>NC_134536.1:112484350-112796069 GCF_050624435.1 Tenrec ecaudatus
GCTCAAATACTCAGAAGCACCCATAGTGATTCACTTATGCCAGTAGCTGAACTGGTAAGGATGTGTCTATGGCTGCGCTCCGTCTCTCCCCTCTGGCCTCTGTGTTAATTCACATCCTGCATTTCCCACCCTAGGCTTACACTCGAGTCAATCAGATTTTTCTGGTTTCCCAGGTAATAATTAGGTACCTCAGCTTATGTTCTGGTCGGCTTATATTTGAGTATACACGGTAATCTTTTCCAGAAATTAAAAGTTTGTTTTTTTTATAAATCTAAGGTGGGTTTTCTTATGAATGTAGGAATTTCAAAACATTCATGAAAAGATTGAATTGAAAGATAATGGAATTTCTCCATGAACTTTTTGAAGCCCCTCTTGTCATGAGATCTTCTTGTAGAAAACATGGTTATACTTCCTACAAGTGGTGTTTGAATCTTCATATGCTAGTGAGATAAAGACCAATTAGATTGGAGCAATGTGATCTGTGTTCTTGTGCAAAGCTTCTTACACTGGTGAGCTCATTGTCATGTAAGATTTTATAACTGTGTGAGGATAGGGAGAGATTTGGCAACAGTAAAATATTTCCGACTGCACAACGACCAAAAATTAATTAAAAATAATACTCGTAATCGACGTGGCCTATGAATCTGGCAGCGCTGGTCTGTGTTGCAAAGTTCTCAGGCAAAAAGGGGTTGAGGGGTGGAAAAGTTTAAGAAGCTTCATGAACATAGTGTTGTAGACTACGTTTTTCTTTGTAGACAAAAATCTTTGCGTGATAATTATTATTGCAATAAAGTTATAGCTTGAGGCCAAATTTCCTTAGCTCAGGTCTCTGGACCCAAACCAAACCAAAATTGTATCTAGGTGATTTATTGTCCTTGTAACTGCCTGTTAGAAGAGTTACTTAAGCTCTGTCTAGGCTTCTGGACTGGGAGATCTTCGTTCTTGCTTTGCTGCACTGAAAGAATCCATGCAGCATGTTGTAATCCAAGCGACTTTCAGGAGGAACGTGGAAGTTTCGGATATTACCATCTCAAAAAGTATACGCTGTTTCTGTAAGGTGACCAGATTTTAACATTGGCAAAGTGGGACACTATTGATCAGGGGTGGTGGCGGTGGCGGTGGTGGTGTTCTTGATTAAAGATCATTAAAACTCTTGATTAAGAATTCTAACTGATCAACAATGCGGACTTTGATAAGCAGTTCTCGATAATCAGTTCTCAACAATTATTTGTTATTATTAAAGCTTCACATTATAAAATTAACAAAAAATAATATAAAACTCATATCCTGGTGAAATAGACACGTGGCAGCCGAAAACTGTATATTCCCTTCCTGTTCTCCCGCCGTTCCCTAGCTTGTGCATTCTTTCCAAAAATCGGGACTTTTTTAAAATGCCGTGGGACGGAGGACCAATTGTTGAAAATCAGGACTGTCTGGTCATCTTATGTTTCTGGAAAGGCTGTGTGGGCGTTCGCAAGTGAATGCAAAAATCCACATGGAAGGAAGACAGGAATAGGAGCACAAATCCATGCTTGTGGAACCAGGAATCCCAGGGTTCAAGAGCAGGTGCAGGGCTGTGAGCCCTGTCTTATTCCCTCCTCCCACACTGACTGACTGTGTGATGTCATGGAACTAGGTTGAGGCTAGCTTTGGTTTCACCTGCGCTTAGGTGGTCCTAGTCTGTGCATGCTCAGTTTGGATCTTTCCATAGATGTTTAATGGGTGCTTAATCTTCTACCCCTCCCACCCTCCTTAGCCTTTACTCCCTATTCTGACTACATAGAATTAAAAATTACCTTTGTAATTCTTTTAAACCATTTTCTATTTGTTATTTGGATTGCTTGAGCCTTTGTTAGTGTGCTAAAATTGAGTCTTGCTGGCTGATGAAAGCCCAGTATGCTTTGTTAAAGAATTTTCTGTACTGTTGCTAAAAGTTATTGTTAAAAATTAAATTATCTAAACAAAATAAATTAATGACAATTGAAAATACTAAAAAATTCATCACAATCGAATTATTCTATTACAGTCTATTCTCTGTAGTTGATTCATGCCTGCTGTACGGAGCCCTGTCAACACTATAGGTTATGTGATGTCCTGCTAATCAAGAAGTTGGTGGTTCAAATCTACCAGTCTATCCCTGGTAGAAAGCAGAGACGTCCCACTTGTGAAGATTTAGTTTTGGAAACCCAAAGATGCAGTCCTATTTTTCACTCCAGGGTCACTGTGAATCAGAATTGACTCAAAGACCATTTATTTTCTTTGTTTTGCTTGGTCTTGGTAGTGGAATAACGTATAGTAGTGTGCTTCTCCTCATGATGTTCAACTGAAGGTTGAAGATCAAGAGGAGGACCTCTTGATCTTGTTTTGAAGATATAAATCGTTCAGTACTATTTTTATATAATAAGCATATAACACTTTTTAATGGCTGCATTTGCATTTTAAAACCTTTTGTTGTGAATTAGGAGAGTTTTACATTCTTCACACAATCAACATTGTAAATTACTTATCAAACTTCCCCAATCGACAACTTCCCCTATCCCATGTTTTTTTCTTCTCCCTCTTGTTGAATACCATCCTTACCTTGATATCCATTAACCTTCTGCTTTCCCTTCCCTTTTTTTTCCTTCCTACCGCATTATAACCTGATCTGTTTCCTTGGGTATGAAGACCTTTGACTTGATTTACACATAGTCACTGATATCATACAAAACTGTATATCTCTGTGATTGACTAGTTTTACTCACCAACGTGTTCTCAAAATCCTTACCAGGAGATGTTTCACAGGGCTGCCATTATTATTGGGGGATGTGTAGTATTCCACGGTGTGTAAGCATCAAAGCTTGGTTACCCATTCTTCCACTGCTGATCACTTAAGTTGTTTCCATCTTCTTGCAATTGTGAATAGTGCCGTGATGACCATGGGTGTGCATTTATCTCTTCATGCTATGGCTATTACTTCTTGCAGGCGTATATCAAGTAAAGGATCGCTGGGTCATATGTTATTTCTTTCTCTAGTTTGAGGAAGTGCTATTTTTCACAGTGATTTACAGTCTCGGTAGTAGTGTATGGGTGTTCTGCTGGTTCACACCCTTTTAGATATGTGCTAACTTCAGTTTCGTTGTTGTTTTCCTTAACTTTGCTGTGAATGCCTTCATAGGTTTGTTAGCCGTCTGGTTATCTGTTCATGTCCTCTGTCAGGTTTCTTATGGATTATTGATCTTTTCCTTTTGGAATATTGCAATTTTCTTTACAATTTAGAAATATGGCCCTTGTCCAAGGCATTATTGCCAAAAAGATTTTTTTCCCAGTCTGTGAGTTCTTTTATTTCTCTGTGATGAAACACTTTGATTTCCATAAGAGTCTCATTTTTAAGGAGTCCCATTCATTGATTTTGTATTCTGCTGTGTGTTGTGTTGTTTGTTATGTCTCAGAGTGTGTTGTGTCATGAATTAGAGCAGTGTTTAATACTTTTATAAGTATAAAGATTTACTTTAAAATATTTTTAATATTCACACATCATAAAAATCACTGCTCAAAATCCAATTAGGGCTATCGATGTTCAAATGGGAAAATTATCCTATACCGTGGATCAAATGTATGATAAAATAGAAATTATAAATGAAAAACCCGAAGATGGAAGTTAGACCCTGGAAATTTAATATATAAATGAAAGAATCACAGGTGGCATAAAATAGTAGATCGAGGGGCAATGAAGAATTGAGAGCAGTACAAAAGAGTTTCTTTGAGTTAATGAAAACTTTAACCTTCAAATTAAATCAAATTAAATGGAATTAAAGTTAGGCAAGATTAAGCAGATATTTTTTGCTTAACTATCTGAATAAGATGAAGATAGAGATTAATACGACTCCAGACTGTGAGGACGTCATGGATTGCTGGAGCGGGAGTGGCAGTGAATTCCATAGAAAGAGCTACTATGAAAGGTCCACAAGGAAAACAAAACCAAACCTAAAGATTTGTCCAGAAGTTGGGAGTAATCTAGATAGATGGACAAGGCTTAGAATGAAGTCAGTGGCCACAAGGAAATAAAGCTAAATCCCTCACATCGTGATTGATAAAGTACACAGTTGCTACCCTGCTTCTACATTTACCATTGACAAATCTGCATTGTTTTTGTAGCAGATAACACAACTCACAACATGTATTAGTCTGGATACTTTAGAGAAACAAATCCACAGAAACTCATGTATAAAAGAGAGTTTTACATAAATGTTAGTGCACATCAAAGAAAACATCCCAACCCAGTGCTGCCCAAATCCACAAGTCCACCTTTAACCCATATGTCCAACACCAATCCACCAAGTCCTCCTCCATCTCATAAAGCAGATGCAAAGATGCCGACTGCAGGAGGAAAGCCAATTCAGTGAATGTGTAAGCATCTCAGTTTTGGCAGGGGTCTCCATATGGCTGCTCCAGCACCCAGGGTTGCATCGGGGCAGGTCCATGTGGCTTCTCCTCAGGGATGTCTTGCAGGAAGTGAGCTTTGCCAGTTGAATCAGGGAACTGGCTAAGGCAGCTACACCCTGGTTTGTCCATCACGAAGCAGAAGACCTGGGAACTAGAAAGGGTACGGTTCACAGAGCCATTTATCCCTCTGCCCTTCAATTAATCCCACATGTTTATTTGCCAGGTTGGCACAATAAACTAACTCACAACACAACATTATTTACATGATATAAAGTCATAAAACACACAACAAAGTAAGTTACTTATGTCATGTCTTTCTTTTATACTTATTTTTTTAGTAATGATTACATCTTCTTAAAAATTAACAAGTGCAAAGGACTTAAGTGGAGAGCAAATGCTTTGAAAATGATTAGGGCAAAGAATGTACAGATGTGCTTTATACAATTGATGTATGTATATGTATGGATTGTGATAAGAGTTGTATGAACCCCTAATAAAATGTTTTTTAAAAAATTAAGTTTCCAACTCTCTGTGATAGGGACAATTCTGACTTGTCGGCAATAATTTAGAGATCCTGAATTTCATAATTTCAGTCTTAACATAGAGTCTTATTAGAGACAGAAAAAGCTCCCAATGAAATTTAAAAATAAGTGTCAGAACTAAAAGGTCCTCACAAATACAAATGTTCTTATCTACTCATAATATCTCCAAGAGAAAAAAAATTTTTGCAATAGTCTTCATTAGTATATATCAACACTCAAAATAAACCTAATGTTACTACATATTTTGATGATGTGCTGAGTTTGAAGAACAAATATTAATATCTGATCCATGAACTATTATTACTCATGATAATGTGGGAATTACTCATGTATAAAATATAATGCAGCCTAACTAAACATAAAAGTAAAGCAATGTCCTAGTGTGTAACAAAAAAAAAAAATCCATGCACCAAAACCAGATCAAATTTCATTAGGTTGATTGCTAATAAGTTTTTGTACCATTTTCTGCCTCAGGGGTATGATGACAGCTATGGGGGTGAATATGATGACCAGACTTACGAGGCTTATGACAACAGTTATGCGACCCAAACACAAAGGTAAGGCATTTGCTGTCTACAGCCTCCTTCCCGGAATTGTCTCTGAGCCTGATACTTCATGTCTTGACCCTGAATTTCAGTCTTGTAAATTTCTAGTAGTGTTTCTTCTTCATTATCTTTCCGAATGATCAAACCTGTTACTACACTGTGTGAGTTAAATGATAGTGCTCTTGCAATGGCTAACAATGAAATAATAGTGATGAAGTATCATTTTAAGATTGGGTGATTGTAATGAGTTTTATAACCAACGACTCGTTTTCAAAAGCGTATATTTAAATAATGACTCGTTGTTGTGTGCTGAGGGTGCAGTGGAACTGCTCCTGGGGGTGGGGGGTAGGGGGAGACAGGCTTTCTACTCCCAGGAAGAGCTAGTCTCTGAAACGCATAGAGCAGTCCACCCTGTACTCTGGGGTTGCCTGAAGTCAGCATCGACTCGATGGCAGTGAGCTCTGTTTTGGTGTTTGGTCTGGTTATGTTTGGTGACTCGGTAATCCAGAGGTGGAGTGGGATGTGCTTGGCTTCCAGCAGAAAGGAGGTTCAGACCAGCGAGGCACACAAGGGAGAGCGTGGTGGCGGTCTGCTTCTCTAAAGGTTCACACTTTAGACGCCTACGTAGCAGTTCCGCTCTGTGCTGCGGGGTCTCTGAGTTGTAATAGACTCAGTGGCAGTGGTTTAATTTCTGGCTTTGGGAATAATTCGGACACAGTGAAACAAAGCACTAAGTTATTTTGACTTTTTTCCCCCTGAAAAACATAATTTTCATTTATAAACAAACAAAAAGAAAACCCTATGGGTACTTTGAAAAGAGACAAGTTCTTACAGAAATATTTTAAATTCTCTTTTTTTCATAATGGATTTCTTAAAATTACTGAGTATGCTTTTTAGATTGGTCCCAAACTTGAGACCAATGTGTTTGCTTTTTTAAAGTCAGATTATATCGATGCATTATTTATGTGCAGTAAACTTTGTATGAGTCTGGCAGATCCATACCGTCATAAAACCATAACCCAAATCAACTGATAGAACATCCCAAAACATTCCTCTGTGGCCCTCTGTAGTCAGCTCATCCTCTGCCTTCAGGCCCTAGAAACAATGATCTGAAATTGTGTCCCTGTATTTTGCTTTTTCTAGAACGTCATATTAATGAAACCAATATAGTACCCAGCTGCTTGTGCCTGACTTCTTTCACTCAGTATACTGCAGTTGCTATTCATTCACCTATCACTACGTGATGTCGTTTTATCACAGTTATACTTTCTTCTGTGAGTGAAATACAGGCCGTGTCTTTGTTCACAAGTTAAAAGACATTTGAGTTGTCTCTATTTATTTATTTATTTATTTATTTATTTATTTATTTATGCCTATATGAATGAACATGCTATAAAGTAAATGTAAACTTTTAGAAAAAACAACCACCCAGATGTCATACCGGAAGTTACAAATGTAATAGGAATATAAGTTGATCCCCTTGTCAGTTAATTAATCCTTTGATGTGAGTGGCAGGAACCATTTGCAAGGAATCACAGAGAAATCCTTATAGCATTGAGAGTTGACTGCTAGGCCTTCTTGGCACCCAGAGATTCTTAAATGCTGAGGGAGTGAGATCTGAGGAGCTAAGAGGAGGGCAAAGAAAGAAACGACTTTCAAGTGATCTGTGGAGTAGAGAATAGCTGCATCTACTGCATCAGTGCAGATTTTTCATGACCTGAGGAGCTGCCTGGTAAAAGCGTTGAAAATAATTTCTATGTATAGAGAATACTTTGGGCAATTAGGATAAAGATAAATGTGAACTGATAGGTTTTAAACTAAGCACAACTTGTGTTAGTGCCATGGAAATAAACATCCTCAACTTTGAGTAATTACTCAAGAGGTTAAGTAGAGAACCTTCATTAGCCAAGAGCTTCCGCTGTGGGCAATATCTTAATTGTCCCAATCGCATATTGAAACACAGCTTACACAGTTATTTAAGATAATGAGGATGCACTTTTGCCTCACATCGTAGTCACTAAACAATTTGTTTATGTAAATCGGGCATATATGAATAACATCTGCTAATATTTCCAATCCAATTTCATCCCTGAAGTCAAAAAGTATCGATACGAAGGTCCCAGTTTATACATGCATGGACTTTTCCCAAATAAAAATGTTTAAATCGGTCTCCGTGATACACGAAGAGCTGCAACTAAGTCCCCGCTGGAATACTGCTGTCTTGGGCTCAGCAGAGAGCTTGCACCAAGAAAATTCTCCAAAAGAAAGAATGGCTTTCAAAGGGCTCTTTGAAAGGGCCAGGTACGTTCAAGGCAGAGAGGTCCACTCGGGAAATTATGGGGGCTGTTTCCTTGGGGATTCTAATGGGCTAATATCGATGTACTGTCTCAAAGGGCAGAGACAGCTCATGAGAACGTATTAGGAAGAAATGTTGACAAAATTGTAAACTGCGATGGTGAAAGAAGAGGAAAATGAAGCCAAGGAAAACGTTTCTGTCAGATGCACCTGTTCGTTCTTCAAGGGTACCACGGGCTGTCCTGGGAAAGCTTCCTCCACCCACCCTCCTGTCCTGAGCTTGCCCCTTCAGACTTCCTGTTGCCACCCAAACTCTAAGAACAGGAAAAAGGAACAAGATTTGAGTTCATTGAGAATGGCCAAACTGCCATTGTGCCAGGGCGTCAAACAGTCAGACTCTTAGAGGAAAGGACGGGAACACTGCCTGCAGTGAGGTGTAGACCTGGATGTGGAATATGTTGAGAAGCAACAGCTTTCCATTTTGATATTTTTGTTTAATTTTTTTAAAGCCTGTCTCATAATGGTTACTCATTTAGCTACTGACCACAAGGGCAACACTTTGAACCCCCCCACCCCCACCCTCCGGCTGTTCTGTGAGAGAAAGACTTGGCTTTCTTTCTACCCAATAGCAAATGTCACAGTCTCAGAATCCCACCGGGGCTATCAGTCTCTGCCTTTTAGAGTGAGCGACTCTCAGTCGACATTGACTCGATAACCGTGCGTTTGGTTTTTGCTTTGTTTAACAAAGGTTTCTGTGATGTTTTAGCTATGCTTTTTAACTTACTCTAGCACACTAGGACACAAAAAGTGATTAAAAAATTATCTATCACTTATTTCAGAAACCCTTGAGTGAAAACCCAATCACTATCAACTCAAATACAACTAGGATAAAATAAAATAATTCCCTCATGGAGTTTGTACAGCATATTTAACTCAGTAATGACAATATGGAGTAATTTGGGAAAATAGTTATTTGCTATCATGGCATGTAGGCGATATATAAATGCAGATGTTTTTTTCACTTCTGTTGTATTTCCTTTGTCCTTTCTTATTACTTAATATTCCTATTCTTTCAGAGGCATAATCGAACCTGTTCTTCAAAGGAAAAACAAAAATCTCTTTCATCTTTTATTTGGATTAACCTGTTCTTCTCTGAATACAACAGCATCTTATCTTTACTTCTCGAAGACACCTTTCCCTTGCCTTGATGTTGGGATTGTTTGTGGACACATATCCCTGTCATCCTTAAGAGCTGTTCAAAATTGTTTTCTGATATACCCGATGTCCTTCCCATTGCCTAGTATTGGATTTTCATGGCGTCAGTGCTAATGGTTGAATACATTAATGTCACAAAATAAAAATCTCATCCCTCAAAAAGAATACAATCTGGAATATATTATATCTGCTGGAAAAATATGTATGCTTTCTTGGATAATTTGATGCTAAACTAGAATGACTAAGGAAACAAGCCATATGATTATTCGCTGTGTTAGTCTGGGTAGACTACAGAAACAAATTCATAGACACTCACATGTGAGTAAGAGAAACTTTATATCAAAGAGCAATTTAAAATTAAGAAAACATCCCATCCTAGTCCAGATCAAATTCATAAGTCTGATATTAGCCCATATATCGATACTAGTCCATACATCCCTCTTTACACTCACACAGCCATGCGTATAATGCAGGAAGATCATAGGCCAATGGGTGGAAAGTCTTGTGGATCCAACGGTGGTGGAAGCATCTCAGCAGTAGCATAGGTCTCCATGTGGCTCCTCCAGCTCCAGGGCTCTGGCTCCATCTGTGGAGCTCCATGTGGCTTGTCAGCAGGAAGACAAAGCATAGAAAGTGCCTCCCACCTCCAGAAAGGAAGATAGGTGTTCCCAGAATACTAAAGAGAAAGCCATGCCCACACAGAGACCTCATTGGCTAAGACCTAATTGACAAGCTAGACTCCAGCCCTTTGCAAATTGACAGGAGATTATGTAACTATCACAGTCATAATGTAAATATTCTATTGTACAATCATTATAAAATATAGATTTTGGTGAAAATAATGATCTCGATACTAAAATCAGAAGGTTTGGGGGGGAAATGTCAATGTCTTTTTATCCATTTTACTACAAACCTTTTAAAAGTCCCATATATAATGTTTGTAACACTATAGGTTCTCAATAAAAATTTGTTGAGTAAATTAATGAAAATAAACTAACTCATTAATAAATTAATGAAATTACAATTATTGTAGAAAATTGTAAGAATAATTGTTTAATGTAATAAAGATGCATTAAGAAATTGATAAGCCCTTAAAATATTAATAGATCAATATGTCAAATCCATGTCTTTAAGTTTCTGTGGATCCAACTTTGACTGCAGAATTTAGGGTATATAAATATTAAATTTATTAAATTAAATTAATGCAATGGGTGATTACATGAGACAAGTAGTAAAGTATACTAACTGCAGAGCAACAATATTTTATTTTCTTATATATTTGAATATTGAATATCGACAGTTTGATGAGAAGACCTTTGCAAAATGTATGTTTATTTAAATAAATGTGTCTCAAGTGAAACAACTAGAAGATAAGAAAGTGCTTAGAAATTGAGAGGTAGCTAATTTTCTGTAAAAGTCATCTAGAAGTGTCTATTTTAAGAAAAGGCTCTTTGAACTTTAAAAAGTAAGATTTAGGTTGATGGAGTGAGGAGATATTATTAAAAAGAAATAGAATAAAGGGTAACTTAAAAGCATACATTTCTTTCTCCATTTACAAATACTACAGATACTACTTGATATTGCCTGGGTTTGTTGCAGTCTAAATCAGAAGAAATGCTCCTTTCAAAATCTTGAATTCTAAAAAACAGACTATGTGTGATTTAGCATAATTGAGATAAAAGATAAAAATCTTTGGACTAGCGAAGCAATCATTAATTGACTCATTGGTGAGCATGGGCGAATATAGAATTTGTAGACATCTGAAAGTCGTAGGTGGAGGGTGCCTATGTGGAATAATTGTTTCATCCTCAGTAAAGATTCTGAGCTAGTTCACAAGGTAACAACTCTGCCCAGGGTCACCTGGGGTTCAGAAGCTATAACAACTTGAATGTGTCCCCAGGTGTCTTGTAAGGTACCATTAGTTCTGGGAAATTTCAAGTGAAAGAATAAAGGGCTTCTCTAAAAATTCCTCAGCAGTGAGCTCAACTGAATGACACATTAATGGTGGGCAAAGATGACAATGAACAGGAGAGTATCCAGCCACATTTTCCCTTGCTCCATGCCTATGGGGAGTAAAAACCAAGAAATAATTTCCTGATTTTATTATACAGGTTTCTAATTATGAAATGAATATTGGCGGCTTTAGGGAACTGAACTCCTTGAAATCTTTGGCTGAAGGCACATTACAGCTTATGATTCACAGCTTTAACTGAGCTGCCTCACTGTTAATGTCGTCCTCAGTGGCGTTAACATTTCCAGACAGCGATCTTTCGAAATCACACACATTGATAGGTCTGGTCAACCTTTTCAATGCTCAAATTTTAGCTAAATATTCACACTAACTAAATCAGAGATGGAGAAAATGTAGCGCTCTTTGTTATGGTTGTGAGTTATCGGGTTAATCCAGACTTACTGTGACTCCACAGCTCAAGAGCAGACCTGCTGCGCCCATTGGCCATTGGGGTTCCTAGCTTGTGTCTTCATGGGAGCTGATGGCCAGGTCTCTTCTCCCACAAAGATGTTAGTAGGTTCAAACTGCCAATCTCCAGCTAGTAGTCACTTAGCCATTGTGCAGCCATGACTTCTTAATTCTCATTTACTTAATTACAAATTATAATCTTGAAAGTGAAGGTCAACAGATCAATTCTGATGGTGAGCTCTAGTGGAAATTTAGTTTGCAAGTGAAATGTTAAGAATCTATCATTTCCCTGTAAAATTGTGGCTGCAGATGGGCACAAGGGACAAACAAATGTGAATGGAAGGTTTTGCTTACCTCGGAGTGAAAATCAGAGAAGAAACTCACACAACCTCAGAAAAGATACCTTTCTGTGATTACTTAAGAAATGTAAGGGGTGTTCAAAGGCACAGCTCCTTCTATTAAGTAGGGTAGTAGTTATCAATAGTTTCTAAAATACAAACTTTTGGAATATTTCTAATTTGGAGAAGCGTTCCATAAAGCAACTGTTTTCAGTGACAGGTCAAGGGCAACCACAGAACAGAATGCAGTCCCCTGGGTTGAGTGTCCCTGAGGCTAGGTGCTCTGCCATGGAAACGAAAACTGAAAGGGAAACAGAGCAGTGAGTGGTCACTGGCAAGAGCTGAGCCTATTGATGCCAAAAGGCGGGGCCACCACACAGGAAGCTGCTGAGGGAGTTACCGGTTGGACCTCATTCTCCTTCCTCCAGGTCTCCCCCTGTTGTGCCTTACTGGGAAACATCCTTAGAGTAGAGGGCAAGAGACCTAAAAGATGCAGTCTCCATGGGGCAGATTTGGGCGGGGAGAAGGAAGGTAGGATGGCACATGAAAAAGTCTAGCCCCACATCCACAAATGTATTCACACCTCAAAACCCAGTACTTGTCCATGTATCAATTGTTTGCATACATAAATAATGACATAGTGTTACTATGGAAACGGTAGTGCTTTTACTTACGTTTGTGTTTTGTTACTGAGAGTTGCATCTACATGGTAAAAAAGAAGGTCAGAATATGCTGCATGAGGGCTTGGTGAACAAGTGGATTCTCAGTTGTTTGGTAGGGATCCTCAGATCCCTAATAGAACTTCTTAGCTCCTGAAGAATCAGCACCCACAAGATGGTAACTTCATCTCTGTTGTTCAGTGACTGCCTGCGTCTAATGGCACTCAGTAACTAGCATTAATTTTGTGTCAGATTCTATGCGTTTGGAGCAC
Organism: Tenrec ecaudatus; assembly: GCF_050624435.1. NCBI lineage: Eukaryota > Metazoa > Chordata > Mammalia > Afrosoricida > Tenrecidae > Tenrec > Tenrec ecaudatus. The sequence goes on from NC_134536.1 coordinate 112,497,061, forward strand.
CTTATCTTATTACACTCACCCAGCTATTGTTGGAAGGTCCTGTTGTGTCTCCCATTTACAGAGAGAAACATTGAAATATAGAATTCTAAGTTCATCCAAGTAGTATTGGGTTTGAATTCACATCAGCTGACCAGAGGCCTTAGACATACAGACTAATAAATGTCATCAAATCAACGGACCTCTGTTACGTACTTACCTTGGCCAAGTGGAGCATGCATTTACTATAATAAAAATGTGGAAATTGTCTAGCAATATTATTAACATAAAATGCAAGTAAAAGTTTGATGAAGATCATTCAATAGCAGCTACAACAGTGTATTGACAGGGAGCAGCCAGAAATTCAAGTTGAGTTCAGAAAAGGATGTGGCACAAGGGATATCATGACTGATATTAGCTGCATCTTGGATAAAAGCAGAGAATACCAGAGAGGGGTTTACTTGTGTTTCATTGACTACGCAAAGTCATGTGATTGGGTGGATAGTAACAAACTATGGATAACCTTGAACAGAATGGAAATTCCAGAACACTTCATTGTGCTCATGTAGAAACTGATCATGGAACAAGAGGCAGTCATTTGAACAGAACAAGGGAGTGCTGCTCAAACAAGGGCTTAAAACCAAAAAAGATGTATGAGGAGTGTATCTTCTCACTATATTTATTTAATCTATAAGCAAATAACCTGAGACACTAGACTATATGAACAAGAATTTGGCATTAGGCTGGGAGGAAGGCCTAAAGGTTTTGATGGCCCAACCTGCTTGCTGGATGTGAGGAAGAATTGAATCACTTGCCAATGGAGATCAAGGAGTGAAACCTTCAGTGTGGATTACACCTCAAGGTAAAGCAAACCAAAAGCCTCACAAGTGGACTAATAGGTAAAATTATGAAAATGGAGGAAAGGTAGAAGCTGTCAAGATGTTCAGTTTGCTTGGAACCATAATGCTTGCTCATGGAAGCAGAAGTCAAGAAATGAAAGGACATATTGCTTGGGGAAAATTTGCTGCACGATGCTGGTGATTAGACCAGCTATCCCGCATCAAGCTGCATCTGAAATGAGATGTGCGGATGAGAGGAAAAGAAAGAGACATGTACAAGCATGGGATTAGTAGGACAACAGTCTGATGGACAGAAGTCCCGAGTATAAAGGTTGGTTTTTATACTCTTCTTACAAGGGGATGGTTACAAAACAAACATCAAAGAACTGTAAAAACATTCCTAAACTCTTATCTATGCAAATGTTACTTAACCAGTCACACTTTCTTAACATTTGAATAATGAAAGCACCAGGTTCTAAGACAAGCACAGGGATGTGCAAGATTCAAGAGAATCTTAAAGAGGTCGTCAATGACTGAGTTATCTCTCAGTAGTTTTAGCTGCAAGGTCATAAAGAACTGAGTTATCTTGAAATGGTTTTAGCTGTAAGGTCATAAAGAACTGAGTTATTTTGCTATGCTTTTGTCTGCAAAGACACAGAGGCACAGGGGACTAATTGGTCACCCATCAATAAACACCTTGATCAGCCCAGGCCTCCAATAGCACAAGATCTCTTTAAAGTCTTAAAGAGCAGGACCTTGAAGACTAACCTGCATGTGACCAAAGCCATGGTATCTTTGGTCTCTTGGTGTGCATATGGAAGTTGGACAGTGCATACGGAAGCTACATTTTAATTATGGTGTTGAAAGTTCCACGGACTGGCAGAAGAGCCAAACCTGTTGTGCAAGAAGTACAGTCAGATGCTTCTTGAAAGTTAAGGTAGTCAGACTTCATCTCATGTACTTAGGACAAATTATCAAGTGAGACTAGTCCCTAGAACAGGAGATCATTCGTGTGAAAGCAGACAGTCAATGAAAAGAAGAAAGCCAAGCAGCAAGAAGGACAGAGGCAGTGGCTACAACCAGGAGCTCAAACATGATTGTGAGAACGACGCAGGGCCAAGCAGTGTTCACTATGAAGGGTTGCTATAAGCAATGCCACGGCGCCGAACAGCAATGACATAATCAGAAGGAAGGAATCCTGGTGGCACTGTGGGTTAGGCATTGGACTGCTAACCACAAGGTCAGTAGTTCAAAACCATTAGGTGACCCATGGAAGAGTTATCAAGCTGTCTGCTCCCCCAGAGAATTAACAACCTCTGGAACCCTATGCAGATTCTCTTTGAGTTGGTGTGGACACAAATGGCAGTGGGTATAAAAAAACGTAAAGAATTATTTGTATGCATTTGAAAAGGTTCTAATCAAAGGGTTCATCTAAGTAAGAAATAAGAAATTATTTAGCAATTATTTTCAGTTATGCACTTAATGTGGGCTCTTGTGTGGTGTGACCCATGAGAACCAGAGCTCAACAGGACTGCCATATTTTTGAGGTCTCAAATGTTTTCCTCCTTAGACTGGGTGCAGTATTATTTTAGTGAAAAATATTTGAGTTTTCCTTCTCTGACATGTTACCTCCTTACATAATGTTCACCTTCCACCAATTTTACTGAATCTGGCAATAGAAGGCTACAGAACCCCGTCTAATGAAAATGTAGATGAAGGCTTTATAATTTAATAAATGTTATAATATTAAGCTTGTCCTATTAATTTGTGTCGCTATTTTCTATAAAGTGACTCACCGTCATTTTATAGTTCAACAATGTTGTCTCTCTTTTTCAATGTTGAGATTGCATTTACAGAAGTGGATTGGATTTGAATACTTTCCTATAGTTATTCTACATGTTACGTCTTTTTATTCATTCTATATGTTGCAAAGACATCACATTCAATATTGTTTGAATTTATCTCAACAGAATTAAAATCTACCTACAGATACTCACGTAAAATTATACTTTTTTAGTCCTCCTTTGACATATGCATTGTAAGCAATGAGGATAACTGCTGTTAGTTTTAGAAGGAAAAATGTGTTTCCTCAAATTAATCATTGCATACCCCTTGTATTTGTTAATGATTTTTGATAGCTAAATCACTTTCCTGACTAGTCTATTTATTTTGAAAAACATGTCATTGCTACATTTTACATTTTAAAACTCTATTTAGAAGAGTTAGAATAACAATTTCCTAGTAATAAATGATGAGTCTCCCAAGGGAGCCTATGAAAATGGTAAGTTAAACTTGTCTGATCATTTCTTGAGGTCAGAGCATGTCAGTGTGCCAATCATGTCTCGGCAGCGGATGAGTTTAAAATTGGAGGCGTCCTCAGACAGGCGCTGGGTAAATCATGCATAAACAGAGTTGCAGGGAAGAGTTTTATAGTGTTTCAGAAATTGATAAGTTACCCAAAGGCCAGTGGTAAGGTCAGATAAAGAACTTAAGATGAAATCTTGGCTTCAGTTTTAAATGTAGAAATTTAGATCTGCCATTGGAAAGAACCTTATTTAGTGTCTAATAAATCCCTTACTAGGGGTCAGGTAATATTCTTGACTGTATGGTTGTCAAGGTATAGTTAGTAAGGGACGTTAGAATATAAGGCAAATCAAAAGTGGACATCTGTTTAAAGCAACAATCTTTTCAGCTTTAGGGTATTGTTGCCATGTAGTTCATTTATGATAAGAGATCTGGTATACTAGATTATTTGCTCATATTTTTCCAAAGAAATGCTGGGAAGTATAAGTTTTCTGGTTAATACTATTGCATGACAAGCCACCCAAAATCTCAGGGACATAAAACAACCTCTCTACTATGCTTTCGGATTCTATGAAACATCAAAGCAGGAACAAGCTCATGAACAACCCAAGTCAAACCAAATGCACTGCCTTCAAATCGATGCTGACCCACAGCAACCCCGTCGGACAGGTAGAACTGCCTCTGTGAGTTGCAGAGACAATAGCTCTTTATGAGTAGAAATCACTCTTTCTCCCGCAGAGGGGCTGGTGGTTTCAAACTGCTGACTTTTCAGAGCATGGCCCAATCATAACCACTACTCCACCAGGGCTCTTAAGTTTATAGCCAGATAATTCATACTTTAAATTATTTAAATTTTATAAAGGCAATAGAATTCATATACTGTATGATTTATTTCACACCCAAGTAGTCCCTGGGCCAAAAATATAGTAACATGAATCTGATGAAACATATACAAATATGCACTAAGTGGGTGGGGTAAATAAGTCAACTCCAGCCAGCTCACTATCATGGAGTTGCTTCTGACCCATAGAGGTCCTATTTAGAGTTTTCAAGCCTGTGAATCTTTATGGGTGAAGATAGCCTCATCTTTCTCCCTTGGTGCCACTGGAGGATTTGAACTGCTGAACTTGTGGTTTGGCAGTCCAATGCTGTAGCTTCCTAGTAATGAAATAAAGGCATATGGATACTTTTTTTTTATCACTTTGGGTCAGACTTTGAGAATAAGTGATGTGGACTTGTATTATGTAATACGCAGTTAAGATTGAATAGCAGGCGATGGGTCAAGAAAGATTGAAATAATAGAGGAGGTCAAAGGAGTAGGCAGAGAACATGAACCCTCGCCAAGAGTAGCAAGCTTATCATAATAAGATACTGAGTGATACTGAATATTTTCGAAGAGTCCCTGCTGGTACAGCGGTTACACATTCACACGCTCATACCAAAGCCAGTGATTTGAATTAACCAGATATTCCATGAGATAAAGAAGTAGCTACCTGCTTCTGTAGAGACTTACAGCTGTGGAAACCCCATGGGACAGTCTTATTCTGTCCCATGGGGTCATTATGAGTCATAGTCAACTCAGTGGCAACAGTTGTTTGTTTGTTTTTGAGATGCTAGTATTTTCTTTGTGATTGTAGCATTTTCTATGTGCCAGATATAAACACTGATAAATATTACCTCATGCAAAAATATCCCCACTTTACTGTAAGAGAAACTAGCATTCAATGTATATTGCCTACGTGTGTGTTGTACAGTATGGAACAGTGATATTGTGGTATGTTGTACCGGATGAGGGTTGTTGAGTGCAAAGAAGTGTGACTGTTACATCTTGCCACAAAGCCCTTCAGTACAATCAGACTGTATGGTTTTCTTAAGTGTCTGTGTCACATAATTGGATTTTATTGAACTTGTTTTCAGTGGAAAACCTAGGTCATTTTAAAATGAACTCCTGTCAGGCTGTTCTAACGCCATGCTGCATCTTTGCCATTGATTTTTTGACCTAAATGTAGAAATGTACATTTATCTCTGTGACATTTTACCTTCTTGTTTAGGCCTTGTAGTATTGAATTTGGAGCTATCTTTTGAATACTAAATTCTTGAAGCAAGTTCAGTGGTTACATGTCCTAGTTTATAGAAGATTTCATAAGGACATCTTAGATTTCTTTATTTAGGATTAATTTATTTTGGTAAAACAGTGAATACCAAGGACAGAATTTATTAGCAATCTTTAAGTTGGGATTGATCACTGATTAAAATTATGTGAGGACAATTGCAGACGTAACCACAAACCCACGGTGCTGTGATGTCAGTCAAGTTACAACTTAGTCACAAGAAATCATGAACTATTTTAAAGTCATCTGCTCATTTATTCAATAAACAATTAATACATATCATCCTTTAGGACCTATGTATATATACATGAAGAAGCCTAGCCAGAATGTTAACTTATTAACAGTCTGCCCATTTTTATGTATTCATATGTCTGATGCAGTTGCTTCTTGGTCGGTAGCTTTGTTGTTGTTTTACAAAGTGTGAACCGGGGCCTCTGCATTAGAAGCAAAGGGAATTGCAGGTTTCTGGGCCCTGCTGAGACCAGCTGAATCTGCAGCCAAAGGCTGAGAAGCAGTAATCTGCATTTCTCACACAGCACCCTTGTAATAATTATGCTCACTACATGTTGAGAATCGTTCTGCTGGCAAACGAGATGTAAAGATGAAGAGGGAGCTCCGGAAAACCAGAGGCGCTCTCCGTGAAGGGTTTGGCAAAGACATCAGGAGGCAAGCGTGAGGCTAGCACCTTGCCTCCGAAGACGGGAGCAAGCTTTCCTGAAAAGCTGGCCCTTGAGCTGGTTCTCAGCAGGAGAGGACATTCTCCTGAGGACAGAAGATTGCCACGGTCACTGGCATCATGAAAGAATTTGGACCATTCAGAGACATCCTCCTTTGTACAGGTGTAGGGTGTGCAATAGAAGAGTGATGGAAAGAAGGCTGGGTGGGCAATTACAAAGTAGACTGGAAAGGGACTTGGATAATCGTCTAAGAATTAGGGGTGGGCATAGTGGGTTAGGCATTGGGCTGGGCACCACAAGGTCAGAGATTGGACCCCTCCAGGGCTTTCTGCTCTTGTAAAGATGTACTGTCCCAGAACTCCACAGGGGCAGTTCTCCTCGGTCTCAAAAGCTAGCTAGAAGCCAGAGTCCCTCTCTCTATCTGGCAACCCATCGCCATTCACGTTTAGCAACAAGCAGCTTGTATAATGTGTCTAAGCACAAAATAGTTAAAACTGTTCCTGAAGTAAGTTACTTGCTGAGAGGTCCCCAGTAAACCCAGCCTCTCATAGAGAGCGTCCTTCTTAAAATGGAATCTTTGCTATCAATTCATACATTCCTTATTCAAATTTCTAAAGACTGGTGTATGGTTGTCAACCTTGAACAAGTAATGAGTACTTTGGAACCGTGCAAAGCAGGTGAGATTCCAATTGTGTTTAGAACGAGGAAGAATATAAATCACGGTTAACATGTTGCCATAGTTCATCTTGCACCAATGAATTCAGACTCAAAGTCAACTAGATGAGAGTATTGAAATAATTACAAATTATATTGATGTTTACAACTCTGAAATCTTACTGTTACTGATGAATTATGACGCTGCCAAGGAAATATGTGTATCCAGTTAAAATTATGGCCATTCTGAAATAGGGTTCAATAATTTTTATGTATTTGTACCAGAGGCATGTAACAGTTCATTTAATCATGTCATGTACCACTGAACCTAATTAATCAGTCAGTTGAAGGTCTTATTTATAGAAAATAATTGCTATGTTCTGATGATAATTCCATGCAATAAAACAGAAGATTAATGTTTTTGTTATAAAATTGCTCACCCCTCATTTATGTAATGAAGGGTCAAAGTAAGCAAAATTGCAAGCTGGATTAAAAATATGTTATGAAGAGTGCCTAGAAATAGAAATATTTGCAGAAATATATGCACAGAGTTGAATCTGGAAGACAAAAGCGTGCCAGCTATATCGCTCTCTCATTGGGGGCACGCGCTTCCATTTTCAAAACATCCATTTTCTGCAAAGAGGATCATTGCAAAGCTGATCATAATTCTACTCTAGATGCCTTCTATAGATCATCTATCTTGATCCTTAAGCTATGAGCAGAACAAACATGTCACTCTCCTCATGAATAATCAGCCGATATTTCATCCTGCAAACATTAAATACCCTCAACTGAAACTTAAGTGGGCATGTATGGTTGCTTCGTGCCTCAGAATAATTCAAGAAGATGAAATCTATACCAGTACTCTAACCTTCACAAATATGAAAAAGAGGAGCTTTCTGTCTATATCACCATTGATTGGATGATGGCAGATTATTAATATTTATTGAGGACCTGCTATGTACTAGGCCCTCATCATGGTGCCATCACAAGCCATCTCATTAACCCGAGGCAGATATTATTATTGCCTTATGATGGTAAAGAAGCTGCAATGCAAAGCGCTTCAGTGGTTTGGCCCCCACCTTCAGTGACATGATCACAAAGGCACACATTATCAGCTCTAGGTTTTAATTTAGGTAACTCTTTGTAGTTGTTTTGTGTATCATTTTCAGGAGAGATGTGATTTTTTGCTACAAATGGATTAGAGCAGTGGTTCTCTACCTTCCTAATGCCGTGACCCTTCAATACAGTTCCTCATGTGGTGGTGACCCCCAACCATAAATTATTTTCATTGCTACTTCATAACTGTCATTGTGCTAGTGTTAGGAAACGGGCGACCCTGTGAAAGGGTTCTTCGACCCCAAAAGGGGTCCTGATCTCGAGGTTGAGAGCCGCTGGATTAGAGGAGGGAGACTTCCTTGCTCTTCCCCGTGGAGAGTGGAGACAGTGGTGAGTTATGGGTGAGTGGGAAGATTGCGTCTTTGACCTTGCAAAGCCTCACTGGCCAAACAGCTGCTGGAAGGGACTGGGTTACTTTTCTCTCAACCTATTTGTGCCTTTAGCTAAATCTAGTATATGTAATCGGCCAATTAATTTTGGTAAATCAAAGTTATATTTATAAACAAACATGGCTACTCTAGAATTTGATGCTATCTATGAAATTCTAAGCAATAAATGTTATAAATCAATGGATTCATAAATGCAATAAAAAGTGGTAAAAATATTTTTAAATGATTTATGCAGTCTTGTAGGATTAAAAGAGACTATTTTGGAGCTCTCTTATACTATCTGAAACATGGGCCTTATCCTTTGTCCAAGTTCTGTTACGTCACGGATATTAACATAACAAAGGATATAAGCTTTTTATTGAAACGTACACACCATAGACAACGAGGTCATTTAATATTTTAACTACATATATATAAAAATTTTAATAACGTATTTAAGGGTTGAATGTCTTAATGTCCATTTTGATTATTTCCTTACTTAAATATATAAAAGTTATATAGAAGTGCTTAGGGTTCATTGTCATATTTCAGACTTTCATCAGGTTTTACTTACTAATGTTGCATTAATAGCAAACTCTCAACAATACAGTGATAGCATACGTGAACACTAATAGCTACTTATCAGAAAATTTAACTTGCTTGGTTCAGTTTTCTGATTGTCTTCAGAATAAAGGCCGGGTTTTAACTGGTAAAAAATTTGGATGCAAAAGGAGATGTTTAAACTATGTAGAGACAGCATGTTGTATGTTGGACTGCTAATCTTCAAGGTCAGCAGTTTAAATCCACTAGCTGCTCCCGGGGGGAAAGATGAGGCTTCTGAGACTCCCATAAGACTCAGTTTTATTCTGTCTTATAATGTTGCTGGGAGTCAGAATCAATTCAGTGATAGTTGGTTTGTCTTTGTTTTGAATTTTTTTGGTAATTGTAGAGGTATATATTTTTCATATTTAAACCTCTACATCATTTTGACATTTATAAGTATTCATTTTGTCAAAAAGATGAGATTATTTAAGAATTTTAGAATATACATGAATTCATCAATAATTAGCAGTTGTGTACAGTATGTGTTTTCTTTCCAATGCCTTTCTGTTATAACTGAATATATCATATTTGAGTTTTACACCCATTCCTTTTTAATGATTCAAAGTAGTTCACTTCGAAACCCTTGAAATTAATCAAGAGTGGTCCCGTAAATATATGAAAGTTCACTGCTCTCTCCTTAAAGCATTAATCATCGGAGTGCACGCAGAAGCCACCACCCGTTTAGACAATTTAGTCATCAAAATCTAACATTATTTTGCTTTCAAATAAATTAACACTTTATCTAAATGATGCTGTTACTTTACATTTAACGAAACTAATTAGCTTAGAATCCTTGGACGAAAAGAATGTATTTTTTAACCTTGACAATCTTATAATTAGTAATTTGACAAAATAATTATATTTGACATTAACTTGGGGCACTGTTGGGTTAGCATTGGACTGGTAACTACTAGATCCAGGGTTCAGAGCCACCAGCCTCTCACAGGGAGAAAGTTGAGGGTATCAGCTCCTATGAAAATGCATAATGTCCGAAACCCCCCACGGGGTCTTTTGCTCAGAGATTTTTACAACTGTTATTTTCATATTGGGGATTTATTCATTGACGTTATCTAATGTGTTATGAAAGCCTGAATAGATATGACATAAAAAGAACAGGTAAAGAGCATAGAGAAATTGGGAAGTTAGCTTAAGACACACCTTTGAGAGTGACTACACTTAGGTATGTACCCTGGTGGGGCAGAGGGTGATGCATTGGGCTGCTTCGTTCAAGGTCAGCAGTTTGAACCCAGCAGCTGCTCCACAGGAGAAAGACTGGCTTTCTGATCCAATAAAAATGTACAGCCTCACAGCCGCAAAGGGGCAGCTCGACTGTGTGCTGTGGCGTTGCTGTCAGTCAGAACTGACTCGTGGCAATGATTCTGGCACTCGGGGTGAGAAAGGGAGAGAGTCTTGTCTCACCCGCCTCGTGAACTCATCTCCTGCCCCTCTTCCCCCGAGCTTCCTCGGTTCTGACACTCTGGCTTCTTGTCACTAGTTGACTACCGTAACCACACGACGTATTCAACTCTTGCATTTCTGTTCCTTTTGCTTGCTTGTGATCAAGAAACACCAGTCAAATTCCCAAGGCCTGCTCCTTTATCTCTTCCAGGATTCTGTTCAATATCACATTAGCAATAAAACCTTTCTAGATCATTTTTGACATAATTTTGAGCCCTAGCTGGTGTTTTCTGATAAGCTTTGAACTACTAATAAAAAATTGTTTATTCAAAACACCAATTGGTGCTCAGGAGAAAGATGGACTGTCTGCTTCCATAAAGATTTACATTTGGAAGCCCTCTGTAGGGTCTCTATTAGATAAAATCAACTTGAAGTTTATCCAAGTTCACGATACCCGATGCAGTTTCAAAATGTTCCTTAGCTTTTCTCAGTATTTAACTTAATCTATATTTGAATCCACCATGTGTCTGTCAGTTTGTACTCCTGTGGTGGCTTGTGTGTTGCTGCGAAGCTGAGAGCTATGTCTTGGGTGTTCCAAATACCAGCAACATCACCATGAGGGAACATTTCAATGGAGCTTCCAGGCAAGGAACAGACGCCCAAAAAGGAATGTGCTATTCATGTCAGAGGAATTAGCCACGGAACACTGCACGGATGTCACACACACAAGGCCAGTAACTGAAAACACAAGGAACAGAAGCAGAGCATGGTTAGACAGTACCAGAAGATGAGCCCCTGAGGTCAGAAGGCTCTCAAATTATGATGGAGAACTATCTTCTCAAAGCCGAGCCCACCATGTTGACATAGGTGGAGTCAATAAGGCCTTGGGGACCTTCATGTACTGATGGGACACAGCTCAAATGAGAGGAATCAACTGCAAATAGCAGTTAATAATTGGCAGTTGGAATGTAAGAAGTATGAATTTAGGAAAATTGAAAGTCTTTAAAAATGAAACAGAACACAAAAAGATCGATATGCTAGACACTGGTGAGCTGAAATTAACTGGTATAGGCTACGCGGAAACAGAATATCAGACAGTTTACAGTGCCAAGAATAGCACAAACAAGAGGAATTGCTTTGCTTTCATTGTCAAAAATGATACTTAATGATCTATCTGGAAGTACTATACTGTCTGTATTGCACAGTTCATATAAGGAAATTCAATCACTACAAATATTCAAATGTATGCACCAACCATAAAAGCTAGTGATGCAGAAATTTAAAAAATTTAACACCTTCAGTCTGAAATTAATCAAACATGCAATCAAGATGCATTGACAACTACTGGTGATTGTAATACAAAAGTTGGAAACAAAAAAGAAGGGATAGCAGTTAGAAAATATGGTCTTGAAGATATAAAGTTGGAGATCGCATGATAGAATTTTGCAAGAGCAATGAGCTGTTCAAAGCAAATATATCTTTCAACGCCACAAAAGGCAACTATATTCATAGTCTTCTCCAGATGGACTACACAGAAATCAAATTGACTACATCTGTGGGACGAAATGGTGGAGAAGCTCAATATCAGCAACTAAAACCAAGCCAGAGGTTACTATGGAACAGACCATCAGCTGCTCCTATATAAGTTCAGGCTGAAGCTGAAGGAAATTAGAATGAGTCCACAAGAGCCAAGTCTTGGAATTGTACAGGGGCACTTCTACTTTGTCCTGTAAGATTTCTATGAAGTTCAGATTACCTAAATTATGTGGAATAAATTATGAAGTCTAAGGGTTGAACAGAAACTTTTAAAGAGCAGCTCAAGAAGACAAATTAAAATATTATAATGTAATGTTAAAAGATCTGGAGTTAGAAAACAAAAAGTAAAGAATAGGCTCAGCATGTCTTAAACTAAAAGGAGTTTTAAAAAATTAAGTCTTACATTGCAGTAGTTAAATATTTTATGGGTAAAATGTCGAGTAATTCAGGAAGCCTCTAAAGAAGAAAGAAAGAATACACAGAATAGCTGTACCAGAAAGGATTCGCCAACATTCATTCATTTCAAGAAGTAGCATTTGAATAGGAACCAATTGTAATGAAGGGAGAAATTCAACCTGAAAGCATTAGTCAAAAACAAGGCTTCAGAAATTAATGGAAATGTTGCAACAAGTTGGAAGCACTCACTAATCTATGCCAGGAAATTTGGGGGGGGAATGATTTGGCAATTTCACATGTGTGCCCTTTTCAAAGAAAGGTGACCAAACAGAGTGTTCAAATCATAGAACAGTGTTATTGATAGCACACGTAAGTGACATTTTCTGAAGATCATTCAACAACTGCAGCAGCACACTGACCGTAAGCAGCCAGAGGTTGAGAAGAGGACATGGAACCAGGGATATTCACAATTTGTAGTGATCCACACAGTCAAACGCCTTGGAAGAATCAATCAAACACAAGTAAACTTCTTTCTGGCACCCTTTGCATTGAGCCAAGGTCCATCTGACGTCAGCAATGACATCCCTGCTTCCATGTCCTCTTCAGAAGGAGCTTGGCTGAATATAGAGAATGCCAGAAAGATGCTTACCTGGGTTTCATTGGCTCAGTCAAGCCATTTGACGATGTATATTATAACAAACTACAGATAGTCTTGTGATTGATTCCCCCTTTCTCCACCCCACCTTCCCCTTCCTCTCCTCATAGCTCTATTCTCATTATTTGTCCTGAGAGGTTTATCTGTCCTGGATTCACTGTGGTCTGGGCTCTTATCTGTAGCAGTCAGACTTGTAAGGAAGAATTGAGGTCACGATAGTGGAAGGAGAGGAAGCATTAAAGGGGAAAGTTGAATGGTTCATTGGTGCTATACGGTGTCCTGAATGGCTCATCTCTTCCTTGTGACTCTTCTATAAGGCGATGTCCAATTGTCTACAGATGGGCTCTGAGTCTCTACTCTGCGCTCCTCCCCCGTTTCACATTAGTATGATTTTTTTTCAGGGTTTTTGATGCCTGATAACCTGATCCCTTCAACACCTCTTAATCACACAAGCTGATATGCTTCTCCATGGGGGCTTTGTTGCATCCTAGCTAGATGATTGCTTGTTTATCTTCAAGCCTTTAAGTCCCCAGACACTATATGTTTTGATAGGGGGAACCATCAGCTTTCTTGACCACATTTGCTTATGCACCCGTTTTGTCTTCAGCAATCGTGTCAGGGAAGGTGAGCATCACAGAATGCCAGATTATTAGAACAAAGTGGTTTTGCATTGAGGGAGTACATGAGTCAAGGCCCAATGTCCATCTGCTACCTTAATACTTGACATATAAATATCAGTACATAGAGATATTTCCCTATCATTATATGTAAACATATTTACATATGCGCACGCCTGTCTTTAGGCCTCTACATCAATATAAATGTCATTTGCCTCCTCGTTCATTCCTGATCTTTCCGCTGTGCATGGCACTTTCAATGGTTTTCGCCAGCACCTTAGTTCCAATGCATCCATTTTTCTTTGGTCATCTTTATTCAATGTCCAACTTGCACATGCATATGAGACAGTTGAAAATACCATGGCGTGGGTCAGGCACACATTAGTCCTCAAAGTAAAGTCCTTGCATTTCAGCACTTTAAAGAATTCTTGGGCAACAGATTTACATAATGTCTTGCATCATTTGGTCTTTTAATTGCTGCTTCCATCAGCATTGACTCAGGATTCAAGAAAGGTGAAATTCTGGATATCTTCTGTCTTTTCTCTGTTTATGGACCTATTGGTCCATTGGATTTCTGTTTCCTTTAATTGAGTCGTAATCCACACTGAAGGCTGCAATCCTTGAAGACATCAAGTCGTTCAAATCCTTCTCATTTTCAGCAAACAAGATTAGGGATTCTCCATTCTCGGGTTGTACATAAATCTTTCTCTCCTTCTGACGCCTCATTCTTCTTCACACAATCCAACCACTCTGGTTATTTGTTGGTATGCAGATTCATTACACTTAGTAAGATACTACCCAGATGCAAACCTTTCCCAATTTAAAACTATGCACTATTCCCTTTGTTCTGGGTAAAGGGAAGGTGGGATGAGAAAGGAAGAACCAATCACAAGGATCAACATATAATAACCACCACCACCACCCCATGGCGATGAACAACAGAAAGTGGGTGAAGGGGCCCACTTTACAGCAGATGGTGTAAGATATGAAAATAATAATGTATAATTTATCAAGGGTTCAGGAGGGAGGGAGGGAGGGAGGGGGAAAGTGTGAAAAAATGAGGAGCTGATATCAAGGGCTCAAGTAGAAAGAAAATTCTTGGAAAACAATGATGGCAACATATGTAAAAATGTGCTTGACACAATGGATGGATGGATTGTGATAAGAGTTGGAAGATTCTCCAATAAGATGATTTAATAATAATAACAGAAGAAGAAGAAGAACAAACAGATCTGTCTTGGTAGAAGTATAGCCAGAATGTTCTTTAGGGGCAAGGATGACAAGACTTTATCTCGTGGACTTTGGAACAGTTATCAGAAGGATATCTTGCTCAGTCAGTGGAGGGGCAGCAAAAAGAAGGAAGAGCCATAACAAGATGGAGGGACACAGTGGCTGCAGCAATTGGTTCAAACGTCAAACAATTGTGAGGATGACGCAGGGCATGGTGGTGTTTTGTGCTCTTCCCCCTCATGTTGTTCTGAGTGGTAATCACCTGGCAGGTGCATAACAACAACAGCAACAACATAGTTTATGGGTTTTCAAAAAATATTTTATTGGGGCTCATACAACTCCTATCACAATCCATACATACAGCAATTGTGTAAAGCACACTTATACACTCGTTGCCCTCATCATTCTCAAAACTTGCTTTCCGCTTGAGTTCCTGGAATCAGCTCCTCCTTTTCCTTTTTTCCCTCCCTCTCCCTCCCGGCTCCCCTGCTCCCTCGCATAGTTTATGTTTTTATCTTTGCTGTTTGCCATGGGGTCATGGACCACGCACAGTGACCCCATATGTAACAGAGCAGCACTACTGTGCTCCTTGGGGCTTTTCAGAGTTGACACGCTGGTTTTTGGTTTGGGTTTTTCCCCAAACTCTAACCCTTTGACACTTTAGCAGCCGTCGCTGCCATTGACCATTGCCCTGCATTGATGGCATCAACCAAAGGAACAGACACATTGCTTTTGTGTGCTTTAGGTGTTTCTTCATTTACTTGTTAATTTAATGAAGTCAGGTTTTGTCTCTTTTGTTCATTTCTATACCCATAACACTTGAAATCGTGTCCAGAAAGCAGTAAATGTTCAATATATTTTGGTTGGATAAATAGAAAGAAGAAAAAGTATCCACGAGGGGGAAAGGAAGTGGGTGTTACCCAGGGACAAGGGGACAAGAAGTGACTGAAAATCAGTGACAAGGAGGGTGTAGGAGGTCTGGTAGGGCTTGATCAAGTGCAATGCAACCCAGAGGATTTGCTGAAACCCACATGAAGGCTGAACCTGAAAGTGGGACAAGAGGAAAGTAAAAGGAAATAGAGGAAAGATCCAGGAGGCAAAGGGCATTTATAGAGATCTAAATGCAGCCAGGTACATATGTAAATGTCTTTATAGATGACATATATTTATAGGTATAGGAAGCAGATGGACATTTGGCTTCTATTCAAGTACTCCCTCAACACAAGAACACTTTGTTCTAATAATCAGGCTCTCTGGGATGCTCACCTTCCCAACACAATCACTGAAGACAAAGTGGGTGCATAAGCAAATATAGTGAAGAATGGTGATGGTTCCCGGCTAGCAAAAGATATAGCATTTGGGGTCTTAAAGGCTTGACGACAAACAAGTGACCATCGGGCTGAGAAGCAACAAAACCCACATGGAAGAAGCACGCCAGCCTGTGTGATCATTAGGTGTTGATGGGATTAGGTATCAGGCATCAAAGACCCAGAGCAAAAAAATCATAATGTGAATGAAGGGGGAGTGCAGAGTGGAGGCCCAAAGCCAATCTGTAAGCAATTGAACATCCCCTTACAGCAGGGTCTCAGGAAGAAGACAGACCAGTCAGGGTGCTGTATAGCACCGATGAAACCTACAGCTCTCTTATGGTTCTTTAATGCTTCTCGCCCCCACTATCATGACCCTAATTCTGCCTTATAAATCTGGCTAGACCAGAGCATGTACACGGGTATAGATAATATCTGGAAACACAGGGGGAATCCAGGACAGATAAACCCCCCAGGACCAATATTGAGAGTAGCCATTCCAGGAGGGGAAGGAGAAGGTGGGAGGAGAAATGGGGAACCGATCACAATGATCTATCTATAACCCCCTCCCAGGGGGCTGGACAACAGACAAGGGGGGTAAAGGTAGACATCGGACAGTGCAAGACCTGAAGAAATAATAATTTATAAATTATTGAGTGTTCATGATGGAGGTAGGGAGGGAGAAAGAGTGGAAAATGAGGAGCTGATACCAAGGGCTCAAGTAGAAAGAAAATGCTTTGAGAATGATGATGACTACATATGTACAAATGTGCTTGACACAGTGGAGGTATGTATGGATTGTGATCAGAGGTGTACAAGCCCCCAATAAAATGATTTTAAAAAGTATCTGTACTATTTGTCTGCTTACTTTGCAAAACTATATTTTTATTATAATATACCTAAATTTTCTTTAATTCTGTGGTATATAGCCATTCCTCTTTGTATCCCCAAATGATAACTGGAATTCAATACATATTCACTGAATTATTTAAGTATTTAAGTGGTCACAATTCTTTAGGTGTGTAGGAGGCAAAGGTTATGATCCTTAGTCCCATGAGAAGTAGAAAAGGAGAATAATAAGCTTAAAATTTCTGTACTTTAAACTCAAGCCTCAGGGACCTGGCATAGTTTAAAAGCCTGCTGTCGACATCTCTCCTAGTCTATGCCCTACCTCTCTGCAGTTGAGTGATGTCGTGTGTGTGTGTGTGTGTGTGTGTGTGTGTGTGTGTGTGAGAGAGAGAGAGAGAGAGAGAGAGAGAGAGAGAGAGAGAGATTTGTCACCTAAGAGGTGGCTACCTAAATGCTAAATCAACTTTTCCTGATGCAAACATCTCAGAACCTTTAGATTTGTCTATGTACATTTTTGACAGTTTATATCGTTAATTTAATATAGTAGCTGACATTTATTTAAAATATTATTTGACAGTTTTGTTGATGGCTTTCTATTTGCTAGGAAGTATACATGGTGGGGTATTTTGTGAAAAAACATACAGATGTCAAATGCACACACACACACATATATATCAAAACAAGTTTACGATGTACAATTCAGTAACCCTGATTAATAAATGGATAGCCATGATATCCATCTATTTCTGAATTATTCCACTATCATTACTATAAAGTCAGTGCTCCTTAAGCAAAGACTTTTCCCCTTTTCTCTCCCTAAAAATATTTGGTCTCTATACATTTCATTATTTCATACGCCTATTTCATATAAGATCATACTTTATTAGTGGTGGCATGATGGCTACATATTTGGCTGTTGACTGCAAAGTCAGCAGTTCAAGACCACCGGCTGATCCTCGAGAGAAGAAGTAGGCTTTCTGCTCTTTTAAACAGTCTCAGAAACGCACAGGGGGTCGCTATAGGCCAGCACCGACGATGGCAGTGTGGAAAGACCTGCAGTCTGGGAAACACAGAGCACTTGTCCTCCGTGCCACAGGATCGCTGTGAGTTGGGATTCACTCAATGGCCGTGAAATTGGGTTTTTGTTGCTGTCTTCTTTCACGCTGCACAATGCTTTCAAGATTCATCCTGTGGCATGGGTCTGGACTCCGTTTACCTTGAAGGCCAAGTAATAGTCCATTGCCCAATACATTTTGAAGCATAGTACGAGAGTTGGCATTGAAGCTAAGGGACAGAGTAGTCCAGCAAATGGGTACAGGAAAATGGGAAACTAAATTCAAGGAAACTGAATTTTTCAGGGCTGTTAGCAGGAAATGACATTGGACACCCCAAGTAGAAAGGTGAGCCGAGGTGAGAATATGTAAAGATCTCTGAATGGTAATCAATTCAGTGAATCTCGGAATGTGCCTGCAGCTTAGATAATGAGATTTCAAATGAAAATAAAGAGCAACAATTTCATACTCACTTATTTGATTGATCTTTGTTGAGCATCTATTATGCGCCAATTCCTGAGAATCTTATGACAAGGGAAATTGCACTATTTTAGGAAAAGTAATATTTTAATTTTGAAGGGAGACTAGTAAATAAAAACATAAAAGTAAAATTACCACAGCAAAGTGCCTTATATGGGACATAGGAAGCATTGTGGGGACTCACTTTACGGCTCTTTGAATTCTGAAAAGACTTCCTGAGGACAAAACTGAAAAGGATGAGAGGACCTTGAGAATTGTTTATTTTTGCACCGGGCCCTTGCTCTTGATGGCGGTTGTGGTTTTTCTGAGAGTGTAGAGCAGAGCTCTGCTGATCTTCCTAATCACAATTCACCCATGATCATATGGACTTAAAGTGCTACTTTTCTCATCTTTCACTTAGTATTATCCAACTAGAATTGAGACAGATAATTTGGATACATATAATGGACCAGATAAATCATAGGTTGTCCATCTATTATCGGGTGTATCAGATTTCAGATCCTAGCTCCAACACAAAATAGTTTGGTAACCTACAGCAAATAATTGAATTTTAGTAAATCATACGGAGCTCTGCTGGTGTAGTGGTTATGATCTGTGATATACTGGGCTGTGCTCCACGTGGTCGGCAGTTCAAAACCAGCAACAACTTTGTGGTAATCCCGTTACAATCTCAGCAACCCTCAGGGGGTTGCTATTAGCCATTATTGGCTTCATGGCAGTGAGTGAGAGAAATAGCTATTTGCCCTTTTGTATTTGGACTAATTCTAGCAACTCAAAAAGTGTTATCATAATTAAATAAAACAAGGTATGTATTCATGTAAGTGTTGTTTGGTATGCAGTAAGTGCAAGAGAAGTATTAAATATTTACCTTGTGGTTATTATTATATCTAGGAGGAAAGAAAATAGGAAAGAATTTCAGAGACCAATGATTTAATACCTTGTCTAAGGTACCTGACCATTTTAAGCCTCTCAATTCTAAAAATATAAGGTAGTAGAGAAACTCCTAAGGAGGAAGGATGAAATATTCAAATCAATAAGGGTATAACATTTAATACATGTGGATTCTGATTTTCAGTACAAGTCTCTCCAAAGCATTGCTTTTGTTGTTGGGTGCCATGAAATCTTTCCAGCTCATAGTGAGCCCTTACATCCTACAGAACAGAATATTGCCCTGTCCTGTACCCCCTCACCATTGATGTGATATATGACACGATTGTTACAACTAATTATTTCAACCATGGTTGTAGGCAATCGATGTCGCTGAAGGTCTTCCTTTTTGTTGCTCTCCTTCTACTTTCCCAAGCATAATGTCCTTCTCCAAGACTGCTCTCATTAATACATGCCCAAAGTACTTAAGACAAAGTCTGATTGTCATGGCTTCAAACGAGTATTCTGACTGTATTTCTTCCAAGACTGATTTTTCCTTCTTTCATTCCACAGTATGGTTAATAATCTTCAAGAGAGCCATGATTCAAATGCATATATTCTTCTTCTTTGGTCCTCCTAGTCAATCAATGTCCATCTTTCTTGTGTGAATAAAAATACCCTGGCTAGTGAGGTGAACCATAGTCCTCAAAATGCCATAGCTGATCTTCAGTACTGTAAAGATGTCTTATGCAGCAGATTCACACAAAGTAAGGCATGAATTGATTTCTTGTTGCTGCTTTCATGAGCACTGCTTGTGGATCCAAGTAAAAGGAAGTCCTTGACCATGCCAGTCTTGTCTTAGTTTACCTTGATGTCTATTAATCCAGGTGTGAAGATTTGGTTTTCTTTTCTTTGAGTTGCCATCCAAAGTAAAGGCTGAGGCCTTTGATCTTCATCAGTATGATGATCATATCTTTTAGATTGATGAGTACTAGATTAGTCCCAAGGAGGTTGATATTAATGATTTCATAAACGTCAAATGTGTCTAAGATGTTAGACAGCTCCATGTTCCCTGATGTTAGCCCCCACTCCTCCGCTTAGCATTTTCACTCACATTCCTCTCTGGACTTTGTCATTCACTGCAAAGCCTGACAAAGCTCATGCAACTTTAGGCAAATGGCTCATGTGATTTCAAGTGCTGTTATTTCTCATAGGCAAAGTTGAAACATTTGTCTGCAGGAGCCTTTCTCCCATAACACTGTGGAATCTGGTGAAAGCAGACCAAGGGATAGCCTAGGAACCAAGGAATATACACAGGCGAGCCATATTCAAGGTCCAGAGCCAGGAGCCCCAAATGTCCAAAAGTCAAGACACGTCTTCTTGCTTCTACCAAAACTCAGTCTGGAAGTGGAGGTCACCAAAAGGAAGGTTTAGCTGAAGGTGTTTTGTTGGGTTTTTTTGGTCGGCATCCCTGGTGGCTTTTAACCCTAAAGTCAGAAGTTCAACGTTACTAGTCAGCCATTCCATGAAAGAAAGACTAAACTTTCTCCTCCCCCAAATAGTTACTCTCTCAGAAACCCTGTCCTGTCCTATAGGGTCACTGGGCGTCAGAATCAATTCAACCGCAGTGAGTGTTAAGATTTTTAATGTTTTGTTGTTGTTGTGTCCCAGCAGAAAAGGCACACAAAGAATACAAAGGGTGGTGACATGAGTCACACATTCTCATAAGGTGGAGACTCAGAATATATTCGCCTTAATTCCGTAACCAAAAGATGTAGCTTATATTCAACCATTTCAAGAGGTATCCTATGAGCAGGAACCAAAAGTACTGAAGAAAGAAGTCGAAAGTGTATTCAAAGCATTAGCCAAAAACAAGGCTTCAGGGACTGATGGAATGCCGATTGAAATGTTTCAATAAGCTGGTGAAGGGCTGGAAGCTCTCAATGGTCTATACCAAAAAATTCAGAAGCCAGCACTTGGAAGCCAACTGACTGGAAGAGATCCATAGTTGTACTGATTCCAAGGAAAGGTTACCTAATACAATACATAAAATATAGAACAATGTCATTGATATCAATGCAAGTACAATTTTGCTGACAATCAGTCAACAACAGTGGACAGGGAGCAGTACATTGACAGGGAGTGACCAGAGATTCAGGTTGAAGTCAGAAGAGGACACAGGATATCACTGCTGACATTTGATGGATCCTGTCTGAACAGGGGGTGTGAGAAAAATGCTCGCAAGGGTTGCATTGACTATGCAGAAGCATTCGACTGTGTGCATAAAAATGAACTATGAATAGTCATGAGGAGAACAGGAAGTGCAGACACTTTATTGTGCTCATGTGGAACCGATGCATGGATCAGGAAGCAGCTGTGTGAACAGAAAAATTGAAGGATGCATGGTTTAAAATTGGGAAAGGTGTGCTTCAGGTTTTACCTTCTCATGCTTATTCAATCTGTATGCTGAGCAAATAACCAAGAAACTGAACTTATATGCAGAAGAACACAGCATCAGAATTGGAGGAAGGCTTATTAAAAACCTGTGGTAAGCAGATGACACAGCCTTGCTTGCTGAAAGTGAGGATTTCAAGGGCTTACTGCTGAAGATCAAGGATTGCAGCCTTCATTATGAATTACAACTCAGTGCAAAGAAAAAAAAAACTTCTCACAACT
Source organism: Tenrec ecaudatus (assembly GCF_050624435.1). Taxonomy (NCBI): domain Eukaryota; kingdom Metazoa; phylum Chordata; class Mammalia; order Afrosoricida; family Tenrecidae; genus Tenrec; species Tenrec ecaudatus. The sequence continues at coordinate 112,518,775 of NC_134536.1, forward strand.
GGACAAACAGATAACATGATCATAAATGGAGAAAAATATTGAAGTTGTCAAGGATTTCATCTTGCTTGGAACCACAGTCAAACTGTAGTCAAGACATTATTGTGTTAGGTAAATCTGCTGCACAAAACCTCTTCTTTAAAGCATTTAAAAGTGATGAAGTTACTTTGAAGACTAAGGTGTGCCTGACCAAAGCCATAGTATTTTAAATTGTCTCATATGCATGTGAAAGTTGGACACTTAATAAGGAAGACCAAAGAAAAATTGATGCATTTGAACTATAGTGTTGGTGAGGAATTGAAAGTACCATGAACAGCCAAAATAACAAACAGGTTCATCTGAAGACGTACAGACAGAATGCTCCTTCAAGGCAAGAATAGGAAGATCTCATCTTGAAGATGTTACCAAAAGAGACTAATCCCTGGCAAAGGACATCATGCTTGGGAAAGTGGAGGGGCAGCAAAAAAGAGGAATGATGGTACTGTTACGAATCAGGTGCAACAATTGGCTAGAACATAACATCAACTGCAAGTATGCCGCCACAGGACAGGAGGTATTTACTTCTTCTCTACATAAGAACGTTGTAAGACAGAACCAATTCAATGGCATGTAATAACAACAAGAAGACAAAGCTTGCAACAGAGAAGTCCCCTCAAAGTGGAATTATAAAGACAAGCATAGAGGCTAGAACTTACAATACATGAGAAGAAGGAGTATGGCTAGGAAGGTCATATTAAGTAAATGACTACATACTGGGTTATCCCCTGGTTCTTCTAGTCCAGTGGTCCCCAACCTGTGGGTCATGACCCCTTTGGAAGTTGAACGACCCTTTCACAGGGGTCACCCAATTCATAACAGTAGCAACATTACAGATATGAAGTAGCAACAAAAATAATGTTGTGGCTGGGGGGGGGGGCAGTCATCACAACATGAGGAACTGTATGAAAGGGTCACGGCATTAGGAAGGTGAGAGCCACTGCGTCCTTAAACCATTCACACAGTGGCATTCACTTCTCTCTTCAATTGATTTTTTAATCACAAACCAATTTATAATTTGTCCAACTGTTTGGCAAGGAATCCTTAGGACCTAGTTACGGAGGTGTCAGTGATTTACGTCTGGTGTAACTTTCCAGCATTCTGGTTGTGGTCGTCAAAAACTTCGCTCTATTTCACTCTTCCTGTCCCTTGATGAAATTTTTAAAAAAATCTTTTTATTGGGGCTCATAGGGCTCTTATCACAATCTGTACATACATCAATTGAGCAAAGCACCCTTATACATTCGTTGCACTCGTCACTCTCAAAATTCACCTTCCACTTGGGTTCCTGGAATCAGCTCGGTTTCCCTTTCCCCCCCCCATCCCCCTCCCTCCCCGATCCCACCCCTGGTCCCTTGATAGTTTATAAATAATTATTATATCTTATCTTACACTCCCCGGTGTCTCCCCTCACCCGCCTCCCCATTGCCCATCTCCCAGAGAGGAGGTTACACATAGATCTCCGAGATCGGTTCTCCCTTTCTACATGCCCTTCCCTCCTGGTGTCGCCACTCCCACCGCTGGTGTTGAGGGGTTCATCTGTCCTAGATTCCCTGTGCCTCCAGATCCCCACTGCACTACTGTACATCCTCTGGTATAACCAGGTCCGCAAGGCAAGGTAGGATTGGGGTCATGATGATTGGGAGGGGAGGAAGCGTTCAGGAACTAGAGGAAGGTTTTGAGTTTCATTGTTGCTACACTGAACCCTGAGTGGCCCATCTCCTCCTCACTACCCCTCTGGAAGGGGTGTCCAGCTGTCTACAGGTGGGCATTGGGTCCCCATCATGCACTCCCCCTCTTTCACGGTGATGTGATTCTCACCACCACCCCACCTTTGATGTTGGAGACCTGGTCTCCTCTGTCCTTCATGGTCACCTATGTTGGTGTGCTGCTTCCGTGTGGGCTCGGTTGCTTCTGGGCTAGATGGCCGCTTGTTTGCTTTCAAGCCTTTAAGTCCCCAGACACTATATCTCTCAGTAGCCGGGCACCATCCGCCTTCTTCACCACACTTGCTTATGCACACTTTCGTCTTCAGCCATTATGTGAGGAAGGTGATCACACAATGATTGTTTTTGTTCCTTTGTATCTGCTACATGGTCCATTCAACACCTTGTATTCGCTTAGGCCGTGTGCTTCTTCTCTGTGGGCTTTGTTGCTTCTGAGCTAGATGGCCGCTTATTTGCCTTCAAGCCTTTAAGACCCCAGACGCTATATCTTTTTTTGATAGCCGGGCACCATCAGCTTTCTTCACCACATTTGCTTACACACACGGCTGTCTTCAGTGATCATGTCGGGAAGATGGGTATCCTGCAATGGCTGCTTAGCCGGGCGAGGTGCTATTGTATTAGGGGATTATGCATGAGGAGGCCCAATGTCCATCTGCTACACTACTACTGAACCTATAAATATATGCATATGAATCTATTGCCCCCATAATCATAAATATATTTACATATGTACATGTCTGTATTTAGGCTTCTCTGTATGCACTTTGCCTCCTACTCCTTTCCTCTATTTCCTTTCGCTGTCCTCCCGACCCATTACCATGTTTAGCCTTCATTCTGGATTCAGTAGTTCCTCTCAATTACCTTGTTCTTGGTCACTCCCTTCCAGTCCTCCCCTCCCCTACCTCCTCTGGTTTTGAACCACTCGCTGTTCCCTTGTCCCTGTGTTGGGCGACACCTCCTCCCTTCCCCTACCTCCCACTCTCTCATGTCCCTCCAGGACCGTTGGTCCTGTTGTTTTCTTCTCTCATTATTTGTCCAGCCTATCTTGTCTAGGTGGACCCAAACCAGGTCTCTTTATAATTAATGCATTTGAAATTCGGCAACCAGAGCATCAGACTTAACAGATATATTTTCAATATCTTTATAACCTTCTAAAATTTTTAATTGCTCACAGTAGTCCAGAATGACCTATTCTTATCGTTTCATCTTACCCTTTTATCTCTGCAAAGTTGTGAAAAATACTTTTAACAGTTCAACCTTCAGATATTGAAAGCAACAGCTAATAAAAATGAAATGATGAGTTATGTTCATAAGTAATTTATCCCACTATGCAAAATTTTGACACACTGTTTTAATTTTACAAAAGCCCAATCTTCTAAAAAGGGAAATAGATATATTAAAGACTAAAGGTAGATAGTAATTATGAAAAGAACTATTCATTTATCAGTCGATTACTTACAATTTCATTTGTTCAATAAATAGTTATTGATACTGTCGTGAATTGAATTGCATCCCCCCCAAATGATGTGAAATCCCAACCCCTATTCCCATAAGTATGCCCTTGTGGGAGAATAGAAGCCTTCCTCTTCTTACATTTACGAGGCCACAGTGGAATAAAGGAAGTCCTAAACTTGATCATTTCTGAGTTACAAAAAGAGCACAAACAACCTAGCCAAGGACCCTCAAAAGGGTCTCCCTCGAGGGCCACACCTTTAATTTGGACATCCAACTCACTGAGAGGGAGAAAATAAATTCTTGCTTCCTAAAACTATCCTGTGTACTATTTGTGCTACCATAGCACCAAGTATTTAAGACAAGGACCTCTATGTGCTGGAGAGTGTGCCAGGTACTGAGGAGACAGCAGTGTAAATGAAAGTCACTACCAACAGAGTAAGCCATTGAAGGCAAAATATAATCATTTCTCTTCTCTTCTTCAATCCTTCCTCATCTCCAGACTCTACGGATAAAATGGAAACTGTTTTCAGCGTGTGTGTCTACAGCATGGTCCCTCAAGATTCCATTTCTGCTTCTTTCTCAAGACCCAGGGTTGAGTTCCTTTCCCCTTTATGCTAATCCCCCGGCCATTCCGCTGCCGCCCTTCTCCCTCTTGTCACTGTCTTCCAATGGTGACACCTTGCCGGTGACGTTCCTTTACTCTAGATTTCTTTGTGACCCTGACTTGTTTCAGAGCATAAGAATTTTATGAATTTAAAATAAAAATAAAGAATGAGTAAGGCACTATCAGTTGTTGAATGACTTCCCTGCTGGACTGCAATTTCCTATGGTAACCTGGTTTGTTTGGTTTTCCATGGTAGCCAAGTAGACTAATGTAGCCATTATGCTACAATTATTATTTAGAAAAGTACATAAGAGGGAAGATATTTGGGGGAGAGATAAAGGGTGAAAGATAATTGTAACTATTTTCTATGAGAAGGTAGTTTTTCCTATAGACGGCATAGACAAAGTAATCTTAAAGCCCTGTTTGTAAATAAGCCACAGTCTTAGGGTTCTCTAAAGAAAAAAATATATATATATATATACATATATGTGTGTGTGTGTTGTAAATAAGCCACAGTCTTAGGGTTCTCTAAAGAAAAAATGTGTATACATATACATGGGTGTGCGCACGCACACACACGCACACACAATGGGTTAATCATTGGCTGTTAATCGAAAGGTTTGTTGCTATGAACCCACCAGCTAGTCTGCAAAGATATAGCACTTTGCTTCCATAAATACCTATTGCCTCAAACACCCAATGGAGCTCTTTTACTCCCTCCTGTAGAAGAAGGGTGACATTTAAGGTTGTGTGTCTACTTAGCTGGGACAAGATTCTGTGGGTTGGTTGCTGTGATGTAGACCTCCTCTCATAGTGTAATTACCTCCATGATGTGTTTTCTTAAGAGCAATCAGTCAATTGAAAGGGAGTTTCCTCTAGTCGGTGGCTTTCTTCCAAGGTCATGCGGATGCATGGGCAATGCTTGCTTGCTTTGTACTGGATCAACTTCCTGCAATGGCTCAACACCCAATGGCTAGTTTTCTGGACTTGTACCAGAAATCTGCTTTATTGCTTGCCAATCAGGAACATGCTATCTTACCTGTTAACTTTGCATTCATTAGTTTCTTCAGCCAGGAGCCTGCCATTTGAGCTACCGATCTTGAGTTAATCAGCCTCTAAAGCTAGGTGACTCAAGAGAAGTCTCAAGCATACTCTGACTTGAACTTGTCATTGTTACAACTGAATAATGCATTTCATTGAGATAAATCTCTCTGTATGTGTACCCATATATGCTTCATTGATTTTGCTTCTGAAGAATCCACCCTAAGGTGGTTGCTATTCATTGAAATTGATTAAGTAGCAAGGGAATACATATCTATCTATCTATCTATAGACACACACCTATATATGTATGGAGAGATAGAGTTAGAGAGAAGAATAGATGATAGATAGAAGATAGATAGATAGATAGGAAACAAGACAGAGGAGAGAGATTTATTGATTGTTGGGAACTGACAAGATAACACAGACTGGGTGATAGGGAATATTATGAGTGACATCATTCTTGGAAAATGTACATTTATAGTCTGGAAATAAAATATGTCTTAGGGAAGCTATCTTTTTGTTCTTAGAGTCTTTAACTTTTGGGTGAAGCTCATCCACATTAAAGAAGGAAATCAGCTTTATTTAAGGTCAACTAGTTTAATCACATGCAACTACTTTAAAACAGCAACTAAACTAGTGTTTCAAAACATCTGAAACCAATTTGACATGCACTATTAACCATCACAAGCACATTTTTTCATTATGCTGATTTTGGTAGGTGAGGGCAAGTTGAGTCAGACTCATGGCAGCCTTATCCACAGCAGAACAAATCCCTGCTCGGCCCTAGCCATCCTCACAATTCTAATTATGTTTGAGTCCATTTTGGAAGTCACTATGTGAATTCATCTTTTGGAGGTCTTTTTATTAATTTTTGTGGCCCCTTTACCAAATATGGTGGCATAGTGAGTTATCTATTGGGGTTCTAACAGCAAGATTAATAATTCAAAACCATCACCCTGTCTGAAGTCTTGGACATGTTATCAGAAGAGACCAAAAGTTGTAAAAGTTACCAGAGATAATGGACTGCTTAAAAAGACACCAAACCTTGCTTCCAAGGAGCATTGTGACTTTACATTTCCTAAGACACCTTTCTTCGTTCTTTTGGCAGTCTGGTTACTTTCAATATTCTTCACCAGAATAATTAAAATGCTTCTGCTCTCTTCCCTATTCCATGTCCAAGCTTCACATGCACATGAGGAAATGGAAAATACCATGACTTGGGTCAGGCCCCTTAAATACTCAAAGTTAAATCCTTGCACTTCAAAACTTTAAAGAGCTCTTATCAGATCACAACACAGGGAATTCAGAGCAGATAAACCCCTCAGGACCAATAAGGGGAGCAAAGATACTAGGAGGGTAAGGGTAGGGGTTGGGGAATAAGGGAGAACCAATAACAATGATCAATGTTTGGCCCCACTTCCAGGGGGATGGACAGCAGAGAAGTGGGTGAAATGAGACTGTGGTTGGTGTAAGATATGGAGACGGGAATAATTTATAAATTATCAAGGGGACAAGCGGGCAAGAAGATGTGCGAGGGAAGGGGTGAAATGAGGAGCTAATGCCTGGGCCTCAAGTAGAAGGAAAATGTTTTGAAAAAGATGGTGACAATATATGTACAAATGTGTTTGGCATAATGGATATATGTATGGTTTGTGATAAGAGCTGTAAAAGCCCCTAATAAGATAATAAAAATAAATAAAGTGCTCTTGTAGAGGTAATTTACCCCATGCAATGTGTCTTTTTGTCTCTTGACTGCTGCTTCCATGAGCATGGATTGTGGCAGCAAACAAGAAAAAAATCTTTGACAACTTTCATCTTTTCTGTATTTATTGTGATATTTATTATTGAGAGATTGTGAGATCCAATTGTGAGATTCTTGGCTTACTCTATAATCCATATAAAGACTTTAGTTCTTGATCTTGATCAACAAGTGCTTCAAGTCCTTCCCACTTTCAGCAAAGGTGTGTCCTCTGCATATCACAGCTTCCACTCCTAATACCACATTCCTCTTCATATAACCAAGCTTCTCGAATTGTTTGCTCGTCCCACAGATTGAATAAGTATGGTGAGAGGATACCACCTCAATGCACACCTTTCCCGATTTAAGTCATGCACTATCTCTTCTATTCAGACAACTGCCTCTTGGTCAATGTACAGTTTTTGCATGAGCTCAATGCAGTGTTCTTGAATCCCCATTTTTCTCAAGGCTATATGTATCATTTGTTATGATTCATGCAGGCAAATATCTTTGTAGAATTATTGAAACACAACTAAACATATATCTGATATTCTCCGCTTTCACCCAAAGTCCAGCTGAGATCAGCAATGTTCTCCTTTGTTCCAAGTTTCTTTTGAAGGTGGCTTCAACTTCCGGCAGCTCCCTATCAATCTGCTGATGTTGAATAATTTCAACAAGTACTTACACATGATGTCAAGGTGTTATTCTGGAGTTTGAGCATTCTGTTGTCACATTTCCCTGGAACGGTTATAAATATCTCTTTCTCCAAGCCAGTTGACAGAATTCTTCCAGTGCTTCATCATCTTGTTGAAATATTTCCGTTGGTATATTCAGTCAATTCCTGTAGCCTAGTTTTCCCTAATTGTTTTAAGGCAGCTTGAATTTCCACCTTTGGTACCATGGGTTCTTGATCATACACGATGCCTTGAAATGGTAGAATATCAAGTAGTTCTTTTTAGCACAGTGACTCTGTATTTCTGCCATCCTTTTTTGATGCTTTCTTCACCGTTCAATATCTTGCCTGTAGAATCTTTTACTATTGTAATTTGCTAAGTAGGGGGGTGGGGGTGCAGTAAAAGGAGAAAGCCCCTCCTCGAGGCAGAGTGCCTCAGTGGCTGCAGCAATCAGCTCAGGCAGAGGAACGTTGTGATGGTGGTACTGGACTGGCCAGGGTTTCCTTCTGTTCTGCGTCACATCCCTGTGCGTTTGGACAGACGATGGCACCTAACAACAACCATAACATCATACCTTTATTTGCCTTTTCCAGCTGCCCTGTCCAACAAGGCATACCGTTTATCCTATGTGGTTTACCATCACTCTCCGTGCTGAAAATAATAGGAGAGTCCCCAGGGGAAATCCCAGTAATAACTATCAGAATTAATCGGTGATAATAAATAATATTGTGATTTGGAAAGAAGCTGTAGAGGATTGTGTAATTTGGTGAAGACACCATTTATCCATGACATCGCCATGTGGTTAAAGTCCTGAATAATATTGAGGGAGAATTGGTTCGTGCATTTCTTCATTGTGCTGATCAATTTGCATACTAGCGTTCCCGTTTGCAGATCGCAGTTCCATGGGGCTTTCTGAAATTTAACAGAAGAATCTGATCATTGTATAACCCATAGCCCACTCACTGCCATTGAGGTGAATCTGACTTGTAGCCAACCTGTAGGACAGAAACTTCTGCTTGTTAGCTTTTCTGATGCTGTAGATTGTTACAGGAGCAGACAGCCTCATCTTCCTCCAGCAGAGTGACCTGTAGGTTCGATCAGCTCACTTTTCCAAATGCCTCTTTGAAACTTCATGATGGGATCTGAGCTGAGAGTTTCTTATTTTTTTTAACAAGTATCACTATAAATGCAGTCTACCAAAGTTCCATTATAAATGCTTACGAGACCAATTTTTAAGAACATACATTTTAATGTTAAAAATAGTTGGGAAGTTATAGGCCTTCATATAATCAGATTTATCAGGTTTCTTTCCCCTCTCTTCAATTCAGAATATAACGAATAATGTTTTACCTGAATCTTACTCTCATTTATTTATGCACATGCCTTCAGCTTAGTGAAGATTCAGAAAAAGGTTGAAATGAAAAGCAGCGAGCCTGACACTGAATGCCACTGGAAATTCTGGATGTGGAAGCTTTGATAGGATCAGGGTCAGATCAAGGTGCAGTGTTCATTGTTATCTGGCTACTTGGAAAATTAAGCCATGTTTTCACTTTAACAAATTGTGCCATCTATGTTTTCTCCAGTTTATATCACTTTAAATGCTTTGACTTTATAAACATATCCTATAGGGATGTTTCCATTTATATTACTGCCAGTATTTCATTCTTTAATAATCAATCTCTAAATGTGCCTTCAATAAATTTATTTACTTTATGAACAAAGTTTCTTTGATTTCTGAGTAGGTCCACTACACTGTGGGGCTTCTCGTATCACTTTATGAACATGAGTGCTAAGTTATGAAGCACTGGATAAATCTAAGTGGATGATGTCACAGGTGAATAATGTGTCCACAATAATCAAGCTTGGTAAAAGAGTTTATAGTGGATGCATTATTTCATTTCTTAGAAACCAGCTTTCATCTGTTTTTTTTCTGTATGTTTATGTTCATTTAGTCAGGTGCTTTGGGGTAAAATTCCCCCCTCCAAAAAATATAACTGAAAATTTTCATCTTTGATTTATTTATAGTTTAATACAATACAATTAATACACTCATAATTTTTCTTCTTTTTATCACTTATTTGTTTGTATGTTTGCCTTCAAATATTTAATTGTAGTGACGGTCTTTATGTAGAGTAGCCAAATGCTCTGAAGAATTTTACTAAAAATGAGTTCTTGTGTAGTGAGTATATCTAGCTAACACGTTATATCCTGATTTATTGATGTGTCAGTTCCTGGAAAATTATATCTGCTATAACCACCTGAGTAATTAAGTTCCAAATAGCTGATAATTGTCATAATTTTAATTAACACCTCTGTAATTATAATGGTGTGTTTAGGAAACTGTAATCACTGTATTTTCTAAAATATCAGGTGGAGCAACAGTACATTGAAAACTAAGTAACCAGGTGGTATTTATACTGAATTCATGTGTCCACTCTTTAGCTTGATGAACATGAGTGAAATCTAATGGAATAGGAGCTTTCTAAAATAATGACATGAAAGCCACAGAGTATCATTATCTACTCTTTATAACTCTTTATTACATGCTTAACATGTAATAATTTATGTATTTTTTAATTTACAAAGGAATGTGAAAATATAAAAAAATATACCTGCTGTGTTCAGATACATTATTTTTAAACTTTTAAGCTGAATTTAATATATACCAGAAGGTGAATGCCTGAAATACAAGTAAGTAGACACATCTTATGAAGGATACATCAAACACTATATAGATATTGTTAGCAAAAAGCATGGTCATATAAAATGATCTCTCCTTTCATTCTTCCTGTACTCAATAATTTATGCATTCAATTAATAAATATTTTCTGGATTTCTACAAACTTCAGGAAATTATCAACTGTGTTACACAGGGTATGGACTAAGTCTGTGTAATTAGAAGACAGGAAACCTCTGTAAGTCAGTGGCTTAACCCATGTGAAAGTATGTTTCTTCCACATTCATGAATAGAATTGGTCGTTATACTCTTCTCCATAATGCCATTCAAGGACACAGGCTAGTGGGATGCCAGATTTCAAAGTGGCTTTATTCATTGTGATTTCTAGCCATTGTTTGGATGACAGGAAGGAAATGGAGAACAAGAAATTGACTTTCAATCAAATCATAAATAGTATAGATATTCATATATATCCATATATATGCACATATATCACTTCTACACGTGTGCATATTCAAGTGAAAGAGAGTGTGGACAAGATATTCTTGAGCTGGTTAGCCTCTCTTGTGGCTCAAGGGACAAAATAAATTTGACAGGAGGCAACTTGAAGTCTTCCTTAGTCCTATCCTCTAGTCACTCACATAGGAGTAAATATCTTCCTGTCCACTAAAAACAAACAAGCAAACAGAACCTACCTTCTCCCCTATAGAGTACAGCAAATTTCTCTTTTTATTACCACCACCATCTCAAAATCCAAGATCTCTGGGAAATATGTCCACCTCATTAGATCTTGATGTGGTTGGCTGCAGTTTGGTAACGTGTAAACATGCAGGTCATCTGTCTCACTCGCAGGGCCCTCCAACCTCCACACAACATAACCAATAAAAATGGTAGAAAGTGAACAGGAAAACCGCCCTAGTCACTGCCTTCGGGGAAAAGGAGACAAAGGCCAATATGGTCACGCGATCATGCTGTGACAAGGTTATCACGGCGCCTTGCAACAGCAGTGACATAAGTTTCTCCATTAGTGAATCTGGCCACCTTCATTCTTTATTCTGTATATCTGTACACCAGATTTACTGGAAGGTTCTCCTTTATTCTCTATCACTCCTGACCACATCTAAATGGCACAAGGTGGAGACCATCTTCATTGGAGACTTCGCAGCGAGTTCTGGCTGACACGTGCTTGAAGGCGGAGCATGGCTCCAGGGAGCACATCTGGTAGCGAGGGCTGACGAGACGGGGTGAGGAGGGCTGGACGCCACACTCATCTTCTCCTGATCTTTGAATCTGGAAGCAATGGACTTTCCTACATCTTGGAAGTCCCAAATTCGAGGCCCTCTATCAATTTAAATTCTAGAACTGAGATGTGAACCAGGCACAGGCAGCCTCATAGCAAAATTCCCTTTTCCTTCTTATTTTCTTACAACTTAGCTTGTATTTCCACTTACATCTCTTGCTGTGGTTTCTAAGCCAAACTCACGGGCACTCGGGCCTCTTCCCACATTTCCCCATAGCTGCCTCGGCTGTACCCTGCAGTGGCCCAGCAAAGGTCTTCTGGTGACCACTTTCCAGTCACTGTTCCCCTTGCATGCTCTATCCTGAGACCAAATTAATACCGCTTATATTTAATGCCAGCTCCACACTTCTAAATACTCACTTCTGTGTTCGACTAACCTGTTATTAGAGATTCAGACTTCTATAATTCAGTTAAAATTAAAAATTCATTTCTTCAGTGCTATACTGTACCCTGACTGGCTCATTTCTTCCCTGTGACCCCTCTATAGGGGGATGTCCAATTGTCAACACATGGGCATTGGGTCTCTACTCCATGTCCCCTTTCCCCCCATTCACCTTGGGTATGATTTTGTTCTGGGTCTTAGATGCCTGGTACCTGATCTCATTGATGCCTCATGATCACACAGGCTGGTGTGCTTCTTCCATGTGGGCTTTTGCTTGTTTACCTTCAAGCTTTTAAGACCCCAGATGCTATACCTTTCGATAGCCGGGCACCATTAGCTTTCTTCACCACACTTAACTTTTGGACCCTTTTTGTCTTCAACGATTGTATCGGGAAGGTGAGCATCACAGAATGTCAGATTGTTAGAACAAAGTGTTCTTGTGTTGAGGGAGTACTTGAGTCGAGGTACAATGTCCAACTGCCACCGTAATCCTTAACTATAGAAACACACAACTTTCCTCTAGCTCTTTGGTGCTTCCTTCCCCCCACTATCATGACCTCATTTTTACAAATCATATTGCAGTCAGACATACACACCGCCACAGACAAGAGCCTGCAATACAGGAAATCCAGCATAGACAAACCCCCAGGGCCAGCAATGAGAGTGGAGATACCAGGAGGATTAGGGGAGGGTGGGGGGAGGAAGGGGGAATTGATCACAAGGATCAACCTATAGCCCCTTCTTAGGGGGACTAACAATGGAAAAGTGGGTGAGGGAAGACAGAGGATCATGTAAGATATGAAAATAACAATCTAACTTATCAAGAGTTTGTGAGGGAGGGTTGGCAAGAAAGGAAGGGGGAAGAAATGGGGAGCTGATATCAGGGGCTCAGGTGGGAAGAGAATGCTTTGAAAATGAAGATGACAGCATATGTGCAAATGTGCTTGACATACTGGATGAATCTATGGATTGTGATAAGATAATGTAAGAGCCCCAATAAAAGTATTTAATAAAAAATTATTTTTCTTGCTTAACAATTCCAGAGATAGAAGTATAGAATAAGGAAGAGATCATTTAGAGACAGTTGGCTCCCATGATGCCATTTTATGACTTTCTGCAGTATCAGTATTTGCTCAGTAAAAGCAAACCCAACCTAGTGCCAGCCAATTGATTGTGAGTCCTCGGGACCCTGTATAAGGTTTCCGAGTGTCAATCCTTACAGGAGCAGACAGTCTGCCTCATCTTTCTCCCACGGAGCGCCTGGTGAGTTGTGCTACCTATCATGAAGTTAGCAGCCGCGTGATGACCGACCCCACAGTGCCCCCAGGGTTTCTTCCATTGACACTGACTGATGCTCGATCGGCACTGCATCCACATGTTGCCAATGTAGGAGGGAAAGAGGCAAAATCCAAGGATAGCAGCTTGTTTTTAAGTTGGAAATGACCTAAGGTTGCCCTATTCGTTGCGGCTGATACCCTGTGCTCCGCAGGTTAATCATAGGGGCTGCCGGGGCAACTTGGTGATGTACTTCCTGGCTGTGCAGCCATTTTCCAAATACATTGTTTCCTTTGCAAGTGACGTGAAGTGATAGTTGAATGAGTTAAAGATACAGAGTCTGACAGAGTCCATTATGATTATCACTTGTTGTTAGCAAATATGTTGTGTCTCATGTTTCCATTTTCAGAGTTCTGAAAGGTAAAATTCCCTCTTGGTGTGTGTGTAGAACATTTATGATAGACAGTGACTGGAGCTACTTTATTATGGTCTCAGTACTATTTGTTTGCTCTCCCTTGTCTCGCTCAAATGAAATGAAGATTGTCACCCAGTGAGAAACATGGTGTATCCAGAAGACAGTGCTCTGTACGGCTGTCTTCATGCAGTGTGCCTCGAGAAGTATAATCAGAGGCTCACACACAGCAAAATTGATGTGCCAAAGGCAGGGAAAAGCCTCTGCGAAGGCAAGCATTTTTCTTGACATCCCCTAAACATGGGCGTACCATTTGTCAAATCATATTGCATAATTCATAACTGGCATTTCTTGATGATCCAGGGAATCAATGTAACAACTTTCAGGACCGTGCTATATGTGGGTTCTGAATCAGATTGAATCACTTCTATTAATATAAGTGCATGAAAAAGAGACACTTCCAGGTCCTTATATAACTCATATTCTATTGGCTTAGAATTAAGTTTCTGCAAATCTCAATTGAAAGGATGAGGAGAAAACATCTCACTATACTTTTTCTCCAAGATAGATTGTATGTAAATACCCTGGACAATGAAAGCTGAGCTACGTAGTGGTTTCTCTAGTGTCCTTACTCTAAACTGAAGTCAGTACCTATATGTTAGTCTGGGTACTTTAGAGAATCAAATCCACAGAAACTCATATGTATAAGAGAGAGTTTTATGTCAAGGGTTAATGTGCATCAAAAAAACATCCCAACCCAGTGCTGCCCAACCCACAAGTCCAAGATTATCCCATATGTCCAACACCAATCCACAAAGTCCTCCTCCATCTCACAAAACAGATGCAGTGATGCCGACTGCAGGAGGAAAGCTGAATCAGTGAACGTGTAAGCATCTCAGTGTTGGCAGGGGTCTCCACACTGATGCTCCAGAACACAGGGCTGCATCGGGGTAGGTCCATGTGTCTTCTCCTTGGGGATGTCTTGCAGGAAGTGAGCCTTGTCAGTTGAAGCATGGAACTGGCTAAGGCAACTTCACCCTGGTCCGACCATCATAAAGCAAGAGACCCGAGAAGTAGAAAGGCGAGACTCACCGAGCCATTTATCCCTCTGCCCTTCAATTAACCCCACATGTGTTTATTGGCCAGGTTCGCACAATAAACTAGCTACGTCAACCTATTTTGTTGCCCAAGAAGATAAAAATACCTAAAGTCTGTCTCTAACTCTTTTCATGTCTATTATATGTTCACACATTTTTACTCTCTTCCTTGGTTCTCTTACCTGGCTGTCAATGAGATTCCAAGAGCTTCATACAATGGTACCTATGCAATACTGTGAAGGATGATGGCCATGGCATCCAAAGAAACATATCACTTTGTTTCTACTGTCTTTTGTTCCGACCTAACACCGGCATGTATAAAATTCAATAGTTGATATTAATTCATATTACTACAGACTTCTATGTACCTAACAGTAATTTAAAATCTTGGGATAATTTATAAACTAGAATTACAGTAGAGCACAATGGTTGCCTGCATAAGGCTGGGTTTATGGAGAAGTACAGCTAGTGCCCTTATATTTGGATGTGTATGGAAACAGATTTATGTAAAGAAATGGCTCAAACTGTTGTAGAATCATGTAAGTACACTTACAAAAATTTTTGTTAGTGTACTCTTTTTCAAGTCCATGGTCCAGATGAATAGCTGGAGGGTTCTCTTGACACAGACAGCTGGGAGGCTGATGAAGCAGGAAGCTGGGAGACAAACCTGAAAGGCCAGGAGCTCGGGAATGTAGAGTCTTAGGAATCTAAGGTTGGCAGGGCACTGATGGCTCCTGGGATCAGCAGGCACTATGGCAGGAGGTTGACAAACCAGATGCAGGATCCGTGTTGAAGATGAGTGATGAGCTTTCCCAAGGAGTCTATTGAAAAAGGAGTAGACAACAGACCCTGAGAAGTCTTTCTTGAAATTGGATCAAGACTCTGACCTAATCAAAGGGACTTCTTTCACCACAATGACTAGCTGCTCACAGTTGATCACAGTATATTTGATGCCATCATGGAATTGATTACAAGAACCCCGGTGCAGCCAAGTTCACATTAAAACCTCACTAACATGGCCTGTCAACAAAAGAATTGAACTTGAGGAAAACATTTATATGTATTCAAAGTTTATAGATTTCCAAGTAAGATTTTAAAATGAATTTACCACCTAACTACTAAGTCAAATTAAAGTAATTTTCATTTTTCATACTGTTGTTAGGTGCTATTGTGGGCCTGCGTACAACAGAACAAAATACTGCTCCATCCTGTGCCGGCCTCACTGTGGTTACTCTGTGTAGTAGGATAAGAAATTATGTCTATTATTGTAGACCAGTCATTTTAATGTCACCCAAACTTCCTCTTCGCAATTTATTTTTATTTTTTCTTTATAACTTTATTGTGATTTGGGTGAAAGTTTACAAATTTTTCCGCTTTCAACAATTCATATACGTTTGATTCATGGCACTGATTGTGGTCTTCGCCATGGAAAATCACTTTTCCCTCATCTTCCTTGGCTTGTTATTTCCCTTTGTCCTTTTGTCCATCCCTTTCTGCCTTCTGAGGGTTATCGCAGGGTAAACGCTGCCTTTTGCGTGTTGCATGATTGGTTTTTAATGGGTGTGTATCATCTCACTGGTCTTATCATTCACTTTATTGACCTATTTGTTCATTGACAAAATGCTGAGCCACAGGGTTGAGTTGGGATCCTCGTTTGAAGGGTTTCTAAGGGCCATAGCCTCCCCAAACCTCATTGCTACTGAGTCAATTCTGACTCGCAGCAACCCTGTGAAACAGAATATAACTGCCTCATAGGAGTCCCGAGGTTGTCAGATGAATCAGGCAGCCCTGTTTTTCTCCCACAGAGAATTGGATTCAACCCACTGAGACGTTGTTGTTGATAGTAATTGAATACTGAGCCACTGCAAACTGAGGTCTCCTAATTGATGAATAGCTAGCTTGCATAAGTGATCTGAGGGAAAGACCTCTGAAGTGCCATGACATTCTAAAACAAAGTCATAAGTCATGTCATAAAGTGTCATGATGTTCTAAACAAATGAGAGAAGTGCAATTGGAGATTTAGGTAAAGCAAGTACCAGGCAGCTGGAAAATCAAATGACAAGGCCTTACACCAGTGATGTGTTCGATATATTCAAGGAGCAGTGGGGAAAAGAGTGGTCGCTAAGCATAGTGGGCTAATGGAAAGTGGAAGATGATGAGATCTGAGGAATATTAAGAGTCCAGATTGTGTAGGCAATTTCAGATTTTCCCCTAAAAGATATGAGAATGTTAGAAGGACTTAGATTAATGTCTATATTTTACAATAGAAGTGAAGCAATTTTCTGTTGAATTAAACATTAGGTGTGAGAAAAGGGGGGAGACTCCAGTGCTTTAACATGAAAAATACTAATTAATTCATGTATTCCTATCAGGAAAATAGCAAAAATTCATAATTTATTCAAGTATTCCTATCAGGAAAATAGAGAAAATTCACAATGAAAAGTTAGAAGTAAAGGAAAATCAATTTTTTGTAGTCAAAATGTTAATGTTGTCATGAAAATGGAAATGTCCAGTAATCAGCGGATACCAGAGTATAGTGCAGATGCCAAGGGAAGGACTCTAATTTCCAGGACAACAGAAGAGAGACGGCACTAGCTCCACAGGATCCAATGTAATTGCCTGTGGTGTGAGTGGATTAGAACAGAGAAGGCTTCCAATAACTGAGTCTATGTGGTGTTAAAAGCTGAGAAAGCGAAAAAGCTACCAACAGAAAAGAGTGAGAAAAATAAATAAGTTAAGAGAATTTCTTATCAAGATCTGGAGGCAAATGAAGTGCTTGCAATGGCCAGGGATGATCAGTGGGCTAAGTGTTCCTAAGAGAATGAGAAAAATGAGTACCAAGAATTGACAAGTAGACTTGAAATGGTTGAGGTCTTGACTTGGAGAAATGGGGATCAATTGACTGGTTGGGATGTGTTCAAGAACGTATGGAAGGAGAGAAGCGAACAAAGTAGAGTCACTTCAAGAAATTTTTCTGTAGTAGGTTAGAGACAGCAGCTGGAAGTCTGTGGCATTAAGACTATGAGACACACAGTATGTCTGAGTAATCATCCACAGAGCCCCGGTGGCGTAGGCATTATGCCTTGGGCTGCTAACTGGAAGGTCAGCAATTCAAAACCCCCAGGGACACTGCTGGAGAAAGATGGGCCTTTCTATTCCCATAAAGAATTATAATCTTGGGACTGCAAAGGGGCAATTCTAGCCAGTAGTATAGGTCAATATAATCAGAATTGGCTCAATGGCAGTGCATCTGATTTTTTGGTTTTGATATTAATCCACTTTCTCTTAAAAGGGATTTTTAATGCTTCAAGATAAAATTAGTGTAATGAGAGGAGAAATTAAAACTGGCCACCTTGAACAAATTATACTAGCCTCAATGTTTAGGAGCCCTGGAGGTGTAGAGGTTACCTGTCGGGCTGTGATCTGAAAGGTCAACAGTTGGAAAACACCAGCCACTCCAAGGCTTTCTACTCCCGTAAAGAGTTACAGTCTCAGAAACCCACAGGGGCAGTTCTAACCTGTATGGTCACAGTGAGCCAGAATTGACTCGGTAGAACTGTGTTTGGTTTGGTTTGAGTTTCTCAATGTTTACAGTCCTGGATTTTTATTAAAATAATACCAAGGGCACTTTGTTTATCTAGTGCCATCTTTCTTGAGTAAGAAATGTAGGGGAAATGGCTTTTTGTAGAGTTACTGAAGTGCAGAAGAAGCATCTAACAAAATACTGGGTCAAGTGAAATAGCACATATATTTTGGAAGGGTAGAGGGTACTGTAAATATCATTTTAATGTTAGAAAGTAAAGGTGAAATTGATACACACTTTGTAAAGCAACTGCGTTAAAGAGTCAGACGCGATTGACCAGATTGTCATCTTATGTTGTACTTATTCTTGCAAATGGACCTTTTATAACTCATCTGTTGACAACTTTTGGAGTATTTTACTTGTGTTTTAGGGGAAATTTGATTTATAAAGATGAGGTATGGAGAGAAAGAAGTCCTAAAGTAGTGCGAGGAAATCGTAGCACTACTTTTTCATAACCTGTATTATTCGTACTGAAGATTCACTTAGGATTGTGTTTCATGCCTAGAATGTCCCACAATGTGCCTTCAGGGTCCGTATGCGTTGCTGGGTTGCTGCTTCCTGGTTGCGGTCCCATTGACTGCTGTCTAAATCTGTTGCAGTGTGCCTGAATACTGTGACTACGGTCATGGAGTCAGTGAGGAGACCTATGACGGCTACGGTAAGACCTTTACTTTACTAACCTGTGAAATCAGAACATCCATCAGTCCCTGACAACTCCGAAATTACTTCTATCTTTCTCTCCCCGGATTTTACAGAAGTCCAGACTAAATTGATTTATGTAATTCCAGGGTAAGATTTGACTTACAGAACCAGGGCCAGAAAATTGGACAGATCAATTTTGATCAAAACTTCAAAAGCCATTAATCGCAATCATAGATCACGTTCAATGGCAACAGTGAGAGGTTTGAATACTGTTGTAAATGTTGCGCTTTGTTCATTGCCTCAGTCATTTATTTAGCAACCATGCTGTATCTTTGTCGGCTCTCAGATTTGCCATCAGCATTATATAAATTTAAAATACTTTAATATTGTTAAAGGGCAGAAATTGTGTGCCTTGGGTTATTTATTTGCTGCCCAGACCGTAGAGTGGCGCAAATGAGTAAGTGCTTAACTACTAGGGAAGAATTGCAGTTTGACTCACTCAGCACATTCTTCTTTTTTTAAATAATCATTTTATTGGGGACACTTAAAGCTCTTGTTACAAACCATACATCAATTGTATCCAGCATATCCGAACGTGTATTCCATTGTTCTTTTCTACTTGAAGGATAGGCCTGGTAATCGGCTTCCAAAAGTTCCCCATGGTTTGAATGAACTCAGTGGCCATTAACAGCAACATCATTCTTAAAAGTGCCTCCCAAATTCTTAACTCACTACATTTCATAATCAAGTTTTAAAATACACTGTTTTTTTTTAAAATACCACTTAACATGACTTGGAATACAGTTCCGACAGATTCATTGAATGCCTAGGTCATATCAACACAGTACCTCACTGTTGAGGTTGCTTCTGGTTCTTAAAAACACATATGGACTCACATTCAAATACATGTGAATACATTTTTTACCACCCCGAAAACCATTGGACTACTCTCAGTGTTTAGGAGCCCTGGAGTGTGGAGGTTACTTGTCGGGCTGTGATCTGAAAGGTCAACAGTTAGAAACCACCAGCCACTCCAAGGGTGAAAGATGAGGCTTTCTACTCCCGTAAAGAGTTACAGTCTCAGAAACCCACAGGGGCAGTTCTAACCTGTATGGTCACAATGAGTCAGAATTGACTTGTTAGAACTGTGTTTGGTTTGGTTTGAGTTTCTCAGTGTTTACAGTCCTGGATTTTTATTAAAATAATACCAAGGGCACTCTATTTATCTTCATGGGGAGCAGTACAGGAGACAAGGCAGGTTGGCGGTATTGATATGCCACAGGATGAAGACATACTGCCCTCTCAGGTCGGAGAAAGGAAGGCGCGGGTCTGGATGTGAGCAACCATCCTCCAGCTCCTCTGGATGGGCTATCTTGAAGTCAGCTTGCTACACTGAAATATCAACCGCCAGCAGCATTCTCATCCATAAGCTGGTTGCTTACATATATATTGTTCCAGTAACTTCTTTATAGTAAATCAAAATATGATGTATTTTATCTTCATTTCATAATGAAGATAATGAGAAACAAAGGCCAAGTCAGCATGAAGGCATAACTGGTGAGGTTCAACTTTTGTTTGGAAACTCTTATCAATGACTGGAATATTAACACTAGTTGCTACCACACATGAAATACTTAATGTAGTTCTGAACCAAACAACTTATGTTGAAGGCTAGACTGTAGAAATAATCCTTCTTAGAAACTATTGTACAATTATATAATCTAATCCCTATTAGAATTCTACAGTCTAAATAGTCATATTGTCATCTGTATTTTGTAGATGAGGAATGTAAGTCTAAAAGTATTAAGTAAATTACTTCAATTCAATAATTTACAAAGGACAAATTAGAATTTGAAGTCAGGGTGTCTAATTGGTCTTATTTGTTTGTTTTTAGTTTTATTTCTTTGGGGTTTTGTTTATTTGTTTATTATTTGCATTTTTGATAGGTGAGGGAACCCTGGGAAAAAGATGAGGACCAAGTACTATAAATCTGAATTTGTTGATGATATTTTATAGAAAGACAGCACAGAAAGTCAATTCCAAATAAGCACCAGGTCCTCTCTTTGCCAGACGGACCCACTCCATGCCAAATCTGCTGCCATGAAGTCAGTCGTGACCCTAGGGCTTCCTGGGCTAGAATTCTAAAGAAACAGACAGCTTCATCTTTCTCCCAAGGAATGGCTAGCAGGTTTGAACCACTGACCTTGCAGTTAGCAACCCAAAGTCTAGCCAACAGGCCATCAGGACTCTCCTACCTTGCTTTCCCAGCCCCAGTCAAATTAGCCTACTCTTTCACTGCTGTAGCAAATAAGAACATTTCCTGACTATATTTCCAGAGATTTTTTTTCACAAGAAAAATATGATCAGCAAATGTACACAGACCTGGCTCAGTTGGTAAGTTGACATAAAAAGTGTAGCTTTAATTTTGTTATTTATAGATTTTTCACTTGTTGAAAGGAGGACATAGAAGCAT
This sequence comes from Tenrec ecaudatus, assembly GCF_050624435.1. Classification (NCBI taxonomy): domain Eukaryota; kingdom Metazoa; phylum Chordata; class Mammalia; order Afrosoricida; family Tenrecidae; genus Tenrec; species Tenrec ecaudatus. Next base: position 112,539,891 of record NC_134536.1, read on the forward strand.
CATGTGGTATTTAAGATGCATAATTATAACCAAATACTTTGAAAGCCATCTCAGTAAATCAGTTAGGCCAGGAGAAAAAGATACCTTGACCTCCCAGGACACCCACACCCACACCCACAGTCCTCTTTGTTTATAGCACAGTGGCATTTCTGTTCCTCCAAGCATATTCTTAACCAAACAAGAGTCAAACCACATGCCCTGTACTATTATTTACTGTAGCTGATAGTTGAATAAGATGTAATCCAATCGTCTCTTTAAATTTATTCAGATTTCTGCACATAGATGGCTTTAGAAATATGATAGTATCCAAGGTAGGCATCGCCTCTTCCTGGCCCCTGTTTGTCTACTGTGGAGAGATTTTTGTCTATGTACATTTTAAATTCTGAACGTTGTAAAAGATTTGATACAATAGTTGTAAAATGTTCAGAGACCATGACTCATTTAACAGATACCTATTTAATGATTAAAACATGAAAGCCATCTTTCTCAATCCTGGAGCAATCTCTTGGTACACACAATCTAATCAGAAGTTGTATTATTATTTATAAATCACTTAGAAAGATAGAATTTCCATTTGCACGATCCATCCATTATTTTTTACCCTAGACATAAGTTTGAAGAAAATCACACTGATGAACTTTACTGCACATCATTTCATGCACTGAAATCAATGCCAGAGATATATTTTATATTTAACTGGGTAGCTGTTAATAATAGATGAGATTTCTGTTTCTCAATTATTTTTATTTACAGTGTTAAGACCATGTTCATCAATCGATAAGAGTGTGTGCATGTAAACTGCTGTTTCTCAGAACTTCCAGGGGAGATTTAGAATCAGAAAAGTCCGGAGTGCAACTCCATCACGCCAGGCATCTTAGTGGACTCTGATTGTCCTGGTCTCTTGTTGCAAGTGCTAGAGGGAAAGCGTTTGCCTTGGGAATTCACACCTGCCCACACCATCAGCTTTGGGGTTGTTGATTTTTTTTTGGTTTTTTGTTTTTCATTTTTATTCTGGGCCAATTTCCAATTACCAGCAAGGAATTTATTGCACACAGAAAACAACTGATAAATCCTTTCAGTAAGAAATGAAGAAAATGCTACAAAGGTTTTGGCTACCTGGGCTAAGTAAATCTGATACAGTCAGGCAGCAATCTTTACTTATTAATAGTTTATAGTAGTCAGAATATTCTTGGCAATTATAAATGTTGTACTATATAGCCCCTAATCTAGGCGAAAGCAATAGGCATTTTCTTTTGAAGCTCCCCTGCATCATTCCAGTTCCCCACTAGGGGCAGTAGCACTCCTTTTGGTAAACACCTGATTAGACCAAACTATGGTCTAGGGCCAAAAATCTTTATTTAGCCACTAGTATTGGCTGTAATTTACTAGCATCTTTGTGTAAATATTCATTCAAAAATATACTTCACATTTAGGATATCTTTACTCTTTATTTTAAAATGTAGCTATGTCAATCTTTGATCAATTTTACTCTGGGATATATTTCTTGATTTTCACATCAGACAGAACCATAATGATTCAGGACAGACTTTATGGACTTACTTTGTTGGGATCAAGAATTGAAGCAAAGAGAACTAATATTTTTCAAGCTTTTTCATGATACACATCTCATCATAAGTAGCATAAAGGAGTTGTTGGCAGAGATTCCAGATCCCAGCAGCCTGATGCCCTTCCTTCTCCCCATAATCCTCCAGGCATACCAGAGGTCAGCACTGGACCACAGAACAGGAGCTCGGGACTCTGAACAAAAGCACCTACATTTTGTTGTTGATATCCTATAACTGTAATTGACATGCATCAATTAAATAGTTTCTCTATGTACCATCAGTGACAGTGATCACATTATTTGAGTTGTGCATTTTACCCTCCTTTTATGAGCTGTTCCTTCCTCATAAACATCAATGCATTGCGAATTGAGGTTCTTGTCCATTGTTTTTTAAATTTTCAATTTGATCAAATACTTTTTCCAAAAGCAGACTTTTTTTTCATTTTTGCTGATTAAACTAACCTATTTTGTGATTATAAGATGATTTCAGGAGATTCGATTCATCCAATCATCATGACTCCAGTAAGTCTATACTATATTCCATGAGAATTGTCAATTTTGTTCTCATTTTCCCTCTTTTGATCACGATTCTCCTATGGAATCTTCTATCAAAATATTCATTAATGGTAGTTGGGTTCCATTCAATTCCAGTCTCGGGGGTGGATTGTTCAGGGAGAGAATTAACTAGTCAATGCACACCATCTTCCTAGGTAGCCTCTTTTTCCTTCGTTGCTCCAGGACATCAAGGCCAGGGCTGCTTACAAGATTTTTAGACCCTTGGAAATACACACTAAACTAAGAAGTAGAATTTAAGCACTAAATATGTTTTTAAGGCAACAGGCCAGTGTGTCCATCAATTCATGACCCTAAGCCTCCAAAAAGGGAACCAAATCCCACAACGTCTTAACTGTGCCTCGCTTCAGCAGCTACCTTGTTTGTGTTTGCCAGTTCAAGCTTTCAGGCACGTCAGAACCCAGCTTGAATCTCTGGCCATTTCCTATACCACTATAACCATTGTTGAGAGATCCTTAGCAAAATTTTGCTTGCCTGTGATATTAATGATTTCTTCTATCATTTATGCATTTAATTGGGTCACCTTTCTTGGTGATTTTTACAAATATGGATCGCTTCATGCACTTGACCAAGTATCTTGGTATTAATAAGTGCTTCTTCAACGTGGTGAAATATTTACATCCCTATTCCATCAATTCCTGGAGTCTTGCGGTATTTGGTTTGTTTTGTTTTGCCAATACTTTCGGTACAAGTTGGACTTCTTCCCCCAGTACCAGTGATGCTTCATCTTAATATTTGAATGTTGCCTCCTCTTTTTGCTGCAGTGACTGAAATCCTTCCTTTGTCTTCTGACGCTCCCAGTATCATGCAGTATTTTGCCATAGAATCTCTCTGTATTGCAAATCAAGGCTTGAGATTTCCCTTCAGTTCTTTTTGCTTAAGATATGCTGAGTAGATTCTTCCTTTTCGGTTTTCTAACTTTGGGTATTTGCACTATTTCATTTTAACAACTGACCTTTTCTTCTTGAACTTCCCTTAGTAATTTTCTGTTCAACCCTTTTCCATTTGTCTTAGGTACTCTATGATGAAGAGTATGTTCTCGAGTAGTTTGACATTGACTTTGACCTTTCTTTCTCTCCTATCTTTTTAATGAGTGTTTGCTTTCTTCGTGCACGATGCTCCTGGTGTGCTCCCACAGCTTGTCTGGTCTTCTGTCATTAGTGTTCAATGAGCCAAACCTATTGTTGAGAGGTTCTCAAATTCAGGTGATACGTACTCAGATTCATATTTTGGATGAATTTGAACAAACTCAATGCTTGCTACTTTATTCTGCTGAGCTTGTTTTTATTTTCCTCAACTTCAACTTGCATATGCAGAATGGATGGTCTATTCCACAGCCAGCCCCGGGCCTTGCTTTTGCTGCTGAAGAACTTCCACATTATCTCTTCCCACAGATATCGTCAACTTGATGGCTGTGCAGTACATCTAGACGTGTCGATGTGTATAGGCTCCATGTATGTTATTGTAAAGGTGTTTGTGATGAAGATCCCTATTGTAGCATGTATCAATATGTGTTCTTTTACTGGCTAAGTAGTATGAAGTCATGTAAGTAATACCATTTTCCTTATGAACTCATTTCTTAATGAACACTTAGGTTGTTTCCACCTTTTAGCTGCTGTGACTAGTCCAACAACGAACACTGGTTTATAATTCTCTGCATCTCTGCTTTTAAGCCTTTTGAATATGTACCTACCAGCAGGATTACTGAGGCATATGGTAGCTGTATATTTAGGAGGGATTTTTTGTGGGTTTTTTCTGGGACCACGACACTGCTTTCCTCAGCTCTGTCATTTGGAATTCCTACCACTGGTAGATAAGTATTTCACATATCCAAGATCCTCAACGTTTGCTACTTTTTTTGTTGTTATTTAACCTTATACATCTTAGTGGACGTAAACTTGTATCTCACAGTGTTTGGGGTTTGTATCTCTAAAGGCTAATGACTTTATATTTTGTGAAATATCTATTCAAGTTCTTGGCTCATTTTATCTTTTCGTTATCAGGTCTTCAAATGTATATATAAATATATATTTGATTCTTGTCAGATCTATATTTCCTAAAATATCATCCCAGGAGGTAGCTTGTCTTTTCACTTTTAGAACAAAAGTTGTGAAAGCCTTTTTATGAAGTCTTTTGTTCGTCCTTTGCTATGTATGCTCTTTATGTTGTTGCTGTTGGCTCCCATAGAGTCGGTTCCGATTGACAGCAATCCTGTGCAACACAATGAAGCCTGCCCCGTGCCATCCTCCCGATTGCTCTTGGGTTTGCACCCATCTCTGCAGCAACTATGTCAGTCCATCTTGTCAAAGGTTTGCTTTATCTTCACCCCCTGGCTACTTCACCAAGCATGGTGTCTTTCTCCTGGACTGGTCTTCCCTGCCATTTCCAAAGTATGTGAAACAGTCTCGCCATCCTTGGCAGTCTCACGGTACTTGTTCGAAGACAGACTTGGTTGTTCTTTAGGTAGTTGATGCAGCACAATTCAAATGAATGCATTCTTCTTCCGACTTCCTTATTCAATGCCTTCCACGTGCATAGGAGGCAATTGAAAATGCCATGTCTTGTTATTAGAATAGATCATCATTTTTACAATGGGACCCAGAAGCATTGCTCCTGTTTTCTCTTTCTGTTCTGTCATTGTAGTTTGCTCATTTAGGTCCTTAAAACATTTTGAATTTGTTTTTTGTATCATTTTATATGGTTGGAGGTATTTCATTTTCTGCATGTGGAAATTCCATTTTCCCAGCATCATTCAATGCAGAGGAGCCTTGGTGGTTCAGTGATCACAGTTCGAAACCACCAGCTGCTACTCTGGAGAAAGATGAGCTTTCTACTCTTGGAAAGAGTTACAGTGGAAATACACATACGCTGTTGTAGCCGGTTGGGATTGACTCAAGGGCAGTTAGTTTTGAAGAGAGGCTTCTTTCCCCTAGAATGGATGTAGCACACTTTGGAAAAAATCACTTGACTATAGAAGTATGGGTCAAAATCACCTACATTTTAAATAAATGGTGCTCACCTGAAAAAAAAAAAGGAATTCTTTTTTGTCCCAAAGTCTCAGGAATCTGAGCACATAGCTAGATCTGATTAGCCTGAAAAAGTTTTCATAATCTCATATTCTAAAAGTAATAGATATATACTCATAATAAAGAAACATGTGAGAAAAAAGGACATTTAAATCACGCTGAATTACACTACTATATTCATTCTTTACTTTATATATCTTATCAGTCTTGTAGTCTATCCTTTTATATTTCATTTCATAACAGAACACAACAAATACTTTCAAATTAGAAAATCATTTATACTATTTTAGTATCCTAAGTGGAAATAATGTTTATTTTGACTTCTGAATGATTAGGATTACATTTTGAGAAAATATATAATTCATTAATATGTATATAGTTGCTATGCGTTGAGCTGCAATATGCATGATCTGCAGTTCAAACCCACCAGCATCTCCGCAGGAGAAAGACTGGGCTTTCTACTCCCATAGATAGTAGAAAACTACAGGCGGTCACTATGCGTCGCCATTGACTCGATGGCTGGGAGTTTGGTTTGAGAGTGGTAATTAACCAAGAATATGTTCAGTTGAAAAGGGTAGTACCTTTTTATATAATCATATTTAAAATACTTGTATGACAATATATGTAGCTATAAGAGTTAAAATTTGAGAATTGCCCTGCTCTCCTATCTTCTATAGAAAATTGAACAAAGCCCAAGCACAGAATTAAAAATAAAAGTCCAGAAACATAACCTTGAAACTTAATTAAATTAATATGCATTTACATACTCAGGCACTAATATTAAGTACCATAACTGGAGTGCTAAGTAAAGACATCTTGTTCATAGATGGAAGATACTGTGATACCCGAATGGCTATATGATAAAAATTAAAATAAAATAAATATATGTGGAAGAGCGACTTTCAGTCTCATTCATGTAAATATAAATTGATGCTTTTATCAATTTCCACGTCTTGCACATATATTTGTGTTTATTTATGGTTTTATCTTTAAGAAACTGCACATAGTCTGTTAACATCATCTGGAAACATTTTTTTAAAGTATAAATCATGGGTGTTTACTTATTCTTCCACTTCCACTGGGAATGAGTAAATCTTACCTCTTTCATTCTGATGGTTCAAATCTATCATTGCTAAATCACAATGGAACATCTGTATTTTGCGTAAAATGAATAACCTCAATTTTCAGTTTCCTGAAAACACCCCAGGCTTTGAAATTTATAAGAACATAGTTACAGTCAATGGTTCTGCTCTACTGTCAAAGGGAGGCATTGAGCGAGGACAAAGAGTGCTAATGGGTCCTTGACTTGAGTCCCACATGGACTTCTCCCCCATTTGACAGTCCAGTCACGTAGAGTGACACTGTACCCTGAATCCACATACACCGGTGGCTTGTTTTCATTGGCGGCGGTGGTGGTTTGTTTTATGTTTGGAATCATATTTGTCTCTCCGGAGACAATATTTTATTTGTGAAGTGAAACCATGAGGGTAATCACCTCTAAATTATTCAAGATATGCCCAGAATATTTTATATCAAATTTAAAATGATGTTTCTTACAACTTAATATAAATACTAAATGTCTTGTGAGCGATAGCATGGATTTATTTTTAGAATATGAAAATTTGAGTCAAGAGAATATACCAAGCCAACTTCTACATTTTCTGGATATTTCCTAATTTTCCAGAGTCATTGTAATTATTTTGGATAAGTCTGAATAGTTCATAATTAAATAAGGGTGAATTTTAAATACAGCACACAAATTAGCTTGGCTGAGCAATGCTTCATATGAGAAACACCCTCTAAATTCTCTCTGAGACTGACAGCGACGAATGGACAGCCATAGTCTCTTCTCGGAGAAAGGAACTGTTTATTAAAACGTATTTAATGTGTGAGCTGAAGAGCTAATTATGCATCCATTCTTTAGTGACATTTTAGATGACAGCTGTGTGAAAGCAAGGCAGATAATATTAATACACTGTCTTGAAATGAATGAAAGCAAAAAGAATTTTTGTGCCTTTTTCTAGGGCATTTGAGTGCCTCACTTCACGTCGATTGCAGAACACGAACACATTCATCTTGTGTTGAGGAGCTGAAGTGATTATTACCCCAGTGTGAACATAAGCCCCACATTGATTAATCTGTGAAAACAGCAAAGGAAACGGGAGCCAATTGGCAATTGCTCCAGTCACGTGACCCAAGCACCAAGATGGTCCGTTTTTAATAGTAAATGGAAACAGAAATTAAGGGAAATATATTTCACAAATGGAGATGACAGAGCTTTCTTTATGTGGACAAAGATTTGTCAATCATTTAGAAAAGCATGTAGGCAAGCGGCTGATGCTGGAGAATTTCTAACATCGGTTTTATTATATGGTAGAATATTGAGAAAAAATGTAACTGGGTTTATTTGATTTTTAATAAAGGTTTCCAAATTTTAACTTTTAATGACAGCTAGGTGACTTAGTGAACTGCTACATCTAAAATATTTTTAAATTCAGTTATCAGAATTCTGTTTTAAATGAGATTATATGTATTTTTACCTCCCTCATGATGAGAGTTTGCAATTAGATGCAGGTATCTAATCCAACTAGTCTTGGTAATAAATGAAGACCATGTTGTCTCTGCAAAAAGAGCAGTGTTCCATTAGTGCACTGTGTTTATTGCTAATTTTAGGTTAGATGCATTTATAATTCCATTCTTGCTGTGAATTACACACTCCCAAATCCAACAGGTTTAGTCAAACTGGAACCAGATTTTAAAGATTTCATGCCAAGACTCTTAGCTTTGATTACACAAATTGTAAATACCTGGTGTACTTAAAAAACGATTGATATCCAGTTGCTTCCCCAGCTCAGCTCCATTGTTACCTTGTGAGGGGAAATTTGGACCTTGGGGGTTCTGAAACCCTTCCTGGGTTCACAGATTCTACTGTAAGCAGAGGTTAGGGAGTCAGTTTCAGGTGTATATGTACATAGTGGTAGGGAAAAGGGTACTCTGTGAACTCAGTCTATAATATCCATCCTTTGATAGTTTTAAGAAATAATTTCTCTTGTAAAAGTATACCCAAAATTTTTCTTACAATCGCCTTCTCCCATCTATATCTGCCTCTCATGACTGCAGGAAAAATGACTGGTTAAACTGTGCCAAGTGTTTGCATTGTTGAATATAACCTACAATTTAGGTCTAGGATGCTTTTCTAATGCTGGGTATTTTGTAAGCAAATATGTTGTTGTACATAGAGCCTGATATTTTAAAGCCACTTTCAGGGGAAAAAAAACCTGTAAGTTCATGTAATGGAAAATATAATTTACTCCCCTTTTGAACAATTTTGGATTGAACAGTTAAATTCCAAACTTGATTTTCTCTAAAATTTACCCAATAGATAGACAGTTCACAAAATATTATAGCCCGCCTGCTTCTAGCAGCTCCTGTTGAGACAATAAAGGAAGCTATAGGAATGCCCTTTTATCATTTTGTTTTCTGCTGAGTTAATGGCGCTATCATTTAACTGAGGAGGGATGGAGAGGTGAGTGATTTACTGTCAGATTCATGGGGTGAACAGAATAAGTATACTTTTAAAAAAGTATATCCGATAGAATATAGATTTATAGTTTAGAAGATAGATAAAAGGAATTTAGTGTCAAAACACAAGTACAGAATATAAAATGTAAAGCTGGAAAAATATTTGTGAATGGTTTGGCTTACTTTCCTCGTGCTGCTGCAGCAGAAACACCAGGAAGGGGTGGCATTACCATGAGAATTTTATTTGTGTGCCATTTAGGAGATTGGGGTTTGCATTGAGAATGCTCTAGGGACAAGCTTCCTCTCTGTGTCAGCTCTGGAGGAAGGTCTTTCTCTCTGAGAAAGCCATCTTTTCACATGGCTTGGCTTGTCTCTAACAATACCTCTGCTTGTGTAATCTCTTAAGATTATCTCAAAAGAGATTAACTCAAAATATACCCTCTACTGATCCTTCCTCATTGAAATAATCAAGAAAACCTAATCCCAAACTGGACTGTATCCACAGGGTTACAAACTAGGGTTTGCAAAACATGTTTAGAGGACATAATTCAAACAAAAATACACACATATTTTATTAGATAACTATATATATGTACATATATAATATAAATCTGGGGAGATTTTTACCTTTATTAAAAAAAAGGTGTAGGTGCAAAGAAAAAATAAAACCTAAACTCAGGCACACTCTTGTGCAATGGGTGTGCTTCATTACATGTATCTCACATGTTATAATTTTGTAATGTCATAAGTTAATAGATACACAGAAGAAGCAAACAATCCCCAGGAAAACAGCTGATAGGTCTGAGCCACTGACCTTGAGGTATACAGCTTAACAGCTAACTCACAGTGCCAGGAAGGATTGTGTTGTCTTTAATTCTGCTTTCCCACGGTTCTGTGGAAAACTGGAGTCTAAAGGTAGTATAATTTTCCCATGAAAGTCTTGAAGCCCCTTCATATGTGATGATTCCCATGGAGTCATTCATTAAAGTGTGTGGTTGTTTGCACTGAAAAGATATAGAAAGACACATTTCACTAAACTATATATTCACTAATATATGTATAAATAAACATCCATATATGTGAATATTCCATTCTACTCTATATAAAGAGTCACTGGGTTACTATGGGTAAAAACATTGGACTGATAATCTCAAAGTCAGAGCTGCTCTGTGAGGGGGGCGGGAAGATGAAGTTATATGCTCCCACAAAGATTTTTGTCTGGGAAACCCAAAGCCAGTTCTACTTGTCCTATAAAGTCACTGTGAGTGGCTGGACTCAAGGGCATGGGGCTTATACTATATATAGGACAAATGCAAGAAAACTGCCCACTTGAAACCATAATAAAATTGTCTGTATCATATTATAACAGCCAATGATTTAACCTTACTGGAGCATTGTCAAGTCCTTAGCTCATTTGGTAACAAAATGTGCCAGGATAAAAATGATCAAAACAAATAAAAATCTAAAGGGTTCCAGCCTTGCAATTGTCAGAAAGTTACCCGAAGCAGGACCCTCATTCCCAGAGCTTGGTGGAGCCAGACGGTACAAAGATATACCAGTGGGTTTTGGAATATGAGCAAGGAGATAAAATCGAGGCTGCTGCTAATACTTAGGAGAACAAAGGGACTAGGTGGAACTGAGGCAAGAGCCATTGGCAAAGCTGGAGAAGTAGGCAAACACACGTAAGAATCTAGAACAGGACAAAGGTCAAGGTAACATGTTCCTAGGTTAAGGTCCAATTTATTTGGCTCCTATAATTTTTGATTTATCTGAGAACACAATCTGAGCTCATTTCTGTTCTTAATACCCTTGCTATGAAGTAATGTCACAAAATCTACTCCTTAGCTGAATTAAAAGAATTTAGTGCAGAGTTTTGAGAATAAAATTATATTTTATTATATCACCATTCTTATTCTTCCTCCCATTTTTTTCTCATATTACAAAGTACTTATTAGCTCTTCCCCCAAAAGTCAACGTCAGACTTTTTGATTCATTCAGGATTTTGACAGCAATAAGAATATTCTTTAGATTCAAGTAAGAGCAAGATTTTACATCGCAGCTAATCACACTACCATTTTAAAAAATCTTTTCACTTTGAAACTCTTTTCTCCAACTGCCTTATCTGGCCTCTTTTTCACCTAAATTATATCTTAGGTCTAAAATAAGACAAACACATATTTATTTACTAAGGACCACTGATCCATATTATCTTAACAGTCTTAAAATACTATACAATGGAGTCAAGAACAAAATAATAATTTAAATTATATCTAAATTAAAGGATTTATCAATAATTAATTACTGTATATTAGAAACAAAATGGTACCAATAGAATCAGCTTATTAATATAGGAGAAAAAATAAAAAGTAGACAATTTCAGCTACTTGAGAATGCTTTTTTTTAAACCCTCCTAGATTAAAAAGAGAAACCAGAAGAGGATTTTAACTCTGATGTTACAAAAATCAGCTCTGGCCATATGCACATACCTCTGAGCGCAAACTAAAGGCAATAGAGAACTCTCTAGGTGCTAGATTCTAGCACCACCTAGTTGTGCCACAGATATGGTTCAGGATTTTACCTTCAACTATTAACAAATGCTATTTCATTACAGATTAGTCATATATTTATTTATCATATTCCATTCTGAAACTGCCATTTATATTTTTACTCTGTACCATATTTTAAAAGTCTATGCATTTTGTGCAAAATTTTCATTTTGGTGTTGATTTCTATTTGTTTCATCGTCCAAATGTGTGGGAAGCCGCAGCTCTCGCCGCCATTACAAGATGGCGCCGGGCAGTCAGGGCGTTGGCCCATTAAGTGGTAAACAACCACTTGAGGCATGCGCACTGCTTAGATGACGTAGTCACAACTCCGCCCTGGAGTATGCAAACGAGGGTTCTGGCGAACTCACCAATCAATACATGAGGTTCTGGTAAACGCACCAATCAAGGCACAGCACGTCCCCACAGAGCGTATATAAGCAGCAGCAGTTTGAGGCTTCGGGGTCTTTTTTCCGCATTTGAAAATTAAACGCCTGTGGAAGAATCCTGTTGTGGCGCGTCTTTTCTTGCTGGCGAGACCTGGCGCGACACAAATGGCCAGTTGTAACTGCCTACTTTTCCACTGGGTAAACAACAACAAAATACCTCACTACCGTGAAGTCAATTCTAACTCGTAGGAAGCTAACGGGGATGGAGGCCATATTGGACCTCTTCAGGCTACATAAGGGAGAAGCAGAAGCAATCTCAACACCAGCGCAAGGCAGAGTGTTACAAGGGGGGAGGCACACGTGCCTCCACGCTCCGTCCTTCTCTTATCCTCGTCGGACACCGTCTGTTCCTCTCACAGAGCTTCTACTCCTCTGCTAGATTCGATGACGCGTCTCAGAGGGACATGCAGAACTCAGAGACAACACTTTCAATTCTGAGGGTTTATTAGGAAAGTTAACAGGTTACCCCAAGTCAGCATCAGAAAATATTAAGTCTACAGTCTTTGGTCCACAGGAATGCCTCTCAGCAGCCAGTAGGCAAGTCTCACTCTGTGGCCCTCAGTTTCTCAGCTTCATGGGCTATTGGCCTTGTCCATGGTCCTAAAAGCCCAATAGTGACTGCATCATAGTCTCATGGTCTCTGATCTCATTGCTACAACCTGTCTACTCTGGTACCTCTGGTCTCAATGTAGCTAATGTGGCATGGTCTCTGCTGCCTCCACCACATCAGGCAGGGATTTCAAAAGAATGTCCTCCTGATGGCTCATCTTCTTTGATGGTCCCTGGAATTTTCTCTGTTCCTGCTTCTGAAATAGCTCTCAAATCCATTTGGATGGCAAAATGGACCAATCCACAATTTAAAGTTCCCTATACTTTATTTGCATGGTTTCATCCAATCTTTTTATAGAGAAAGGGCTATGAGGACCATATTAAGAGAATTTGCTTTATTAGATGGGAGCAGACAGCCTCATTTTTCTCTTGCAGCAGGGTTGGTGGGTTTGAATGGCCTATTCTTCTGTTCTCAACCCAACACTTAGCCACCAGAACTTTAGAAATGCCATCTAAAAACATTGTTTAGGAACTTGCTCAAGACTAAAATGAAGTGGGCTGATTTTTTTAACAATTTATTGGGGCTCATACAATTCTTATCACAGTTCATACATATACATACATCAATTGTATAAAGCACATCCATACATTCCCTGCCCCAATCATTCTCAAAGCATTTGCTCTCCACTTAAGCCCTTTGCATCAGGTCCTCTTTTTTTCCCCCTCCCTCCCCTTTCCCCACTCCCTCATGTGCCCTTGATAATTTATACATCGTTATTTTGTCATATCTTGCCCTATCCGGAGTCTCCCTTCCCCACCTTCTCTGCTGTCCCTCTCCCAGGGAAGAGGTCACATGTGGATCCTTGTAATCAGTTCCCCCTTTCCAACCCACTTACCCTCCACTCTCCCAGCATCGTCCCTCACACCCTTGGTCCTGAAGGTATCATCCACCCTGGATTCCCTGTACCTCCAGCCCTCATATGTACCAGTGTACAGCCTCTGCCCTATCCAGCCCTGCAAGGTAGAATTCGGATCATGGTAGTTGGGGGGAGGAAGCATCCAGGATCTGGGGGAAAACTGTGTTCTTCATAGGTACTACCTCGCACCCTAATTAACCCATCTCCTCTCCTAAACCCCTCTATGAGGGGATCTCCATTGGCCGACACTTGGGCCTTGGGTCTCCACTCTGCACTTCCCCCTTCATTTAATATGGTATATGTATACATATATACATATACATATGTACATATACATACATATACACATACATACACACACTTATATCTTTTTTTTTTTTGCATGATGCCTTATACCTGGTCCCTTGGCACCTCGTGATCGCACTGGCCGGTGTGCTTCTTCCATGTGGGCTTTTTTGCTTCTGAGCTAGATGGCCGCTTGAAGTGGGCTGATTTTGAGGATATGTTGGTATTGGGGCCATGTTGTTCTTGTGGACAGTGGTTATGTATTGGGCTGTGACAAGCAAGTTTCACAGTTTGCAACCACCATCTGGTCCTTGGGAGAAATATGGGGCTTTCTTCCCATAAACAATTATAGTCTCAAAAAAAAATCACTGGGGGAAGTTCTACCCTGTGCTATGGGGTCATTATATGTCTACATTGATGTGGTGGCAGTGAATTTGTTAATTTTTTTTTCAGTCCCAGTAAGCAAGAGAAGGCCCTTCAGCAGTATCACAAGTCAGTCCACCCAGTGGTTACACTGAAGAAAAGACCCGTTGTTCTGCTTTTATAAAGATCGGGGTCTAGGTTTATGGGAGCCTTGGTGGTGTAGTGGTTACATGCTGGGCTGCATTGCACAAGGTATGTGGTTCAAAATCACCAGCCACTCCACCGTTACGGTGAGAGAAAGATGGGGCTTTCTAAACCAGTAAACAGTTATAGTTTCAGAAACCCATGGGTGAATTGACATGAACTCAACGGCAGTGCGTTTGGTTTGATTTGACCTATCATCATCATTCTTATGATTCATAACACGAATCAAAATAGATAATCAGAAATCTAACCTATGGAAAAGTCACTAATTGTAAAGGAAATGTAAGATTTTGCTCAATACATTAAGCTAAGAGAGATAATCCAACGGTGAAAATTTAAGAGACGTGTAAAAGTTTGTGGGCTTTTGCCCTTAAAATCTTTAAACTGGTTTATTCTCCTGGTTCTTTCTTCTAATTTACTCTGAGTAAAATTCATGTAGAAATAAGATGACCATCCTTTGGGGGAAGAAAAAAAACGATTAAATGTGTTAACATTGCCAACAATTCTTATATTTAGGTACTCTGGAAATGGTTTTAATTAGTAACACGGAATGCCTATGGACCTATCACAGATCAAGAGGCAAGACTTGGTGATATTTTATATTGATTTATCTAAGGGGAGAGGGGATAAGGACAAGCCCAAGAGTTTTTGATGGGTAACTAGACAGATTTCATCCTTCACTGAAATAGGGCGCTCAAGAGGAGAGTTCAGTAGAATGGAGAACATGCGGAGTTAACTTTAGGAGCAGCTGTCTTTGAGGTGCCTGGGGAGGATGGGTGTGAGTAGTCTGGGCAGTAGCACATGTACGTCTGAAGCTCAGAATCATTCGTGGCAATTAAAATGTGCCAGCCATCACGACATAGGCTGGGACATGCGCTGAAGGAGTCTTTTGAGAATAAAAAGGTAGAAGCAGACCTAGCTCCAGGACTCCTGGGATTCCCATTCAAAGTGAAAGGATTCAACCAAGGGAAGTCTATGATTTCTTTTATATGAAGATATAAAATATTAAACTGTAATTAATTTATTCAATAAATAATAACCGAGTGTCTGACATGTGAATCCTAAGAGTCTAGAGTTACGCACAGAGTTTTTAGCAAGACTTGGTCCTTTGTTTCTCTCTAAATGGATTATCCAAGTGTTATTTTTCCCCCATTGGAGAATATCAAATTAAAATTTTGAAAGATTGATAAAAGCTTTAACTGCTTCCTAGAAGATGATTAGATTCTCTCTGAGTATAACCAAGAGTGAACTGAAAGTTAGCAACTCTTCTGGAACATAATTCATTATGTCCCTCTGTGAAAACAGACGCGGGTCATCTATGTTTCTCTGTCACACTGCCTTGCATCTTTGGCAATGAACTTCAATTCCAGAGAGTGAGGATACAAAAAAGGCAGGTGAAGTGACTGAGCCAGTGAGTTCTAAACTCCAGAGCAAAGAGAAAATCCCGCCTCCCCTTGGACACCCAGAGGTGCAGTTTAACAAATGCAACAGAAGTAGGCCGCCTTCTGATGAACCCAAGAGAGACAAACTCTGTGGCTCTGAGGCAGAATGGATTTAGTCAGTGGTGTATGACGTCATGAGAGGAGCCCAATCCAGCGGTGTATGATGTCATGGGAGGAGTCCTCGTGGCGCCGTGCTTATGCATGGGACAGCAACTTGCAAACTACCGGCCCTCCAAGGAGAAGTCGGGGCCCTCTGGTCCCAGAAACACTTACCGTTTCGGAAGCTCTAGAGGCAGTTCTACCCTGTCCTACGGGGACCCTTGGAGTCGACGTCGACGCAGTGGCAGTGGGTTTTGTAGTATGGCACCAGGGTCCTCTGATGTGACTGGCGAACCAAAGACACCAGGGGTTTGTGCAGTGGAGGTTCATTTAGGTACCTGCTTTCGTTGTGGTTTTACATTTTGATTTACATCGTACCAAAAATAAATATCACAGCCTGCCCTTTTTGTTGTTGCTGTGCATTCAGAAACTATTTTAGGGATCCTTTCTCATATTTCAGAAATAAAGATAAGCAGCCATCGAAGGCTGGCGACCTGTGAGCATGATTGGCCTTGACTCAGTAATCTCAGTGGCTCGACAGATCCTCTCCGAAATGATAGCATTTTAAACCTACATATGAAAGGAAAACACTGAGGTTTGCATTCCAAGTTCTTAAATAATACTGATTTTTTCAAAATTGACTCCTTGTTTTTATGCCCCGCCCCCCAACAGTCTTTCATTCTAAAATGTGTCTGAGACTATTAGAGGATTCAGTTGACACAAGCCATCCAGACTCTGCTTCCCCTGCCGAGTGCTCCGAAGGATGTAGTCCTGCCACCAGCTGAAAGCACATTGAGGATTGCGCATGCGCACTAGGCCCGATGTGTTTTCCGTCAATAAAGCAACATTAATGAACCCATAAAGTTACTTGGGTCATTTGTACGTAGCCATTTAAGGAAGACAGGAGCCCTGGTGGCAGAGTGGTTATGCATTGGGCTGCTAAATGCAATTTCAGCAGTTCAAATGCACCAGCCTCTCCGCAGGAGAAAGACAGGGCTTTCTACTCCTGTGAGAAGTAATAGAGATGCACTGGGTGGCATTTCATAAAACTTGACTCGCTAGTGGAAAATAATTTAAAAATTGATATATATTTCAAAGATCTACAAAATGACAACCTAATTTCCAACAATGTTTCTCTAGATAAGAATCAGGTTGTATTCCATTGTATGGTTCATTTTCAATTTATTGTAATAACACTATTTATTTAAGTGTAGATTGCAAGTATTTAGCCCATGCTTACTGTGTGTCTATCTAGAAAATTCTACCTCTGATAGATTTTTATATACAGTTTAAGGAACAAGACCCAACGATGTAAAATAATGACTACGGAAGTCTTTTATAAAGAGATTTCTCATAAACACATCCAACAGCACCTGCATTCTTATGTACACTGTTTGCCGAGAAATGCCATCCTGTGCACTAATTTAATGGCAGTGCTCAGTCATGGTATCTCTCTTCTCTATGTCTTTCCTAGTATTTTCTACGAACATTAATTATGATGGTTCTGTAATCCATGAAATCCCAAATGAGTGTTCTCCTGTGGACTCCTTACATAGCTTTAAACCATCCCCATATGACAGGCTTAACACAATGGTTAGTACACAGGAAATATTTTTATTGCTGTGGTTAGATGCTATCTAATTGATTTACAGAAAAATGTAGAAAACAAAAACAGAATTAAACAACAACAAAAAACCATAATAACGTCAAACAGATTGTTTTAATTTCCTTCCACTTCATTTTGAACTTGCACATAGGAAATGTATGGCCCCTGGGCTTCTCTTGACTGGCGACACTGAGCGTTTCTGTTTTCTCTTTCTACAGATATAGTCAATATAGTCCACTTGATACTGTGTATTCCGTCTGATCAAGTACACGTGTATAATTGTTGTTTATGTGTTGACTAAAAGCCGATCCTATGTTGTTGACTAACAGCATATTTGCAAGGAAAAGGGCATATGGTGATCTTCAGCAGGGCCCTATTTTCCAACTTCTTATGCTTCCTCTTTGTTTCCTAACTCCCCGTTCTAATGACCAGGAACTGTTGAGGCATCAGTGTCAGACTGACGAGGGTTGAAATTCTCAAGTATTTCTTTACTACTGGTGCTACCAGCTGTCAAAGGCCTTCCTTTTTTTTTTTTTTGGTGGCTCCTCTACTTTACTAGGCATGACATCATTCTCCACTGACTGGTCTCCTGACAACATGTCTAAAGTTTATGAGACAAAGTGTCACCCTCCTCGCCTCTAAGGAGCATTCTGACTGTGCTGCTCCTACGACAGATGTGTTGGTTCTTTTAGGAGTCCATGGGACTTCCCATTTGAATGCATCCATTCTTTTTCAGTTGTCCAACTTTCACATTCGTATGTGGTGACTGCAAATACCATGGCTTGGAGCAAGCATACCTCAGTCCTCAAAGTAACCTCTTTGCTTTTCAACACTTTAAATAGATCTTGTGTGACAGACAGATTTACCCAATGCAATGTGTCCTTGGATCTCTTAAGTGCTGCTTCAATGGGCATTAATTGTGGATCCAAGCAAGATGGAATCCTTGATAATGTCAATCATTTATCCATTTACCATGATATGAGGTTACCTCCTAGTCTATTTGTGAGGATTTTAATTTTCTTTATATTGAGTTATAATCTATAGTGTAGACTGCAATCCTTGATTTTCATCAGAAAATGTTTCAAGACCTCTTCACTTTCACCAAGCACGGTAGTGTCATCTGCACACCACAGGTTGTTAGGAATCCTTCCTGTAATCCAGATGCCAATTTCTTCTTCATATAATCCAGCTTCTCCGAGTATTTGGTCAGTATACAGATTGAATAAATATGGTGACAGGCTAAAACTCTGATGCACACCTTTTCTTATTGTAAACCATGTAGTATTCCCTTGTTCTGTTCACACAACTGCCTCTTGATCCATGTACATAACAGCATACCATTGCATTCTGGGATTCCCATTCTTCTCAAGGCTACACATCATTTGTTATGGTTCACATAACATAGCCAATAAATCAGAAGTAATCATCTCTGTCCTATGTTCTGCTTTCTGCCAAGATCCGTCTGATGGCATCAGCAAAGATATCCCTTGCTCCAAGTCCTCTTCTGAATCTGGCCTGAGTTCCGGCAGCTCCCTGTCAATGTACTGTTGCAGTCGCTGTTGAATTATCTTCAGCAAATTGTACTTGCACAGGATTTTGCCAATATTGTTCTATAATTAAGGGTTATGTTGGGTCACTTTTCTTTGGAATGGTTACAACTAAGGATCTCCTCCAGTCACTTGGTCAAGTAGTGCTTCCCAGTTTTCTGGCATAGGTGAATCAATGCTTCCAGTAGTCCATCAGTTTGTTAAAAATATTTCCTTTGGTAACTATCAATTCCTGGAGCCTTGTTTTTCTTCCTTATAAATGTGTCAGCCTTCTTCTTTATAGTCCTATCAATATAATCTTCTTACAGACAATACTGCACTTCAAAATAAGTCTTGAAATGGTTTGTTGGTGCTAAATGCAATGCCATTCATTCTCCTTGGATGTATCTTTTTTAAAAAAACATTTTATTAGGGGTTCATACAACTCTTACCACAATCCATACATATACATACATCAATTGTATAAAGCACATCTGTACATTCTTTGCCTTAATCATTTTCAAAGCATTTGCTCTCCACTTAAGCCCTGTGCATCAGGTCCTCTTTTTTTCCCCTCCCTCCCCGCTCCCCCCTCCCTCATGAGCCCTTGATAATTTATAGATTATTATTTTGTCATATCTTTCCCTATCCGGCGTCTCCCTTCACCCCCTTTTCTGTTGTCTGTCCCCCAGGGAGGAGGTCACATATAGATCCTTATAATCGGTTCCCCCTTTCCAACCCACTCACCCTCTACTCTCCCAGTATTGCCCCTCACACCCCGGTCCTGAAGGTATCATTGGATGTATCTTTCCTTACATATTAACCCATATGATTGTCTGATTCAAAATGGCCAATCTCCATTCATTTCAGCTGAGTAATGCCTAGGATATCCATCTTTATGTATTCCAGTTCACTCTTGATGACTTACAATATTCTAGACTCATACTTCATATATTCCATATTCTAAATATTAATGGATGTTGGCAGTTATTTCTTTTTGATTTTGAATCATGCTCCATCAGCAAGTGAAACTTGGGAGGGCTCTGTTGCATCCGGGTCATGAAGATCGATGATACGTGGATGAAGGCGCTGTTCTCTGGTCATCCTTTGAGTCTACTCCTGCTGGAGCATAGCCCGTCGCGTGGCACACGGAATTACAAGTTGGGCACAGACCATAAGAGCAGCCGTTACTTAGAAACCTCCAGACTCTCCCAGGGAGAAAGTGGGGAGGTTCTTCCCCGGTCAAGATTTGCTGTCTTAGAATCCCATAGGGGCAGTTCCACTGTGTTCTATAGATCGCTATGCGTCACAATGAGCTCATTGGCAGTGAATTTGGTTTGAGTTGGGTTCCATCCTAAGAAATTCCGGTTCAGGCACTGTATTGCACAATGGATTCAGAAGATTTTCAACGGCCAATCCCTCAGAAGCGGACCATTCATCTTAATCGGTTCTTATTCTGGGAACTCTGCTGAAACTTGTTTGCCATGGGTAACTATACTGGTATTTGAAATATTAGTGGCCTAGCTTCCAGGATCACAGATATATACAAGCCACCATAGTATGACAAACGGACAGACTATTATGGAGGACAAGCTTAGCAAATATTTGTGTAGTGCTTGGCCTTCCTCCTTCTCTCATGCACTGCATGATGTATTAAAATTCAAATTAGGAAGCCAAGAAATGGTGGGAATTTAATTGAGTCACTTATGCTCTATTTCTCATATCCTCATCTGATATTTCCAGATCCACAGCTTTATTCCAGGATTTTCAATTCACAATTATTTTTGCACCTTCGCTGAGTGATAATTTAATACTTATAAATTTGATTCATATTCCTGGTCTAGATATGGCTTCTCATATTATAAGGATCATCATATTGATGGCAATTACCTCCTTTTTCATTTTCAAACAGGACAAGGAGAAATCATCTGCCTCTAAATTATCTACAATGACAAACAAATATATTGATGCAAATGATGGGGGTTGGAGTGAAGACCCAAAGCCTATCTGTAGACAATTGGATAATCGCTCACAGAAGGGTCACAAGGAGAGAATGAGGCAGCCAGGGTGCAGCACAACAGAGACTGAACACACAATCTTCCTTTAGTTTTTTTTAATACTTCCTTCTCCCCACTGTCATGACCCCAGTTCTACCTTACAAATCTAGCTAGACTGGAGCGTGTACACTGCTACAGATAAGGGCTCTCAACACATGGAATCTAGGAGAGATAAATCCCTCTGAACAGTAATAGGAGTAGCAACACCCTGAGGGTAGGGGGAAAGTAGGGGTGGAAGGGGAAGAAACGGGGAACCGACTACAATCACACACAATCCCACCCTCCTCTCCAGGAGGACAAACAACAATAACATGGACAAATGGAGACAACGGGTGATGTAAGATATGAAAATAATAATAATTTATAACTTATCATGGGTCCATGAGGGTGGGAGGGGGGAGGAAGAATAGCTGATACCAAGGGCTCAAACAGAAGGAAAATATTTTGGAAATGATGAAGGCAACATGTGTACAAAGGTTCTTGATACAATTGATGTATGGATTATTTTAAGAGCCGTCAAAGTCCCCAATAAAATGATTTAATTATAAGAAATAAACAAAACAAAAAGATTATCTGCAATAAGATTTGAAAATAAGCCATCCTTGATGACTTCATGGAACTAAAAATCCCATTGCATTGAGTTAATCCTGACTTATATTGACCCTGTAGGGTTATAAACTCTATGCAGAACTGACCTTGGCTGTGCAAGGCTGTAAATCTCATGGGCGCTGAAAGCTTCATCTTTCTCCCACAGAGTTGGCTGGTCAAATCCACCTGCTGACCTTGTGATTAGCAGTCAGAAGTGTAGCCCACCAAGCATCCAGGGCTCTGATCTCCTGTCAAGATTTAAAGCCTTGGAAACCCTATAGAAAGTCTCTGTGAGACAGAATTGACTTAAAGGCAGTGGATTGAATCATGGGGTCAGAAACTCCAAAAGCCTTAAATTATTGGAACTTTTTCTTCTAAACAAGGAAATGCCAAGAAGGGAGATAAATTCACCAACCATTCATGGACAATTCTAACATTATCTTTTTTATCCTTTAAAAATTTTTTTATTAAAAGATCATTTTGTTGGTGGCTGTTACAACCCTTATTACAATCCACACATCAGTTGTATCAGGCATATTTGTTCACATGTTGCTATCATTCTTTTTTTAATCATTTTATTAGGGGCTCATACAACTCCTATTACAATCCATACATGCATCAATTGTGTAAAGCACATTTGTACATTCATTGCCCTCATCATTCTCAAAACATTTGCTCTCCACCCAAGCCCCTGGCATCAGGTCATTATTTTGTCATATCTTGCTCTTTCCGATGTCTCCCTTCACCCACTTTTCTGTTGTATGTCCCCCAGGGAGGTCACATGTAAATCCTTGAAATAGCTTCCCCCTTTCCAACCCACCCTCCCAGTATTGCCACTCACACCACTGGTCCTGAGGGTATCATCCGCTCAGGCTTCCCTCTGTTTCCAGTTCCCATCTGTACCAGTGTACCTCTTCTGGTCTAGTCAGGCTTGCAAGGTAGGATTCAGACCATGACAGTGTGTGTGTGGGAGGGGGGGAGGGTAGGAAGCATTTAGGAACTAGAGGAAAGTTGAATTTTTCATCTTTGCTACATCATTGCTAACATTATCTTTTAAAGAAATCTCACCAGGAAGGTCCTGATAATTATTCATTTCTTCTGTGCTTGAGTCTTTTTCATTCTCATGGTTCTATGGTAGACTTGGGTTAAAATACGGAGTGTCCCCAAATCAATGCTCTCTCTGATGCTTGCAGTAAGGAAACCATACAAGCTAGATATTGTTGGTAATCAATAATCATATAAAACCTAATGATCATGTATGGTGGTGATAAGAAAGCATTCATTCGGTCAGTACCCCGTGTATCAGATTTGGGGGTGGGGTGAGTGGGGTTAGTATAGAACACTGAGAAAATTTGGTTTGGATTATGCGGTTGTTGTAAGCATACGATTATAGGTAAACATTCTGACAGATCAAGAAAATTTCACATAATTAGAAATTATGCTTTACAGTCAAGGTTTGGATTTAATGCAATAAATTCCTGATTCCCTGTGTTAAAAGTAACGAATCTTAAGTTTAAAACTCACCTTTGCATCCACAGGAGTTCATGTTGACCGCTCGTTTGCCTTTCTAAAGCTATAATCATCATCGTACTGTGGGCACACTATGGAGCCCTGGTGGTGCGGTGGGTTAAGCGTTTCACTGTTTAGCGACATTGACAGTTCAAACTTACCAATGGCTCCCCTGGAGAAAGATGAGTCTGTCTGCTTCCATCAAGCTCTAGAATCTCAGAGACCTTAGGCAGGGTGTGTATGCGTCGGAATTAACTAGATGGCATTGGTTTTATGCACACAATATTTTTCTAGCCTCCAGGTAGGAAGTATATATTAATTCACATGCAAATGGAGAATTAGAATGGCACAATTTTTATGCAATGAAATATGAAGTTGAAAAAGTTTTTGTAATGATATTTGGCCGCAATTCTTCCACTGAATCTATTAATGAAGTACTTTCTGCCATTTGGTTCCTAGATTTATTCATTTATTCCTCCTTTCATTCATGCAGTCTCTAATGCTTCCAAACCTCACAAGGCAACTGCATTTTCCTAAGCTCTGGTGGCACAATCTCTCACCCTACTGGCACAGAGGGTTGCTCACTGGGCTGCTAAGCTCAAGGTCAGCAGTTTGAAACTCTCAGCTCCACAGAAGACAGATGGGACTTTCTACTCCTGTAGAGTTAGAGTCTTGGAAACCCCCAAGGGCAGTTCTACCCTGTCTTACAGGGTTGCTATAAGTCAGGATCCCCTCGATGGCAGTGAGCTTCTGTGTTGGTTTGGTGGTACCATGGTTAAGAGTTCAGCTGTTAACTGAGAGGATGGCAATTCAAATTTACCACCTGCTTGGGGGAAAAAGATGTTTGGGTCTGCTTATATGATGATCACTACATGTGAGTCCGAATCAAGTCCATGGCAGTGTGTTTGGTTTGGGTGTTTGGGTATGGAACAGTGAATGGTAACACTGCCCATGCTAATGTTGGTCCACAGTTAGGAAGTAAAGGGCTTTAGTCCATTACTCAGCTGCCCTACCGCTTCTGATAAAGTCAAGTAAAGCAAAATTGTGAGTTTTCATTAAACACCTAAGTTCTCGGTGCCAAACCCCCCAGATTATGACAGTTTAACTTCCTAACAAGACTGAGGCTGGATGCTGGCAGCTACTTTGGCCTCCTCCTCACAGTTGTGTACTACTTTGCATAAGCTTTCAGACATATTCAGAAACATTCCGAATCTGAGAAGGGATGCAGGACTTCCATTCCTTAGGAAAACACAAAACCTCTATTATTTCAATTCGGAAATCCCATTGAATATAACCTAGGGATTCTGTAATACTCTAGAATTACTTAAAGTTTAAAAAAAAGATAGAATGTCTTTGGTAAAAGAGATTGTTAAATGGACTAAATATTCCTTTTCAGTGGATAAGAACACTGATACATTCTTGATTATGTCATAGGCAAAGGGTAAATAGTCTTATTGTATAAGGCTAAGCATACTTTTAGACTTGCAACTCAGTTTTGTCCTTTAGCGCATCAGAAAAAGATCAAAAGATAACTGGTCCCTTCTGCACCTGGTGGTCAGACAGGCTCATTTGCTTCTTCCATGTGGGCTTTGATACTTCTCAGCTAGATGGCCACTTGTTTATCTTCAAGACAGCAAAGAGCTGAAAACCATATCAGTGGGTGCCCACCTCCCTGATGCGATCAATGAAGCCAAACATGTGCATAAGCAAATGTGGTGAAGAAAGGAAAGCAGATGGTGCCCAGCTATAGCGTCTGGGATCTTAAAGGCTCAAAGATAAACAAATGGCTATATCGCTCAGAAACAACAAAGCCCACATGGAAGAAACACACCAGCCTGTGTGACCACGAGCTGTCGAAGGGATCAGGTATTAAGCATCAAGGAACATAAAATCATATCATTGAAAAGGTGGATGAGTGCAGAGTGGAGACTCAAAGCCCAAAGGTAGCCAACCGGACACCCCTTGCTGAGGGACTGTGGGGAGGAGATGAACCAGGCAGGGTGCAGGGTAGCAACGATGAAACATATAACTTTCCTCTAGTTCTTAAATACTTCCTCCCCCCACTATCATGATCCCAATACTACCTTGCAAATCTAGCTAGACCAGAGGATATACATTGGTACAGATAGCAACTGGAAACGCAGGGAATCCAGGACAGATGACTCCTCCAGAACCAGTGATGAGAGCAGTGATGCCTGGAGGGTGGAGAGAATGTGGGGTAGAAAGGAGGAATTGATTACAAGACTCTACACAGAGCCTCATCCCTGGGGGGGGGGGGGGGAACAGCAGAGTAGAGGGCAAGGGGAGACGTCAGACAGTGTAATATATGACAAAGCAATAATATATGAATGATGAAGGGTTTATGAGGTGGGGGGAGTGGGGAGGGAGGGGGAAAATGAGCAGCAGATATTAAGGGCTCAAGTAGAAGGCAAATGTTTTGAGAATGATGATGGCAACAAATGTACATATGTGCTTGACACAGTGGATGTATGTGTGGATTGTGATAAGAATTGTACAAGCCCCCAATAAAATGATTTTAAAAACATTTTTAAAAAGATCAAAAGAAAGTCTGGTTTAATTCCAATTCGTTCTCTTTAATTCCATAATATATCATTGTATTTCAAAATGAAAGGTTTGGGGATCCATGCCATCACGTGAACCATGTGGACTGATCGGTACACGCTTGTGTCCGAAATGACTGATTCTGATCATGATGAAGCCTGTGTATGTCCTGTCTTTCCCTGTTGACAGCACCAGAAGAATGGACCACAACTCGCTCCAGTCTGAAGGCGCCACCGCCAAGGTCAGCCAGAGGGGGATACAGGGAGCACCCCTATGGTAGATATTGAAGGTCCTTCTCACCTGGGAGCTCACCTCAAAGACAATTCATAGCCTGTGGTCTCCACATAAACAGCAACACGACAAGTAATAGTCCTTTTTTTTCTCTCTCTCCTATTTTAGGGCTAACTGCTCGTGATTATTCCCATATATTTCTTGTATTTCCCCCCTATACTGTTGGCGTGACATTAACACTAATATTATTTGACAAAACGGACTTAAAAAGACATTGGCAAGCATTGTCTATAACCCATTCAGTAGGATGATATTCTCTTGGTTGTTTTTCATTGTTGTGTGTAATTTTATTTTATTTTATTTTTTAATGAAAAAGCATGAATCTGTTCAAAGACTTTGAGTCTCAACCAACTAGCAAAAGTTTTGTTTAGGGTTGCTAAAAGACTGTAATATGATTTTTGAACTAGCTGATAATAAAGTTGTAGATAAGATGTTTTAACCTGTCTTTTAATATCTGTTAGTTAGATGAAGATGTTCAATATTAAGTTTGTAAATTTAATTTTAAATGCTGTTTTAATGGGGTTGAAAACAAGCAGCTACTGTATGTATGTAGCTAACTGAATTTGTTCAGTGTTTTAACCTGTATTTGTTAAAAAAGAAAAAAACACAAAACATAAAGTTCCATGTGTAAGCTTCTCTAAATAGGAAACCACAATTTGTCAAATATGTTTGCCATAATTTGTCAATAAAGCTGAAAATTTTTGTAAAACCTAAATTTGGAATTACTTGTTTTCTAGCTTTAAATGCCTGCTTTATTTCTTCTTCAAGAGATGCCTAAAATGTTTTCTATTTAAAAACTACAAAAATGAACCCAAGCTTGTTTTAAGATATCTGTGTAATACTTAAAAATGTATTAATAATTATGGTTGTTAAATAATTTAAAAGTTAACAAACTAAACTGTTACATGAATCATGGTTAGTCAACACTCATGTATAACATGTTAATGGAAAAAATGGATTTAGAATAATAAATGGATTTTAAACTATCCTCTAAGCTTTATCTTGCTAAACACAAACTCTGACTGACTTGTTTGCATTAGCATGTCTCTGGTGAGAAAGAGTAACGGAGTATAAAGAGGTAAGAGTGCCGCTTACCACTGTCTAAATGCCTAGTTCTTCAACCTTTAAGTTTCCCCGCACATTAAATACCCCATCTAACATGTAAGCATCGCGTAGATTCACTTTCTTGTTTTCACTCAAAGGAGTGTGTGGACTTCATTTGCGCAGTTTATAACAATTTGTTTTGACAAACAAATCATCAGTGTCACTGGCCACTTGTTGCTATTCAACCTCAAAAACTTTATTTGTAATTTTCAGTGCTAAATATCACCGCCCTTGAAGGCAGTTTAGAGGGCTGATATTTCTTTTGAGACTATCAGACTTGATGGCTGATGATTATTAAGGAAATATGTCGCAGGAATCAAAGGATGACTAAACGTTAAACAGGTAACACTAATAGTAACTCTGTAATTTTGCATATGCAACAGAAATGTTAAATATTCTCAGTTATTAAGTTCCTGATAGTTAAAAAAGTAAACCTACAAAAACATAACAAATAGGTCTATAGGTTATTAAAACAACTAATTAACATTAACTAGAGGCACCAAAATTATTTTACAATATATAACCCTCAAGGCAATAAACAGAACTAAAATTAACATTAATAGTAATGCAACTCTTGCTAACATCAAACGTGAGCCTAATTTTGATGGGGAAAAAAAGAAAGAAAGTGAAAGACGATGGTAGGGAAGAATACCAAAATTGTTAATCTTTTAAAACCAATTTTTTTTGTTTATGGTGGCTTTTTGTCGATGTGATTGGTTTACTTTTTTGCTGCGAACCAGCTTAGGCATACTGCTGTCCCGTTTCTCCTGCTGGCGTTGCATGCTAATAGTTTTATGAAGTGCGTGTCTGTCATCAATTGAAATTGTAAATATTTGCCTTTCTGAAAATGCTATTGAGTTATATATAACTTCTTTCTTATTCTTTCTCACTATTCCAGGTACCCACAAGCAAAAGAACACAAAATTGGTTAGCAGATGTGATGGGGTAAGGAGGATGGAGGTAAGCTTATTTTTGTCTTCTTTGAAATAGGCAAGATACTTTTTACCAACATGAAGGCATAGCAGAGAGGCAACGCACCCAATGTTGCTTGTTGAACTGTTAAAAAGGTTGATGTGGTCATCAGGAAACTGAGCTCTTTGTAGCTTCTTTGCAATAGAGCAATCTAGCTGGATACTCTGTAGCCAATGTTTTCTACGCTTATTCACAAGGGATTTGGATTAGTTCAGCCACGACCTTCTTCTTCAGTATGAATGATAAGCTCTCTTTCCTTAATTGAACAAAGAAAGAGGGCTGCACCCATGAATCTGAAGAGATAAGAGAAGGAAATCACAATCACTTGTTAAAGTGAAGGGGAAGCAGACCCCCAAGGAATCCTGTCAAGAACAAGCTTAAAAATTTTCCCCACTTATCTCCCTGTTTTCATCAAATGACTTCTGGTTTCCTATCTGCCAACCTGTTTGATTTCACAAATAAGTACAGAGCGCAGAAGACAGCTGATCATTGCACCGCGATCTCTGTGCACGCCAGGTAGAACACCTCCGTCAAATGAACCTCAGACAGCAGCAATAAAGACCCTTAGTACATCCACAGAGAATAGAAACGGCCTTGTCAGAATCACTGAAAGATTGCTCTCCTGGTTGGTCCCATCCCCTTTCTACTACACAACAGTCTGCAAGGCAGTTTTATCTTTAAGGAATGTCAGGTGTGTGATACAAGAGCAAGAAGAGACTCAGCAGGTGGTCGGGAAAGAGGCTGAGGGCGCCATCTAATTTGGACCTGAATAAAGAAAACGCAGCTGGCCTAGCTGAGAAAGGGTGTCTATCTGGTGAGGAGAATCTAGCTCCACATCTTAACCTATGGTGACCCCATGAGTTTCAGAGCAGCGCTATGTGCCAGAGAATTTTCAAGTGCTAATTTCTCAGCAGGAGATAGCCAGGCCTTTCTTTCATGATGCTTCTGGGCATAGTTAAGCCTCTTATTGTTCTGTTAGCCACCAAGTACATTAACTTCATATCAGCCAGGGATTCCAAGCTTGTTCAGGAAGGCCCTGACTAAAAGTTCAGTCTGGAAAGGCAGGTCAAATGAGGCGTGTTGTTAGGTGGTGGTGTTAAATGCCAGTGAGTCGATCCTGATCCATGGAGACCCGTCGGCACAGCTAAAGGAAACACTGGTCCTGCGCCATCCTCACAGTTGTTCCTGTGCTTGAGCCATTGTTTCAGCCATGGGTCAACCCTTCTCCTTGAGGGCCTCTTCCTTTTCACTGCCTTTCTAGTGGACCTGTACTGGTCTCTACTGACAACTGTCCAATGTATGTAAGACAAAGTCTCACCCTCCTTGCCTCCAAGAAGTACTCTGGCCGTTCTTCTTCCAGGACAGACTTGTTTGTCCTTTGGCAGTTCACTGCATGGTCAATATTCTTCTCCAGCATCACAGTTCAAATGCATTGCTTCTCCTGTGGTCTCCCTTATTCCATGTCCAACTTTCACATGCCTATGAGGCAATGCAAATATCATGGCTTGGGTCAGGCAGATCTTAAGTCTCAAAATAATCCCCCTGCTTTGGGACACTCTAGTGAGATCTTGGGTCGCACATTTGCCCAATGCAGTGTGTCCTTTGATCTCTTGCCAGCTGGCTCCATGAGCACTGATTGTAGATTCAAGCAAGAGGCCATAGCCCTCCTTAAGGGTTATGTTGAATGGTTATTTTTTATGAGATGAATAACTGGGAGCCACTGTAGATGTTCCAATAAGGAATGGCATAATGAGAGTCTTCAGGTCACTATTCCTAGGGAACCAATAGGCAATGGTACCTGAGATATGAACGTGGCTCTGAGTCACGGAGTTGCTGCAGTGGACCCGCTACAGAAGTGATTCTGGGGAGAACAGGAAGATGCTTTGGCTAAGTAGTATCCAGGGTCTTGCAAGTGGCCATCTAGGATACAACTGTGAGTCTCTAATTGTCCAAAGCAAATAGGAAGAAGGAAATCAAGGGCTCAAGAAGAAACCAGTGTATAAGACTAAGGAGCTACATGAACCACCACCTCGGTACCTTGAGACCCAAAGAACTCCAGAGCGTTCTGCCCAGGTACATAATAGATGGTCCGGAATTAAAATAGAAGAGTGCAGAGCAAACTCAAATGCTGCATGCAAGTCAGACTTCCTGGAATGCCAGCGCTGAGGC
Source organism: Tenrec ecaudatus (assembly GCF_050624435.1). NCBI lineage: Eukaryota > Metazoa > Chordata > Mammalia > Afrosoricida > Tenrecidae > Tenrec > Tenrec ecaudatus. The sequence continues at coordinate 112,569,811 of NC_134536.1, forward strand.
ACATCATGGAGACTGTCATGCTGGAATACCCTTTAAACGCAGAACTCATAGCATGCAGAAGTCACTTTTCAGGCAAATGATAAATGGATCCAAAATAAATGACACCCCCATAAGTACCATATGGTTCTACATAATAACTTAATATTATTCTAAACCAAAGATGAGACGTAGGATGGACAGGGAAGTTAGATCAATAGAAATTAAAAACAAAACAGCAACGGTGGGAATGAGCATGCTGACATGATAAAAAAAAGGTAACCGATGTCACTGAGCATGTAAATTGTTAAATGAGAACCTAATTTTCCATGTAGACTTTTACCAGAAGCACAATATGGTTTTTTTTTCTCAAAAGAAGCTTTAAAAAGCATGTTAACCTTAACATTAGCTCTCCCTTTTGACTCATTTTAAAAGTGTTCTAGTTTTTCATGGTTTTTGCTTTTTTATTGAACTGAGGTTTTTTCTGCTTTATTTTATTTGCTATTGTTGTGCTTGTCTCTTTGGTTTTCTATGTTCTCTGTATACCAAATCCAGGGTAAGTACAGCTAGCGCGATGCTGACTGGATGAATGGTGTCTTGGGGTCTGGCAAGCCTCGGGGGGCGGGGGGACAGGGTGAGCTAATAGCAATGAGTGCAAGGAAGAAGAAAATGTCCCACATTGTTTGTGGTCATGACGCTACAACTCTTCATGATAGGAAGGGACTGGTGGATTGTATATCTGGATTCTGTGACACATAAAACTGCTCAAAAGAGTGATAATATAAATTAGTAAATAAGAAAGGCATTGTCATTCCATTTTACCGATGAAGGTGTCAAAATACAATGAGGTCATTAATATTTTGTCCCATAATAAAATTGTATACTCAAATATGATTAAGGAAGAATCAATTTGATGCCTGTTAAAAACTAAATAGTTCTTTTTGCTTGTATTTTTTGCTATTAGATAATTTTCACTCTTGGTATCGAATGGCTCCAAGGCCATGTAGCTTAATAACAATAGAAGCATGTCAAGCTTTGAATAAACTTGGCAGGGGATGCTTATGGTACACGTTTCCAGATTTTTAAAAAGCAATTCTTTTTTACACTATGCTATTAAGATATTACTTTGGCTCCTTCGCTCTTCACTTAGAACGCAGGCAGAAGCACGTGTTTTGGGAACCACGAACGTCCTTCCAACAGATCACCTTTCAGATGGGGCGCTCTGTTTCTCTCTCTGCCTCCGTCTGCAGGTCTTTCTCTCTCTTCCTCACATTCCATTTTAGTCATACAGAATTTTGTAGATTTTCAAAATCAGGACTTAGATTTGTAACCTAATGTGGCTGAGATAATTTCAATACCCGAGGGTCTGTTATTGAAAACTCTGTCCATTTACCACAAAATATATATATAGGAAATCATTGAAAATATATAGTACACAATTGCCATATAATTATTTGTATAAATCTATACTATTAACAATAATAATTATTTTATGGCCTACTGCTACCTTGTAACCCACTAAAACATCAGGGTATTAAAATTTTATGTAAAACATCTGCAATATTACAGCAACAGTGTTAAGAAAGTATAAATTAACCCCATTTGATAGATGAAGGTGTCAAAATACAATAATTTAATTAAGAGTACAGTATTACAATGTAGCAAAAATAGCATTTAAAACAAAGTCACATAACCCACACAGTTTGTAAGATGCCATATATTAATATCCAACTTTGAAGAAATTTTATTGAAAAGAGAGTCTAAAAATACATACAGCTCAACATAATTTCTATTCCATAGCAACGAGGGATATTGACTAATAAAATATTCGAATAAAGTATCTTAACTGGAAGTTTGGTTTTACTTAGATCTTTTCCCAAATGTATCGTTCTTTCAAATATTCTGATTCTATCATCGACAGATGTAGATGAAAGCAGCCCACATGTGTCACAGAGCATGACTACAGTCTTTTGTAGAACAAATGAGTCCATTTATAATCTAAATTCCATTTTGACATTAGGAAAAAACCCAACATTCACATGATTAAATAAGCATGAAAGCAATTTCAGACTTTTATCCTTTGATCTATAAATCACAACTGTGCTTTAAAGAATAAGGGTCAATTTCAAACCAGAAATATCTTTGTATAAACTACGCAGTTATGTGTTAAGCACAAAATGTAAATGTGCTATTCAATGTTAAATACATACTTAGAAACAAAGCATTTCTGGTGGCCTATATGCTAGACAGCACTTTTTTCTGAGTACTCAAGTTTCACATTAAATTATCTTAGTTAATAGGAAGATGGATTTTCTTGTTGACTGACAGGCACCAGTCTTTTATGTCCATCATCAGGATTAATTTCTTACTCTCATTATATAGAACATATTAAGGGTCATTCTACTTTATATGCTATTTAACATCTTCATCCCTTATATATTATTTTGAGTGGAATTGAAAGAACCAGAGATGTTTTCTGATTCATACAAACTCCTTAAAAGCACCTTATCTTTTTTTTTAATAAACGTATGTTAGTCTGGGTAGACTAGAGAAACAAATTCATAGATGCTCATGTGTGTATAAGAAAGAGCTTTATATACAAGAGCTACTGAATGTTGAAAAAACATCCCAGCCCAGATCAAGTCCATAAGTGTAATATTAGTCCATATGTCTGATACCAATCTATAAATTCCTCTTAAGACTCACACAACACATGCAATGATGCTGAATGCAGGAAAATTCACAGGCCAGTGGGTGGAAAGTCTTGTGGATCCAATGACAGTGGACGCATCTCAGCGCTAGCAGGTTCCTCCACTTGTCTCTTCCAGCTCGAGGGCTCTATCTAGGGTAGCTCCATGTATCTTGTCAACCGGAAAATCTCATAGTGAGTGTGCCCCACCTCCATTGAGCTATTTAAGTATCCCTGTAGTGCCTCCAAATGAGGTCATCAAGCTGTTACCTGACTGACAAGCTGAAATCCACCCCTTCACTCACTCCTAATAGTCTCAAGTTGACAACAGATTACATAACTACCACAAAACTTTAACCAACACACACATATACACACACGTGCACATACAAAGGTAAGTCAAAAAGTACGGCTACAAAGTCATAGAAACTTGTATTAAATACAAACATCAAATGTGATGCTATTGTTTCTCAACATAGCCAGCATCTAGGTCTGTCGACTTCCTTAGGGAAAAGACAACCAAAACTTTTTATTGTAAATTAGATGGACATTTACACTTCAGATGATCAACTTTGCGTGCCACAGTTCAAGCTTCGCTAGCTCCAGGAATCTACTCTTCCCCAGCTTATCTGCCCAGCCTTCTTCCCGGGAACAACCAGCATCCTCGTCGAAGCCGGCGGTCCAGCCCAGTGTTCCTTCCTGCCTCACTAGCGCAGCCCTCACTACTCTCAAAGAATAAGCAGATATATTTGCCTTTTTTTGTGGGGGGGGTGGTTTCCTTTGTGCCACATTCTGGAAACTTTTCTCACCAAAGCAGTTTCCAATTTTCTTAAAATCCTTCATAGTAAATTCTATGCTTCCCTGGGTCCTTTGGCATCTCTCAGTACCATCGGTACCAAAGTCCATTGTCTTGCCAGCTGAGCTCCCTATCTTGAATTGAACTGGCCCAGCAGTTCCATTCCGAGGCCAGTTTTGTTTGGAATTCTTTTTGAAGGTTTACTAATGAAGCTTAGACGAGTGTTTTATGAGAGATCTTGTCAGTAACCATCGTAGAATGACTACACATATGGCATGTGGATAAACGTGTGTGTGTGTGTGTGTGTGTGTATGATAATACTGGAACCCTTGTAGCAATACTTTTTTACTTACCTTCTTGGAAATATAACTACCGTAAAAGTTTGCTTCTAATGTTGCAGTGTCTGTTCCACAGTGTTTTGTAATTTACACTGGCAGCGAGTGAGTGATCTGTTTTCACAAGAAACTTGGAAACGATTGAGTCCTCACAGCAGGACCTTTCTAGGTCGGAGCAAGTTTTCCCTTAAGTCTGGTGCCTCTCGGGACAACTTTTATCAATATGAGAAAGTTCCCTCCGCTCTGTATCATTCACCATCACACCTCACACATACTTATTATTTTCTTGCCACTTCTTTGGCATGAGGTAAACTTTCACCTTCTCTGATCGATCTTGCCCCTCCCTTTGCAGGGTCCTCTTTGCTTGTTCCAAGGTGGTGTAAGAAGGTAAGGAGACGGACCACGGATGACTGATGGCATTTGGGGAAGGAGGACTGTTGAAGCTATTAAACATCAACAAATCTTTATTTCGTTAATGACAAAAATATGTATATTGCAAATTTCAAAATTAGAAAAAGAAGTCATATTTAGTTAAAATGGAGAAATAACTTCTGGTGTTTGTATATAACAACTGTTAAAAAGATTTGGGTGTTTTAAGAATATGTAGTTAGTGAGGATATTCTCTATTCTAATATTTTCAAATATAAACCATGAATATTAGAAGTAAACTTACTTTATGGCTTTCATTAAGATTCAGCAGAAAACAAAACAAAAACACTGCTATCAATTCCAACTCACAGTTACCCAATACCGATTTTCAAAGACTATAAATTTGACAGGAGCAGACAACCCCGTCTTTCTGGTTTGGGACAGCGGATGGTCTTAAACCAATGACCTTTCAAGTTTTCAAAGCCTCTAACCAGGAAAGGTTATATAGTCACAGGTTGCCTAAATGTAATAGAGTTGGTTTTGATTTTTCACATTGTATTACCTATTTGGGTATAATAATGTAAATTGTACTAGATATTGTGTGGTGGTTACATCTTGGGCTGTTAACTACGAGATCAGAAGGTCAAAGCCACCAACCTCCATGAGAGTTACAGTCTCTCAAGCCATAGGCATAGGTCTACTTCGTCCCCGTAGGGTTACTGTGAGTCAGAATCAAGTCAGGGGCAGTATATTTGTCTGTTTTTTTAAATTTAAGAAGTTTTTTTTAAAAAATAGGTAATGCCACATTTTGATCAGAGAATCTTTGGTTATTGGTGAATTCAAGTTAAGTACATGTTGATTTAATCTTTTTAAATCATTTTATTGGGGGCTCGTACAATTCTTATCACAATCCCAACATACAGCCATTGTGTCAAGCACTTATGTACATTTGTTGCCATCATCATTCTCAAAACATTTGCCTTCTGCTTGAGCCCTTAATATTGGCTGTTCAGTTTCCCCCTCCCACGCCACTCCCCCTTACCTCGTGAACCCTTCATAATTCCTAAATTATTATTTTGTCATATGTTACACTGTCTGACTTCTCCCCCCACCCTCTTCTCTGCTGTCCATCCCCTACGGAGGAGACTATATGCAGATTCTTGTAGTTGGTTCCCTCTTTCTACCCCACCTTCCCTCCACCCTCCAGGCATCACCACTCTCACCACTGGTCCAGAAGGGGTCATCTGTCCTTGATTCCCTGTGTTTCCAGCTGTTATCTGTACCAATGTACATCCTCTGGTCGGACCAGATTTTCAAAGTAGAATTGGGATAGTGATAGGGGGTGGGGTGGGTAGGAAGCATTTGAGAACTAGAGGACAGTTATATGTTCCATCGTTGCTACCTTGCACTCCGACTGGCTCATCTCCACCCCACAATCCTTCTGTAAAGGTGTGTCCTGTTGCCTATCGATAGGCTTTGGGTCTCCACTCTGCACTCACCCACATTTTCAATGATATGATTTTTTTGTTCTTTGATGCTTGATATCTGATCCCTTTGACAGCTCATGGTCGCACAGGCTGGTGTGCTTCTGAGCTAGATTCCCACTTGTTTGTCTTCAAGCCTTTAAGACCTCAGATGCTATACCTTTTGATAGCTGGGCACCATCAGCTTTCTTCACCACATTTGCTTATGATTTGGTTTTTTAAATATCAATTTTTGTAGTGAAAAAATCATTGGAGTACACGAATGTGTACTATTGGGGTACTATGTCATGACAGAATTTTTAGAAAATTGTGTGTGGGGGGGTATGTGTGTGAAGGAGAGATGGCGGTATATAAACAATGCTCCTAAGACGGTTCTGAATCATAGTGGCTGCACAAGACCAAGCAGAACCATTGCATGACATTTCTGAGACTGTAGGTCCTTTTCAGGCACAGACAGTCTCATCCCTTTCCCTCTCGGCAGCAGGGGGGTTGAACAGACAACCTTGCAGTTAGTAGCCCAATGCTTAAATCACTGTGCCAGCAGGCACTTACAGTGCTATGCGTTTACACTGTATACATTTCCCTGGTTACAAAGTGACCCGTACTCTTAGTGTAAATGTAATGAAGTCAGACCCGGGTCTCTCTAGTCCTGCTTCACGGAGATAACTGCTAATGGAGCCGGTACATGCCTGGTGATTTTCGTTTTCATCTCTTTCTTCTGTACTTCTTTTCTCCTTTCCTCGGCGCTTTATTACTTATTCAATTGAAATGGGATTCCACTAAGTATGTATATGCAATTTTAATTTCATAGTCAGCTATCTGTTGTTTCTTTGTGCAAAACTGAGTTGACATCGATTACCATATATTTGAATTTTATGTGGAAGATTTAACTTGTCTTCTATTATGGAAGTTTTATTCAAAGTACATGCTCTAGAATGTGAGCAAAAGTACACCTCAGAACTTCAGTTTTCTTGGTAAACGTGATAATAATAGCATATACTTATAAAATTATAAAATATATAGTCAAATCAGAGAAATGTTTTTTTTAAACAATCCAAACCTACTGCCATCGAGTCAATTCTAACTCACAGCATATACAGACAGCCCGCCGTTCATTCCTCACTGTGTCTGTCTTTCAGCAGTTGTAGGGCAGTCAAAACAGGTACATAGAGTGGTGCAGTAGTTAAGGCACTCGCTGCCGAAGGAAATGTCTGCCATCAAAACCCACCAGCCCTGCTGAGACTCGGGGGCAGCTGAAGCAGTCAGCTGCCATGAAGATGTGCAGCCTCGGGAGCCCTCTGGAGCCATTCTAGGTCTTAGAAGGTCACTGGGAGTCGGTAACAACTCCCAGGACTGGGTTGGATTGTGTGAAAAGTGAGGGCAAATTGGGAAACCAGGAAGCAGGGATTCAAGAAGATGGCCGGCCACGTGGCTGGCTTTGAATATGTGTGCCGCTCTCCTCAGTCTTGCATTTAATCCAATCTCATCAATCAGACTCCTGAAAGAAGCTTCTTTCAAATCTCCCATTTTTTCAGTCACCGAATTGTAAAAATTCTGTTCTGTTCCAGTTTTATTTCTTCGGCCATGACCAACTGGTGCCAAGCCCCACATTGAGAAGCAAGTAGGAGTTGTCTGTGCATCAGACATTGAGGAGCTCCCTGTGAGGTAACACTTCCTGTTCAACACGGAAATAATCGGGAAAAACAGGAAATCAAGCTAAAATTTGGTACAATTAATGTATAAGTACAGCATAATGCATTTTTAGGATTTACCACATATTTGTTTTCTCAATTACTCTACAAAGTCTATTCTATCCCCATTTTATAAATGGGAAAACTGAGGCCAGCAGAGACGTAATTGACCCAAGCATCACTGGTGAGAGGGGTGGATTCCAGAATGAGGCAGTTGCAGTAAACTGTCTTCCATCTTCCAACAGGCCTGGAAAGCCCTTCGTAGTTTGGAACTTGAAGAAGCGTATATCATTCTGACGTAACATGAAAAGGAATTGGAAAAAAATCTTATAAAACAAATGTTGCCAAGTTCAGTGCTAACTTTTGGTGATAAATTTCTAAACACATTATATGCATAAATTAAAGGAGTCAGAATATCTAATTCCCCTTGGTTTTTCAGAAAACAAATCTTGCCCAGTAACTTTAAATTCTAAATATACTATAACTAGCTAGATTTGTATGCCCACCTGTCAGCATCACCAGAAATACCAAATTGGAATAGACCAATTTAGTCTCTTCCTTATCAACTAGATTGACTATGAGTTTCTCTGAATACAGAATCCAGCCTTCATGGGAGTTGAGACATCCTAAATTAAAAAAAAAAAGTTCAAAACTGCAAAGGAAAAAATACAAATAAACTGGAAAATGATGTCAGTTAATTTGTTGAGTAAGCATTGGACTGCCCACTGCCAGGCTGCTGTTCCAGCCTTGCAGCAGCTTCGTGGGAAAAGGCTGAGGCATCTCCTCCAGTGAAGAGTGACAGTCTTGGAAGCCTGGGCTCGCCCTGAGTGTGCTCCATGGTAGCGGGTTGGGGTTTTGGTAGCATGCGCTGTTGTATGATTTATCCTAATTGGTACGATGTCAAAATAGAAAGTGACTTTTCCATTTATTATATCTTGTTTTATATACGTGGTGCACAAGGTTAAAATGTATCTTAAACTTGGGATACCAGACTGATGTGGAACAAATAATGGAAAATAATAGATGTAGAAAGATAAAAAACACAGCTAGAAGGTTAATAAAAACCCAGTAGACACAATGTGATTATATAAACCAAACTCACTGCCATCAAGTCATTGCTGACTCATAGCGACCCCTGTGGGTTTCGGAGACTGTAACTGTTCACAAGAGCAGAAAGCCCCGTCTTTGAACCATGGAGCTCATGGGTGGGTTCAAACTGCTAGACCATGCAGACTGCAGCCTAACGTGGAGCAACTGGATCATCCGGGCTCCTTGTGAAATTATATAGGTACAAGAAAAGCAAAGGCTGAACCATCCCTTACATTCTTAAAGGAATATATTGCCCTGGATGTTCTAAAAATTATCGTAAATCACCATCAGGTGCAATTGATCACTCAAGCCAATGACCTTAGAAATTTAAAAATCTGCACATCCCTTTCAACAAATAAACATTAAATTATCTGAAATTGTTATCAGATTGAAAACAATTTTCTTGCCACTTCTACCATCATATTAAAAAAATTCGGGATATTTTTATGCATGGAATGTTGAGTAAAAAACACAAATGTATACCAACCAATCACCATACATCAATTGTCAATTTGTGCTTTAACAAAATTTTAAGTTACTGCATGTCATGCACTTTTAGGATGTTTAGCATGAACTATGAACTAAGGGAACATCAAAATATGTTTTATCAAACTGCTTTCTAGGTATATTTGAGATATACTCTCCTTTAGCCTATATCTTAAGTATGTAGTTAGGAGTTTTACATATTGTGGTGAGGAATCAGTGGTGTGAATAGACCCCGTTAGAAGCATTAGTTCTGTCAACCCAGACCTGTTATTTTTCAGTTTATTCTGAATCATAGCAACCACATAAAACAGCGTAGGATTGCCCCGTTGAGTTTTCCAGACTTCAATACTTATAGGAGCAGATGGACAGGTCTGTTCTCCTACAGAGTGGTTGAGTGTATTTGATCTGTTGACCTTTTGGTTAGCAGAGGGATGCTTACCCACTGCCCCACCAGGGCCATTAGTTCTATCTGTAAGTGTTCCCACTAAGCATTTGAGTTTGTTGTGTTTAGATTATGAAGTACATACCTACCATTGGATATTAAAAAACATTAATAATTAAAATCTGGTGAGGAAAAGATTGGATTTCTCCAAAGTCAGAGAGGACTGTGAATTATTATCTCAGAAGTTAAGTCCCAGATGTTTGTATATTTTAAGCAATATCCAAAGCCGTATAGATTCCACATAATGTCCCAATGCCAGTTCTACCAGTCGATCATACCCAGGAAACACATACCTTTAATCTTCAGATGACAATGGAAATGACAGTCTGAGACTAAAAGAAACAGGTCAAAAGGGAGGGTTTGGCCCCTCGACAATGTATAGCCAAACATATTCAGAAGATCCTAAATAGTGTGCTGGCTTAAACATCTGCTACTTGGTACATCAAAAAAATGTCATGAAGTACAGTATTTTGGCTTAAGGATGTCCAAGAAATATTTTGGGGGAAAGTAGTCAGGCTTTTTTTTTTAGTGGTAAATTTTAATTGCAAAAATTGGACCCCTGTTGCTAAAGGCTAAATTTACTATATTTCGACTACCATGTGGTTTCACAGTGATGAGAGGCATTTATCAAATGTATTTAACCAAATAACTATCTATCAACTTGCCTGTATCTTCTTGTTTTCTAATGTTTTCTATACTGCCTGTGATATGAAGGATCCCCGTGGCAGAATGGTTCAGCACTAGGCTGCTGAGCAAAATGTCATCAGTTGAAATCCACCCAGCAGCTTTGCAGGAGGAAAAACTTGGCCAGCTGTTCCTATGAAGCAGTGGTTCTCAACCTGCCCAGTGCTGCAGCCCTTTCATACAGCTCCTCCTGTGGTGGTGACCCCCTACCATCAAGTGATTTTCATTGCTGCTTCATCATTGTAAAGGAATCATAATGTAAATATCTGATATGCAGGATGTAATTTCATTGTTACAAATTGAACATAATTAAAGCATAGTGATTAATCACAAAAGCAATAGGTCATTAGATATTGTGAAATATTTACACAATTTTCTAATTGTGAAAAAATTACACAATTCTAATAATAAATAAATGGCATTTTGTCTTGAAGCATGGGGTAGCAGGGTACTCGTAGGTGGGCGTATCTGCAGGTGGGCAGACCCGCCTGGAGACAGAGGAGCGGTGTCTCGGTTCCTAAGACCATCGGAAATGTGTTTTCCAATGGTCTTAGGCGACCCCTGTGAAAGGGTCGTTTGATACACACCCCCAAAGGGATCGTGACCCATAGGTTGAGAACTGCTGCTATTAAGATTACAGGCTGCGAAACTCTATGGAACAGTTCTACTTCGTCCCATAGAGTCACTGCAAGTTGCAATCAAACAGACATACAGCTACAATAACATGATATATATGTGTGTGTGTGTGTGTGTGTGTGTGTGTGTGTGTGTGTGTGTGTGTGTGTGTGTGTGGTGTGTGTGAAATATATTGGTTTATTTGTAAGATGCTAATACTCTTAACTAAACTCTCTGGCACTGAGTTGATTCCAACTCATAAGAACCCTACAGGACGGAGTGGAACTGCACCTGTGGGTCTCTGAGACTGTAACTCTTTACAGAAGTAGAAAGCCTTGACTTTCTCCCAGGGACCAGCTGGCGGTTTCTAACTGCTGACCTTGCAGTTAGATATAAAGGAAGGTACAGTGAGGTCATGGAAGAATTCCTTTATCTTCCAATTCCATTTTGCTATGAAGGTTTGAAGACCTATTGCACCTACATACGTGTATCTCTGTGTTTGTACATATTACATATATGTGTGTGTATATACACTGATGTTTTTAACTGTTTTTATGTTATTTAGCTAGGGCAATGGAACTGTAACAAAAATGGTATACATTCTTGCTCTCATTTTAAAGATAAGGAAAACATTTCAGGAGACTAAGAGGTTTTTGTCCAAGGTCAAACGAATTCTAAATAGTAGAATGTAAACTGAAACAATAACTTCTCTAAGATTCCAACCAGTCTCTTTTTCATAAGGATTAAAGTGTATATGGTGGTGGAAGAAAGACCAATCATGGTTTTATTGGAGATAAGCTTTTCATGTACAGTAATTATCAACCAAACACATTCAAAACTAACAAAAAGTATTGGGATTTATTTTTACATATATACATTTACATATAGTCTTAATCCTTAATATTTTGATGTCTCCTCAAGGCATACCCTAATTTTTAAAAGTAGCACACTGCTATCAGAACCAAACTCACAGTCATCGAGCAGGCATATTCCAATGGAACATGGAAGAACTGATTCCTATGACTCTGGGACTATAACTCTTTAGGGGAGCAGACACCCCCATCTCTCTGCCACAGATGGAACCACAGGTTTGAACTGCTGACCTTGTGGTTAACAGCCCAACTTGACACTCACATCATGATGGCGTTATGCATACAACGACTCAAAATTAAGAGTCTCATGATTACAAAAGTGCATACTAAACTTGCTATATGTCAATTGATATTTTTTATGTTTTAAGCCAAAAAATAGTGGAATTAAAATTTCTGTGGGTTTGGTTTGGCTTGGGGTTTTGTTTTTCATATTCTGGGTTTGTCTCTGTTGTATTTTGTCATTGTTGGTACCTTTCTTGGCGCTCTGTTATGAGTTTTTCTGTGTTTTCAGTATAGGAAACCCAGGATAGGTGAACCTATAGAGAAAACCATCTAAAATAAGGGTCCCTGGGGTACACGGCAGGGAGGTGCCGGTTAAGGGGGGCCTGATATCAAAGAGTTCAGCAGGGAAGACAATGGTTTAAAAACTGATTGAGGTAGTGATTGTACAACAATGCTTGATATGATTGAACTATGGAATGGTACGGCGTCTGGGTTGACCCCTAATAAAATTGTTTGGATTTTTCTTTTAATTTAACAGCAATTAATAAGTCCATTGCTATGGATGGATTTGATTCTCATTTATAGCAACCCTATAGGACAGAATATAAGTGCTTGATAGGGCTTCTAAGGCTGATCCCTGGTCCCAGTTGGGCTGTGGTCCAAGAGGTCAGCAGTTCAAAACCGCCAGCCACTTTTTAGGAAAGAGATCGGCTTTTCACTCTCATGAAGAGTTAGAGTCTCAGAAACACAGAGGGGCAGTTCTACCCAGTCCTGTTGAATCACTATGTGTCAGCATTGACTCGATGGCAGTGATTTTGGGTGTTTTTGTTTGTTTGTTTGTTTGTTTGTTTTTTGGACTCAGATGGCCTAATCTTAAAGTTACCAACCTTCTGGTTAGTAACCTTAACCAATATGCCACCAGTGCTCCTTAAGCAATACTTTAAAATGTCAAAAGTCAATTAAAAATATAAAACATTTACACAGAGATGTCTGGTCAACTGGTGTGTTTCCATACAAGTGTGCAACAAAAGGAACTAGTGGAATGATTTCCATTTTAATTTATAATATATCAAAATTAGGGTGGCCTTATTTTCTCATAATCTATGATTACAGGAATTTTAAAATAAAGAAAACTGGATGACTCACATTTTTACAAAGAAAAAAATTAAAGTAGTTTTCTAATACCAACCCACTTTCATCTTAAATAAAAGTACAATTAAGCTCTTGAATGTTTTAAATTTTGAAGTATAATTTAGTCTTTGTTTTTAGTTTTGAGAAAAAGATCCCAAAGTGTTTGATCCTAAATTAAATAAATGACCAGTTTACCTTAATTTGCTCAGCCTTTTGGTGTAGTGCTGCAAACAGCCACTCCAGTGTGAGAGTAGTCATCTGGAGACATGTTGCTATTTGAACAAAATCATCCCTGTTTACCTTTATTGAAAAAATGCATTGCAAGGATACGGGACACGTGTTTTGTCACAAACTGAATATTGACAAAATGCATGGGAAATCAATAGAGATTGTACTGCTGTACAATTACCCACTCTATTACCCACTACTAAAAAGTTGCTATCTCCTTTCCCCAAAAAGGACCCTTAGTGGAGTGGGGGGTTACACTTGGGCCACTAATCTCAAGGTCAACAGTTGGAAACCATCAGCCGCTCAGTGGGAGAAAGATGAGGCATCATGTCCCCTAAGATTTACAGCCTTTGAAAACCTAGCGGGCAGTTCTCTGTGCTGTCGGATTGGTGTGAGTCAGAATCGACTTGCTGGCAGTTGGTTTGGTTTGGGGTTTGAAAATAAAAATCCTTTCAGAGTCAATAGCTTATTCAGTTTCTAGCTCAAACCTCATTCCTGAATTTAATTGTGATTTCTGAATCCTCAATAATTCAGTGAGAGACCTGATCGGTGTGAAACGCTTTATTTTCTAGTATTCTCTCAGGCTGTTGGCTGGCTAACTGCCGTACTCCTGCACACACAATGTACAGCAAAAGGCAAGTGTGCTCCTGTGTTAAACATAAGTGATTAATGAAATATGCTGTGGTATGTGAGGAAGATCGAGCATCTAATTTTCAAATGCCCGTATTTTGTGATGAAATGATTTCCCCCGAACTGCCCTCTGTCGCTGCCTCCGTGTGGGGGAAAGCAGTGTAACTGAGGGAGGGCATTTATTAGGCCCACGATATCTGCACCAAAAGAGAAACAGTTTTGATATCCTTCACCTTGTCTCCTTCACAGAGAATGTGCTTATTCTTCAAGACAAGTTATTATGTAGTAAATATGTAATGGGAAAGGATTTTCTTCTCTTCAGAGGTTGTATTTCTTTTTAGAAATGTGGAACTATAAGTGCTTTAATTTTATTGACATTCTAGTTAAGCAGTATTTTTACTTCAATAGACTTACCAATTTATGTAAAGTACACATATTTCAATTCTGAAATTACTTGTATAATATGTCATCCAACTGCATCAAGTTGACCCCAATTCTTACAGCTCGTTTTTATCTTACTTAGACTATCCTCCACTCCATGTTATGAATCAGAGCAAATGCAAAGTCGCCTAACAGCACTAACACCACAGTTTTCCTTGACATTGACTTGACTTTAACCCAGAGCAACTCTACAGGCCAGAGTGGAGCTGCCTGCATGGTTTCTGAGGCTGTAGTTCTTTAGCAGAGCAGCACCCCTCGTCTCTCCCCAGAGCAGTGGCGGCTGGGTTTGAACCTCTGACCGTGAGATTGTAGTTGTTAGCTGTAATCAAATGTCCAACTCATAGCTACACCATGCACAACAGAATGGAGCACTGCCTCGTTCAGTGTTGCAGCCACTATGCCAGTCCATCTCGTTGAGTGGCTGCTGCTTTTTCACTGACGGTCTGCTTAGCAAGCATGATGTCCTCGTCCAGGGATTTCTCTCCCTGGTAACGTGTCCAGAGTGCATGACCATAGTCTCGCCGTGCTCTCTCGAAGGACAATTGTGTGTCTGCTTCTTCCAGGACAGATTTGCTCGTTCTTCTGGCAGCCCACAGTGCTTTCCATCATTTTCACCAGCACCATCATTTAAATGCATCCATTCTTCTAGCTTCCTTATTCAGTGTTCATTGGCTAAGTGCGCCTTAGTCCTTAAAGTGACACGCTTGTTCTTCAACATTCTAAAGAGGTCTTGTGTAGCCGATTTGCCCAATTCAATACATCCTTGATTTCTTGACTGCTGTTTTCATGAAAATTGTGCATTCAAACAAAATTAAATTTCTGACAACTTAAATCTTCCCTCCCTTTATCATGATATTTTCTATTGGTTCCCTTGTGGGAGGTTTAAGGCCACAAACCTTGATCTTCACCAGCAAGTGCTTCCAGTCCTCCTAGCTTTTAGCAAGCAAAGTTGTATCATCTGCATATCAAAGATTATGAAAAAGCCTTCTTCCAATCCTGATGCCACATTCTTCTTCAAATAAATCCATCTTCTCAGATTGCTTGCTTGGCAAACAGATGGAATAAATATGGTAAAAGAATACCACCTTAATGCACATCTTTCCGGATTTTAAATCATACAAACGATATAAAAATGTAATTATTCAACTTTTCAGATTATAATTTCCTAAATATAGTAGGTTTTCCCTTTCATTCCCATCAATGTATGAAACGCAATAAAGCAAACCTTTACACTGAAATTTTAAAACATGTACCGTCTTGATGCTTTTTCTTTTTGATGGACTAAAATTTCAAAATGAAGCTCATAGTAAAAAAAGAAGAAAGAAAAAGCTTCGAATAATCTTTAAACTAAAAACCAAACTCACTGCCATTGAGCTCCACGTCATAGTGGCCCTATAGGACAAGGCAGAACTGCTCCCCGTGGGTTCCCAAACTGTAACTCTTTCCTGGAGTAGAAAGCCCCATCTCTTTCACCTGCAGACTAATTGGTGGTTTTCAACTGTTGACCTTGAAGTTACCAGCCCAGCACTCAAGCACCACACCATCCTGTCTCACTCTGTTTTATCTATCCTACAACCCTGATCTTGCTTCCTTGTGCTTCTTTTTGTAGCCCCCCCCCAAAAAAAAATTAAAATAAACAAACATGAGTGAAGTCCCTCCAAGAGGCCAGACATGCTGTTTTGACATGTAAGTTGAAGGGCACAGCTTTCCTGGTGAGAGGGTTAGGGTGGAGGATATGCTGAGAACCACCAGCTTCCGTTTTATATATCTTGTGTAGTAGAGACTTTATGATATTTTGACACACCTTTATATGCTATAGAATATACATTTTATAACATCCTTAATGCTGCATATATTTGTTCTGTCAGAAACTTGCCAGACCTTACTAGTATTTAAATCAGTTAATAATGTTCTCATTTAGACTTTCATACAATATTATTTCTGTTTATTTTGTATTTTCCATAAATGTACCCAGCCTCCACATTTTCTGTTTAGGTAGTTTTACAAGATTTGTTTGTTTCTACCTTAAAACAGTAAAGTTTAAAAATAAATAGTATATAAATAGTTGCTCATATATTGAGAGTATGAGCAACCTCAGTATCAGACATTTGTCAAAATAACCTGACAAATTATTAACTCTGTCTTCCATTTTATCTTTGTGGATGGTACATGCATAAATTATATTCAATAAACTTCCTCTTACTTTTATGAATCTACACTTATTGTGACATTAATAGAGGAGGAAAGTGTAACATTAAGCACAGTGTTTCCAAGTAGCTCGGGTTATATTTAACATCAGCAATTTATGTCTTATAGCATATTAGCATAATCAAACCCAAGCCTTATTCATAAGACTTAATTTCCTGTACTATATCACCATATAGCACAGTGTGTAAAATTATTCTTGTTATAAGACTTGCTTCTACCCTAATTTTTGACACATGGAAATTGGTCATAAAATGCCTAGGAAACATGCTGGACTTTTTATTGCAAGTTAAAGGAGGATGTGCCCCTTCATAAGGACTCAAAGTTGACACTGACTTCAAATACTACTGAGAGTATATCCAGGAAAGTTGCAGTACACTTCATTTTAATGACACATTTTAAAAGTATCATTAAAATAGGTCAGGTGCTTTGCTAAAATGCTTCTTAATGTTGTGTGACACCACGAGCCACCTGTATTTATTATAAATCATAAAACTGTAGTGCTAAAGTAATTGAAGTCAAATCAATTCTAACGCATACTTTTCCGTGAAAAAGGTGTTGAAGACACAGCAGATGAAATCAACTAAAAAGTGAAAGGCTCGTTGCCTTATCATCAAAAGCGGCCAGCTTTAAACGTCAGCCAACCCTGTGATACGGTTGCCATTTCTCAGTCGGATTCCTGATGGGAAGACGTCAAGAACGTTCGACAGCTCTTACATTTGCCATCTCGTTTGTCCCATTTTCTGATCTGCAAGTTGATATGCTAAACCAAAGGAGGGGAGAGCAAAAGACGACTTTATAAAACAATATTCACCAGCACTTGCAAATACTATGCATCACATGAAAAGATCACTCTGTTTCCTTTCTCCGCTTCTTGTTGCTGCTCGACCCCACCCCACAACTGGTTTCTGAACCTAATCGTGCCGAGTTCCATCAGCGTCAAAGGGATAATACTGATTAACTGCCCTCGTGTTGGAAATGTCAGGTTTTAAAAAATATATTAGAACAAAAAGTAACATACATGTATTTTTATATGCACACGTTATCCCCTCTGCTATAATCCTCATATGCATGTGAAAACTAGAGAGTGAGAAAGAACCCCCACGAAGAACGGACACAGTTGCATTGTGGCTCTGGCAGAGAACATTCGCGACGGCTGCCAGGAGAGGAACAAATGAGCTTGGAGGGAGTCGAACCAGAATGCTCCGCGGCCGTCAGAATGGGGAGACTTCATCTCATGTGCTACGGACCCTTGATCCGAAAGGACCCGCCTCGGGAGAAGGACCTCATGCTTGGTAAAGTAGAAACCTCACTGTCATGGAGTTGATTCCAACTCATAGCGCCCCTCTCTCAGGTCTCCGAGGCTGTAGTCTTTACAGCCTGCTCTTTCTCCCTCTGGGTGGTTTTGGGTTCAACTTGCCCACCTTGCAGTTACTGGCTCTCTGTCAGTGCCACCAGGACGTCCTTTGAGTCTCAATCCACACTTTACATTCCCTAGCTGGTCGTCTGTGATACTTTAATGATCCTGGAGATTTTTCTTAGTAGTTGAGGTGTCACTAGACTTGGTTCTCAAATGCCTTTAGAGTTTGTTCACCAAATCATTCTGGGTGTAAAAGGAATGCATAAACATTAATTTGACAGTCATAAGTAGTGTAACTGTGTTTTGTGATTGCTAGAGGACATAAGGCTTCATACACTATGGTGGAAAACAATTATGTCTTATGATGACCGTGCTATTAAGTACACTTAGGCCAGTTTCACTTTGCAAAATTAGAATCAGCTATAGTCAGAAGCCTGCCTAAGTCATAGGAAGTAATTTTTTACTGCCATGTCGTAGCTGCTTAGAAATATCGTAGTATGCCTCCTGCCGTATGCTAATGGCAATGACTAATGGTTGCCATTATCTTCATTCAGTCTCATAAAAATCTTCCTCAGGAGAGACTAAGCATAACTACAATGCTACTTAAAGTTAAACTGTTTTTCTAAAACAGAATGTTAAAAGCACTTACGTATAAACTAGCGGATGGATAATTAATTTTGTTTGGAGTATATTAGACAAATGCTGCTGCTGTGAAATCTTCCGTGAGCGGAATTGATATTCCATATGGGAATGCCTTTTAGATGGCTACATGTGTGAACACATAATACTTCAAAGTTTTTCTGCTCCCATGGGACTGCAGGTGAAGACGCAAGATAGAAAAACCAACAAGTTGGAATCAATCTGACACTGGCTATTTGGAGACTCAATGTTGCTAACAATGACGGTGAGTCCTCTCATCTCTTTGTGATTTCATTTTTGAACTCTGCTTACATGACAGGTCCAAGATACTTTGTTATACGCTCAGACAGAAACACTTACCTGGTTGAAGCAGCTCTTCAGATCTGATAGAAGGTAAATGGGACATTAAATTAAGCTAAATAGGTGAGAAAGTCTCCTGGTCTTATTCTACATTGTAGTGGCTTGGCAATGATATGTCCATTCATATGCAGACAGTTTCCATGTGCATTCTAGCCTCAGAAGTGATGTTATGAATCCCTATCATATGAATTAAAAACAAGAAATGATAAAACAAAACAATCTAACTGAGGAAGTATTTTTCGTTAAAATATTACAATGCACAGTAAAGTTTGCTATTGTTTTAACTCATGCCAGTGCAAACCTTAAAAATACTGAATACACAAATGTTGTGTTATAGATAGTCTTACTATTGCTGATGAGAAGAAGGTTGGTAATAAAAAACTGAGATAGGAAATGTCCATTATACAATATGGATTTTAAATACTGTTTGTCTAGAGAATGATTGCATTTGCCCTTTTTGATTTATCACCTTTTGTATTAAAGAAATTATAGGAGAGAGGGCTAGCATAGAGTGGGCTTCCAGTAAATGTTTGTAGAACAGACGAGTACCATGGAGCAGCGTGGAACCGAACATGACCTTTTATTCTCTTGAAATTCTGTCTAAAAACACTATAAAATGCATATGTATGGCCAGGTCAAAAGCTTGGCCATGAGTTTCAGAATTGTTTTTGATGGTAATTAATTGAAATTTTCTATTTTTTAAAATTAAAGTATATTTAAGAAAGTTATTTGTTAAGGTGTAAGTATGGTGGAAACAGCACACCTCCTTCTGTATTTTTGTTTGTTTGTTTGTTTTGGGGGGGTGGTGTTTCTCAAAGAATTTTTGAAGAAGGCAGCACCATTCTTTCGCATTCATCTTGAATCAGCCTGTTGTGAGTAACTTTCCCACCTTGTGCATGAGGTCGCCTGCACAATGCAGTGCGTCCTTAAGAATCTGTAGAAAGCACTGACATGTTATGTTTTATGCTATTTGTCCCAAGGTAATTAATACCACCACCTGCCACTCTCAGAAGTGACCCAGTGTGGGTGACAAATGATGGAGTTTTATCTATAAATAACTGCAGAATAACTATAACCAATAACCTTCATTGAAAGCTTCCTATTTGGCAAAGATGGTGAGATGTTTTGATGTACTATCACGTCTTCCCAGTAACCCTGTGCATCGGGCATTGCGTTGCCCGCATTTCAGTTGGAAAAAGTAAGGGTTAAGGAGGATGAACAGCATGGTCTATGTTCATAGTGTATAAGACTAGATCCAAATGAAAGTCAAATTCCATAACAATCTATGCCCAAAGAAAATGCACCACCTTTCTGTTCCCTGGTTGATATGATTAACTTGGCTTCGTTGACACATTTAAACATCAAGGGTATAAAGTCTGTTATTCTGTCCAGTTGTCCTATCTACCTTTTTATAGGAACTGCATTTTAAGATGCAGGAAAAGAACCCTGACCTGATCTAAAAGGTAGCAAACTTGGGTTGTAGTTCAGGCTGTTACTATGACGAGGTTCATAACGGGCCTAAGTGTTTGCTGACAAGCCCCTTGTGGTTGCGTGACTATGCTAGTGACAATTCTGATGGTTCCTGCTTATCTCGCTGGCCCTCAAACATACCTGTCAATCCCCTTAGTGTCAATGAGCCACTCCGGCCAATACGCTTAAATTGGCTCACAGGTTGAAAAGTGAAGATTGGGTCTTAAACCGTTTCAGCAAGACTTCTAGATCTGGCATTCTTTGACTAGATGTCTCTGGAAGTAGCTGATCATTGGGTTATAAGGTATAGACCGAATGCTGAGACTTCATGGAAGCAAAGGACTTCTCAAACACCACACGTGTCTGTGAACTCTCATTTATTGAGTTCTTACTAAGGCTGGTGCAGTTACCTTTTATCCTTTATTTCACTCCTCTCCGTATCACAAATAAGAACAGAACGATGAGATGAGCCAATGCAAGTCTAATCCTCCTACCCTGCCGAGAGTATCCTTCCCAGAAAATTTCCAGAGATTACCCTAATTTAGATAGCTTTCTGGAAAGTAATATGAAATAAATGAGAATAAATGCTATTTTCTCTTAGGCCTATTTGTTCCACCACATTATAAAGACTGTGAATTGGAAATCAGATATGGAAAGTATTATGTAGAGATTGTTCAAGGAACAATCCTTGCTATTCTCTATGAGTTTATTGTTAAACATAAAGTGTGGAGATTGTTTCTAGGGTTGTGTTTTCTGCCCTGTGCTGCAGAGCACCAAGTGATATAGACAGTGTCTACACTCAAAAGATGTTCAGTTTTCATAGGATACAAAAATATAAATGTACAAGTCTGGATATGTTCTATTATCCAGAGATGCTAAACCATAGAGCACAATTTTAACTGGGGGTATACGATAGCATCCCTTTTTAAATCATTTTATTGGGGACTTGTACAATTCTTCTCACATAAGTACATCATTTGTGTCAAGCACACCTGTACATCTGTTGCCACCATCATTCTCAAAACATTTGCTTTCCACTTTAGCCCCTAATATGAACTCCTCATTTCCCCCTCATTCCCTGCTACCTCCTCGCTCATGAACCCTCCAAAATTCATAAATTATTTTTTTTCTCATATCTTACACTGTCCAACGTCTCCCTTCACCCATTTTTCTGTTGTCCATCCCCCAGGGGGTTATATGTAGATTCTTGAAATCAGTTCCCCCTTTCTACCCCACCTTCCCTCCACCCTCCAGGTATCGCCACTCTCACCACTGGTCCTGAAGGGATCATCTGTCCTGAATTCCCTGTGTTTCCAGTTCCTATCTGTACCAATGTACATCCTCTGGTCTAGCCAGATTTATACAGTAGAATTGGGATCATGATAGTGGGAGGAGGAAGCATTTAAGAAGTAGAGGAAAGTTGCATGTTTCATCGTTGCTACCCTGAACCCTGACTGTCTCATCTCTTCCCCGTAGCCCTTCAGTGAAGGGGTGTCCAGTTGCCTAGACATGGGCTTTGGGTCTCCACTCTGCAATCACCCTCATTATCAATGATATGCTTTTTTGTTCTTTGATGCCTGATACCTGATCCCTTCGACCCCTCGTGGTCACAAAGGCTGGTGTGTTTCTTCCATGTGGGCTTTGTTGCTTCTGAGCTAGATGGCAGCTTGTTTATCTTCAAGCCTTTAAGACCCCAGACACTATATCTTTTCATAACTGGGCACCATCTGCTTTCTTCACCATTTGCTTATGCACACATTTGTCTTTGGTGATAATATTGGGGAGTTGTGCATCATGGAATGCCAACTTAATAGAAAAAAAGTTTTCTTGCATTGAGTAAGTACTTGTATTGAGTAATGTCCAATGTCCATCTGCTGCCTTAATACTAAATCTATAAATATATGCATGTAGATCTATTTCCCCACCATCCTATATAAATATATTTACATATATACATATATGCAGAACTGTATGCAGACCTCTATAAATACTCTTTATCTCTTAGTTTTTTCCTCTATTTCCTTTTACTCTCTTCTTGACCCACTATCAATCTCTGCCTTCATTTGGGTTTCAGTAATTTCTCTCGCTTACATTGCCCTTGCTGAATCCCTATCACATCTCTCACACCCTCCTTGCCACTAATTTTGGTTCACTTGTTGCTCCCCTGTCCCTGGATTGATCAAAACCACCTCATTACCCCCCACCTGCCCCTCCCCCAAATTCCCCCAGAACCATCGGTCCCGTTGTTTTCTCCTCTGGACTGTTCATCCAGCCTATCTTATCTAGACAGATCTGCAGAGATAATAACAATGCGCCACAAAACAAGGCATAGCAAGACAAAGCGACAAAAGAGAACACAATGATGACAACAAAAAAGAAATCCAATGACCCATAAAAGAATAAATTAATTTTTAAAAAAGACAAAAAATTGAAAAAGGAAGAAAAAACTGTCACTAGACCAAGGTCTGATTTTTGACCTGTAGGCATGTCCTCCAGTCAAGTCTGACGGGTGTCATGCTCTGGCCCCAGAGTCTGTCCTTTGCCCTCCTTCCTGAGCTCCCTGCTCTGCTCCCCTGTTGCCCTAAGGCACGCCTTTAGTGTGTTGCCTCAGTGTCGCAGGGTCAGTCCAGGCCAATCCCGACATTGTGTCTCCAGTGTTGTCCCCGTAGGGCCCTGGGCCAGCGAGGGACAGCGTGCCTCAAAGTGGGATTAGTCTTATGGTCCACTGTGCATTGGCTTTTCGGAGCGGGGATATTGTCATCCAGGCCTGTTGGGCCAGGCTGTGCTCCACTGTCTCTTCCTCCCCATTCATTTGCTCCCATGTGCTCTTATCAGACATGTCCCTCTCCCTGAATTGCAGCTTCAGTGCCGCCCTCTAAAGTAAATTCTTCTGTGGGGAGGGGCAGTATGACAGCATCTCTTATAGTTTGTTTTAAAAATAAGGATGACAGGAAGCTACCAACACTGAATAAAGCAGTCTATCAGATGGAATTAGAAAATGGGCATTTAAAAAAAATTAATAGGGGATTCTTATATTCACTAGGAATAACAACGACAAGTCTAAAATTTATCCAGGGCATTTTGAAACATTAATTATGCAGATTAAAAAAGAATTCATAAAAGTGAGATTTGAATAAGAGTTCTGATAAGGACAGGAGATAGGAGACACATAACTTTATTTTTCCTTTTCCTTTTTAGTTCAAAATGAAATTATGCCTTTATGTTTCTTTCTGCATTTCAGATTCCTATTTGGACTGGTCTGGAATAGATAATAAAATGTGTAATGTACATCTGAAAACTTTCAATTATCTTTTAGTATACTATTACTACATGAAAGTAAGATTTAAAAGCTTGGTTGAATGGTTGTATAATAATATAAATTAATCCCCACAACACAGAAACTTAATCATACCTACTAAATTCAATTCGATGGCTAGCTGTCAAATAGCAAGATCTGTGTTTTATTCATTTGGAGTCTCACCTCTTTAGCATCTAGAACGTGTGTATATACTTGTTGAGTGAATGAGCTATTGGGATTTACCTAGCTTATTCAGTCTACCTTGCCTGTGGGAGAGGTTTCAGTGGGAAGAACCAAATTCTTTTACATATGAAAGTTTATTTGTTTGTTTGCCCGGGACCAGAGAACTGGCGACGACGTTATTAATTGTTGGTTTGGAAATGCCTGGGAGGTGCAGGCAGTCAGTGCTTTGGACTGGTCATCAAAAGGAGAGGGGTTAGAATCCATCCATGGTTCCCCAAGAAGAAAGGCCTGGTGATGCATTCGGAAATCTCAGCAAGGGAAATCCCAATGGAGCACACAGCCCCTCTGACACTGGCAGGATTGCCGGGAGTTAGGTCTGACTTGACAGCAAGCGGTAGGGGTAGTGGTAGCTCTCAGGGTGCCCCTTTAGACTTTTGCTTTCCAAAGAAATGGCTGGAAAGAAAGGAAACAATGGTGGAAAAGGCAAAGGAATTTCAAGCATCTGAGAAGCAGGAGGATTTGTTCACATGTAGGCCAGAACGGCTGGGAAGACCCTGTCTTAGACAAGTTGCTCTGGAGCCGCTGGTGGTGGTTGGTTCAAGCTCCAACGACCAGTGCACAATAGAACCAGACACTGGGCATCCCTGCCCCATCCTTGCAGGTGTGCCCCTGCCTGAGCCCATTGTTGCAGCCATGGTGCCAATCCATCCCGTGAGAGCCTTCCTCTTTGTCACCACCCTTCCACGTTACCAAGCATGATGTGCTTCTGCAGGACCTGGTCTCCCCTGACAACAAGTCCAAAAGCCATAGGGCAAGTCTTCCCATTTTGACCTGTAAGGAGCCCTCTGGCCATATGTGATCGAGAGCTATATTGGTTTGTCCTTCCAGCAGTCCATGGTACTTTCAATATTCTTCTCCAGCACCACCATTCACATGCATGTCTTCTTGGACCTTCTTTGTCCAGTGTCCTACTTTCACGTGCAGATGAGGCAATGGAGCCTACTTGGCTTGCGGCAGATGCACGTTAGTCCTGAAAGTAACATCTTTGCCTTTCAACACTTGTACGAGTTCTGGGGCAGCAGTTCTGCCTAATGCAATACATCTTTTGCTCTTGATTGCTGGTTCCATGAGCATTGGTTTGGGATCCAAGCAACACAAAAGTCCTTGACAAATTTAACCTCTTCTCCGTTTATCATGACGTTACAGATAGATCCAGTGGTGCGGATTTGGATCTTTTTTTGCATTGCATCATAACACATACGGAAGACTACAACCCTTGATCTTCATCAGCAAGGGATTCAAGTCTTCTTCCCTTTCCGCAAGCCAGGTGGTGTCGTCTGCATTCCACAGGTTGTTAATCAGCCTTCCTACAATCTTGAGGT
Organism: Tenrec ecaudatus; assembly: GCF_050624435.1. Classification (NCBI taxonomy): domain Eukaryota; kingdom Metazoa; phylum Chordata; class Mammalia; order Afrosoricida; family Tenrecidae; genus Tenrec; species Tenrec ecaudatus. The sequence goes on from NC_134536.1 coordinate 112,594,888, forward strand.
CACATTCTTCTTCAGATAAACCAGCTTCTGTGATGACTTGCTCCGCATACAACTGAACGAATAGGGTGAGAAAATATACCCCCGAGACAGACCTTGACTGATCTGACGCCATCTAGTGCTCTAGAGCTGGGGCCAGCAAACCGTGGCAAACCAGCCACATGTCTCTATATTAGTGTGTGCACCTGCCTCTGCAGTCCATTTGATATATTTAAAGAATATTATTCAGATTATGGTGGTTTCATTTTTTTATGTAAGAGTCATACATATGTTTTTATAAATTGTCATGAAGGGCGACCCCGCCTCTAAAGGAAAGAGGAGGTCAAGTGTCCCAGCAGGCCTTCACATGTCCTTCCAAGCCCTGTCTGTAGGCTCGCATTTGAGCTAGGTGAGGTGGTTTTTTAACTATTTCTGTTTGGGCTGTTAGTACTGAGTTTTAAAAACCTGGTGACCAAAAACGGTCACTCAGGATCTCTCTCTTACTGAGTTTTAAATCCCCAGTCCCAGTCAGACTACACTGCCTCGGTTTTATTTTTTTGTTTGTTTGTTTTGTTTCAGGGAGATTCATATTCTCAAAAACTGTTGAAAATCATTTCACATCGTGAGAAGAAATAACAAAAAACAAGAAACAAAACACAGCTAGGAACAGAGTCTGGTGAGCTGATAACAGAGAACTTTGATTGTAAAATTCATTCTGTGTAAAGCGGTTCGAGAACATAAGAAGGGAGAGGCTCTATGCGGTAGCAAGTATGGAAGCAGCTTGCCTGCGACATATATGTTATATGTTGTCCAACGTTTTCAGTGAGAGACAGCTTTGATCATAAAGACAGTCACTGACTTCGGTAAGAGAGAGGGGGCCTTGAAATCCAGCCGGTGGAGCCAAGACACTAACAGTTGCCACAATGCAGATTCCGTGAGCTCGGTCTTGGTGCGACTCAAGAGAATTCACCTACCCATCTCCACTGAGAGCATCTAGGTCAGTTGGCATGGCTCTGGGTTGGTGGTGGTGGCGGTGGTTGAGTCAGCTCTAACGGTGACTTCTTGTACAACCGAATCAAAGGATGCCTGGCCCTTTGCCATCTTCAAGATTATTGGCCAGAGTGATCTCTTCTGGTATGCAGTTTTGTTTTCCAGTTTCAGTTACCCCTAAAAGGACACCTCAAGTGCATTCAGCTCAGTAGCACGATGGCACTCCCTACCATCCTCCCTGCCAGGGCAGAAACTAGGCTCATGGAGCATAAACCTGGCAGATACAATTGGGTGAGAGGCTGTGTCATCCCTGTTGGCATCTCACAGGTTAATGCTGCCTCTCTGAGACACCCTGGATATGTGTCCTATGCATGTACATAAAAACAAATAATATATCAAAGGACTTCAAAGGTTCGTGGGGACGTGGAACCAAAAGAAAATGGATTTTTCCACAAATTCTTTACACTTCCTCCTATATAACATTCTGATATCCTGCAGGCATCCACCAAGAGCTTAAGAAAATGTCTCCTGCCAATAAGAGGGACTACTGTATGTACAAGCCCATTGTTCTGGTCACCGTGTCATTCGAGTGTCTTCCACCTTCGAGCTCAGCTGCCAGTGTTCTGTTAGATTAGAGAATGTTCTCTGTGAGCCAGAGGGTTACGGACTGTTCCTCAGAAGTAGCTCCCAGGCCTGTAGTGTGCTGAAAGCTGTCTGATGGAGCCTGTGGGAGTAGACTGTGGACATCCTTTCTCAACGCTACATCCAGTGACCTCATTTTGCCAGTTCGAGTGGATGTTGGTAGAACCACAAACATGAGTAGAAATAACAAAAGTCAGGGTTTCTTTCTTTTTGCAGAAAGCCAGTTTTACCAGCACATGACAGAAGTACACACACATTTTAAAGTAAGAAAAAGATCCAATATAAACGTAAGACCAGCTGCCACTCAGTCAGCCTGGATTCATGGTGGTGCACGTGTGTCTGAGTAGAATAGTGTACACCTTGGTGAAACAATGATGAGTGGACTCCAAAGGTCATTCTTTCGGTTAGTAGCCAAGTACACGGCTCTACCCAGGGACTCCAAGAAATCATACATCTTGGTTATTCTGTGGAAAGCAAAATGAACAATGGTGTGCTTACTTAGCTAAATACGTAAGGACAAAACCGTGTATTGTTTGACTGCTAAGGCTCAATATTTTATTAACTGTCAGTTAACCTCCCTGTCTTGGTCTTCAAAATTAAAATGAAGCAAACTCAGCGCCATTGAGTTCATTCCAACTCATGGTGACCCTGTAAGACAGAGTAGCACTTCCCCTGTGGCTTCCCAAGACTACCCATCTTTAGGGGAGTAGAAAGCCTCATCTTTCTTTTGGGGTTGGTGGTTTTGAACTGCTGACCTTTCAGTTAGCAGCCTACTTCATAAGTCACGGAGCTCTTTTCCTATTCTTAAAATGGGAATGAAGTAGTACTTGCCTCATAGCATTGTCCTGATGAATAAATGAGTTAAACATTATTATACGAAGAGCTATGGATTAAAATATGACCTTATATTTTATTCAGTTTTATATTATATATTAATTTGTTACACATTAATATATGCTGCCCTTAGAAAAATTCCTGGCACGGAGAACGTAGGCATTTCCTTTCAGTGTCAATAGGGAAGGCGGCTGTACAGCTGTTCAGCCTCTCCTTCTAAAAGACCGTCTGATTTTAGTGTTCTTGTGCTTGTTGGGCTTTCGTATCTTTTAGCATGCCATTCCGAATTCCACAAATTTTGTGAAGATCTGTTAAATGAAAGCACATCGAATCACTCTGAAATGCATCAAGCACTGTGTAAATGAAAGGTGGAATAATTATGTTAACGGCATCATCTTGCATTTTGTTTATACTGCATCTTTGAATCGAGCATCAGTTTTTTCTCTAGGCATTTACTGCTCCGACAGAAACAAACACAGATGGTGCCCAAACTTCCTACTGAATAGTTTTAGGCGGTGGCATTTATCAAAATACCACAGGTCACTGAATGTACAAAGACTCAAAGCAAACCCCAAATCTCAGTGTCAGGCCAGCATGGTAATTTACGCAAATAAGCCTTTGTTGGATAATTCAGGATTTTCTGAGGTGTAAAATGCACTAGCACAACAAACAGAATCCTACATGTGCACAAGTTTACAAAATAGGAGATTAAAGAGCAATTTCTTTCAAAGGGGTGGGGGGAAGGGAGCCATGTGTCTTTCAGATGAGAATTTCTAGTCAAATGAAAACTAATTTGTTGGGTATATATGCAGATGTTCCCATTTTCTGCTGACCTCTGACCAAGCAAAGCTGAGAAGAAAGAAAACATGTCATCAAGATACTTGGCTATATTTAAATCTTCTCCGAACTTAACCTTGAGAGTACAAAACCCCAGAAGAGAAAACAGTTGCTGTCTTTTGACCTTCAACTCACTGCATCCTCAAGGGCAAAGGAGAAGGGAGTTTGGGAGGACTCGCAAGTCTTCTGCCTTGCAGGACAGGGTTGCCGGGCCTTTCTTCCGAAGCTTAAACTGGTGAGTTTAAATTGCCAACCTTTTGTGCTAGCCAAGGGCTTTCTTAGGAAAGCCGGTTTCCCTCCTTTGGGGAGATTGCTCTGTGATTTCTATACCTTAACTCTTTATTTGGTCCTGGACCTGTTTGCTCTTCCAGCATTCTTTGCCCTTTGAGGCTCAATAGAGGAAGAGAAATGTGACCCCATGACCCCTTTGTCAGACAATAGCTCAGCTGGAGTCCAGCTGGAGGGGACTCTGGTAGAAGACTGGATGAAGACAGAAAACAGGGGATTTTCCCTGCATTCCTTGCCCCCTGCACCATCAGCATCTGCACCCCTTCCAAGTTTCACTCCCACCACTCATGTCTGCTTAGGCCCCAGTTCCAAAGAAGGGACCCCAGCCAGTGTCACACTTCCACCCCCTCCTCCTGTGCCTCCTGCCTAGGGCAACCGGTTGTGGCTCTCTCATCTTGCTAGTGTGTGAGATGCCTCATTTTTCTCTACTTGGCTTCTCCCTCTTTCATTACCTCTTTCCTGCTTTAATCACTTCTGAGAATCATGGTTGCGAAACTTAAATCCTCCAGGTGATTCCTGCTTTCCTGATTGGACCCTGATGGAGCCATTGTCTACCACGGGCCACCTGCTCATACTGAATTCTACTTGGCAGCATGGGAGGACTGGCAAATATTAGTACCCTTTAGAGAAAGAAACTCACAAAGGATGGTGAAGGCCACCAGATCCACTTCCACATGCATGAATAAGAATAAATAAATAAGCCAAACTCCTGCCATTGAAGAGATTTTGACTCACAGCAGTCCCATAGGACAAATTAGAACTGCCCCTGTGGGTTTCTGAGACTGTAACTCTTTACAGGAGTAGAAAGCCTCATTTTTCTCCCAAGAGCAGCAAGTGGTTTCAAACTGCTGACCTTCGGGATTTAAATATCTCTGTGAGCTATGACAATTCTTAACTTACATTACTTCAACATAATTCCCAAGGAAGGTGATCTAGGCCACAACACAGCTCTGTAGCTTCAATTTAAAATTCTATTAATAATCCAAGCTGGTAAAACAAGGCTTGTGGTGTTCCATGCATTTGCTAAACTTATTTTGGACTGGTGGGAAAATACATTGGGATATGCATTAACTCTGAGTCTTTAAAAGCAATGTTGTATAAAGATTTTTTACATCCCCCTGTACCCTGTACCACTGCACACCTCTCACTGTCCCCCTTTCCTGCTGTCATCGTGGCCCCATTCACGTCGTTGGCGTTGTCCTTGGGTTATGAATTCTCCTACTTCCTAGGCATGTTTCCGGCGCTCTCTACTCTGTGTTGGACAATGCTGCTCTCGCCCCCATTCAGGACCCCATAGTGTGTTGGAAGAAATAATCGGCTTCCATGCGTCTTTATAAGTGATTGTGTATTCCTTAGCCCAACGCGACAACGAAAGGACGACCTCCTAGCAACCGCAGTGCTGGTGATTTCCTTGGTGTTTGGAAGTGCAGCGAGCGTTTCTATGAAAGCATTCTGAAACAGCTCTGGAAGGTCTAAGGCTGCTCGTGGTAGGTAACATTTAAAATTAGAACCTCAAAGAGAAGTTGTGCTTGTTTATTTGTATTCGTTTGGTGTTTAGAATATGCTGCGAATGTAAGACCGTACCAGTACCGATTTTCCTGGCATGGAGGCTGACACACGAGGATCCCAGGTGTGTCAGAGTAGAGCGGTACTCCACAGCGTTGATAGCAGCGGATTTTCGGGTCTTGCTTCAAATGCCCCTGCGCATAAACACAAGCCTGCAAGCGTCTGGTTACCACTCAGGCACAGGGGCCCTCTGTGGTACCTAGGGGCCCTAGCAGACAGCAGACATCGGGAATAGCACAAGCTGCCTAGTGTCTGAGTGTTGTCGAGCACTGCCAATTAACAAGGAAAGTGATACACGTTTAGAACCAAGCCTCCCGGCTTGATCCCTTTTTAATATTCTCTTTCCCTACTAGTTGCTTCTCTTTCTGTGTGTACTTGTCTTCCTAAATGCAAGACCTTATTTTCAGTGTCCATCTAAACATGTTCTCCCTGCCTCCACCATCAATTACGTAAATGCCATGTCTCTAACTCATTTCCTTTTAAAAGGACGAGCTCAACCATGCTCTGCTTATTCCATTTCTAATGACTCTCTTTGCACATTTTGGTCCATTGCCTCCGGTGTCATTTCGCATGCATCTGTTTATTCTACCCAATTAGACGCAGAGCTCTGTGGTCAGAGGTGCATCTTCTTTGACATCTCCTCACAGTATGTGCACCACGTAGGCTCGTGAACTAAATGGCTTCTAGATTTCACCGGTATTTGCGCTGCCTGGTCCAATGGCAAGGTGCCCTAGTGGTGCAGTGGGGAAAATGCTCAACTGCTAACCTGAGAAAGGCCAGTGGCTTGAGCCCACAAATGGCTCCGTGGGAGGCAGATGTGCCAGTCGACTTCTGCAAAGATTTGGAGCCTTGGGTGTTGTCTGTCGTCTGGGCTTGTTCGGATTGGCCTCGATGTCAGTGGGTTGTGTTAAAGGAATTCAGTGGAGTGTGCACTGAGTGGCTTGCTTTGAGGGCACATGTGCTGACACGGGGCTCAGCCCCAGGTGGATTCCAGAACAAAGGTTTTGCCAACTAGGCAGCGCAAGGATATCAGGGCCCCTTTCCTGCTTGGTTTAAAGCCAGGGATATTTGCAAGGTGGAATTGGAGGACCCATCTTCCCTTCCTCCTTCTCCATCAGAAAGGAGTTTATACTCTTAATCTGGCTATCTTAGTTCTAGATTTCTGCTATAATAGAAGTATCACAAAAGGATGTCTTTAACAGAAGTTGATTTTGTTTCAGTGTAGGAGGTTACAAGTTCTATTTCAGCATGCTTGCTTGAGGGAGTGGTTTTCTCTCGCTTGTCACACTGGAGGAAGAACTTAGTCCCTTCAGTTTGCTTTCCTGTTTCCTTGGGGATCTCTATGTGGTCTGCCACCAATATTCCTCATATCTCCCCTTAATACCTCGCTTGGTTAATCTCGTTTATAGCTCAAAAAAAAAAAAGATTAACTCAAAATCCAACCTGCTCTAACCCTACCTCATTAACATGACAAAGATAGTCCATTCCCAACTGAGATGATAATCATCGACATAAAGTGACAGTTTACAACACATATTTTGGGGGTACCCAATTCAATTCATGACACTGGCTAACACTAGACCATTGAACGCGCATGTTTTATTCCACTGGGGAAGAGCAAACTCATTGCCATTGAGTTGATTCTGACTCATCGTGCCCCTGCCTTGTGGGCTTGAGAGACCGTAACTATCAGAGTACCAAGCCCCGTCTTTCTCCTGTGAAGCAGTTGCTTTCAAACTGTTGGTCTTGCACTGAGCAGCCAGATACATATCCCACTAAACGAAGTAAGGCCACTAGTTCCATGCAAACTCCAGATGGCATCATGCTGGAATCTTTTTAAAGTTTACTTTATTATTATCTTTAGAGAAGAGTCAAAGACACTAACAGTTGTCTTTATAGAACCCCTTCTTATGATTTCAACACTGTTCCCTTTTGTCTGATGTTCCGTGAAGAGCATAAATCTGGTTTAAGCATCTGATCCACACTCAAACCAAATTTACTGCCACTGCGTTGACTCATAGGGGCCCTATAGGACTGGGGGGAAGTGTCCCTGTGAGTTTCCAAGAGCGTAACTGCTTATGGGAGTAAAGCCCTGTCTTTCTCCCATAGAACAAGTGGGGGCTTGACCTGTCTGCCTTACAAAGTCAACCCAAAGAGGAAACACCACAGCACTAGGGCTCCGGAGGTGAGTTAAACCATTCTTTATTTATTTTACTTAAATATGTGTTCAAAATTCATAATCTGGCCATGGAATACAGAAACGAACACTCAGTGATCGATGGCATCCTTTCTACAGCATAGCAATTTTAGGACGAAGCCAGAATAAGAATTGATCAGTACGTTAGAGCAGAACACCAAAATGTGGAATGAATAGAGCATCCTGGAGGGTAACTGAGTGATGTAAGCTTATATTTATACACGATCTCGGGACCCAGATGACCTCCACCTCCTTTATTGAGAAAAGTTGGTTATGAGATATAATCACTTGTAAGATAAACTACATATTTAATGAATAATTTTTAGTATAAAACTTTTTACAAAACAGAATCTGGGGGCAATTGATTGTCAGAACATCCTGATTTCAAAACTTAAAAAATCCAGAATTTATTTGAAGAAAACTTACAAAACCCAGTGTGTCAGAGCTAATGTCTAAACAAAATAGGGCAGGAAAGAATGGTTAATAAACATGTTAGAGTTCTGTCCTTATTTAATAATCTATAACCAAGTATAGCTGTTGATAACTGCATAGTAATTAACTTGCATGTGCATTATGTTTAATTGACCTGTTGGTATCTGTCTGTGAAAATGCAGCCTGAGACTGTCCTCTCCTTGCAGAGTTGATAACACAGAGTACGATTATAAAGCTAGGTCTGAAAATCCCCCACACTAATTTATTATTTCTCCTCCCGGGCGACACGTTTCCCTAATGACTTGCCACTCACAGAGCACTTCCAAAGCCATTTGCACAGCGGTGTCGCTTGGTCCTTAGGCTCTTAGCTGTGTGGTTATAACGGCGACATATTATTTACTTAGATCCGTGCCATATGCGTTCATTTTCTGCTCGTTTTTCCTCAGAAAAGGTGAGATGCAAGACTCCAAAGTTAACAAAGTTTCTTGTTGCCTATGTGAATGGAGGCCACGCACCGTGGTTGCTGATTCACACTCACGGTGATCTTGTAACCCAGTGTGGAACCACTCCACGGGGTGATCTAGGTAGGAACAGATCATCAGATCTTTTCTCCGGAGGGATGCAGACTCTGACCTTGTGGTCCGTAGTCAAAGCCTTGCTCACTCCGCCATGAGGACTACTTGAACGCGTTGTAAAGAAGCGCGGACAGCGTTCTAGCGATGCTGACGCATCACCTTCAACCTTAAGGTCCTTTAGAAAATAGAAGTGATAGTCCAGTTTGACTAGAGAAACAAATTCATAGACACTCATGTGTAGAAGAAAGAGCTTTCTATACAAGAGCAGTTGTATATTAAGAAAACATCCTACCCGAGTCCATCAAGTCTGATATTAGAGCATAGGGCCAGTCTATAATTTCCTCTTCAGACTCACATAACACATGCAATGACGCCGAATGCAGGAAAGTCACAAGCATCTCATCTTAGCTCTGCCTCCATCAGTGTAGTGTAGCGTAGCTCCATGTGGCTTACCAACAGGAATGTCTCCCAAAGAGATGAAGCAGAATGTCTGTGTGTCCCACCTCCAGGCTGGAAGACAGGAATTCCCAGAATTCTCACAAGTAGGCCATGGCCACATAGCGGCCTGTGGCCTGATCGACAGGGGTAGACTGTACCCCTTCACAAGTTGACAGATTATGTAACTGTCACAATAGCATGTATGATTCCGATGCGTGCAGACCCCATGTGTTGAGGCTTTCTACCCCCATAGAGTGTGTCTCACAGTCTCACCGCAGCATCTCTGGCCTGTCCTGGAGGCCTGTGAGTTTGTTTTTGCTTTAGTGTTTAATCTTTACAGAAGCCTTTGCCTGGCTTTATTTCTGCAAGTCCACTGAGTCACAGCCTTTAGGTTAGTCAGCAGTTGATTGCAAACTGCGTGTGAACCCCCCCACCCCTGCTCTCTCATGGTTCAGTGATTGCCTTGACTTTTTAACCAAGCTCTTGCTTGCTTCCTTCCATGCCACTGGCTCCCTTTAACTCAGGGCTCGGAACCCGAATACTGAGAAAATAAAGCATATCTCTTAGGATATGGGGAAGAATTAAACAAAACAAAGCCTTCTATTCAATAATATTGACTTGGTTAAATGAAGACAGTTAAATGTGTACACAGATTGTACACTTCATCTAGTTATTATGAAATCTCAAACCGGACTCTGGGCCGCAAGTCATGTGACACATAGCAGCCCTTTAGAACAGGGTAGAACTGCTTCTGTGTGATTCTGAGACCAGGCCTCTTTGTGAGAGCAGAAGCAGCCTCTCCTTCTTCAGAGCTGCTGGTGAGCTCTAGCTGCCAACTTCAGGAAGATTAGCCCAACAGGTAAGCAGATGTCACTTGTTAGTGTGGAGTACTCAAAATGCAGAGTCACAGGGACTTTTCTGAACAAGTATAAGAGCCAAGTTACAAGTACTCTATTCTTCACAACTTTATAAACCAAAGAAACTAGAACAATGACTATCTTTTTAATAATTGAAATCAACAATATATATTGAGGCATCTTTCCATAATTCCAAATTCTATATTTTTTTCACAACCAAAGGAACACCCTGGTACATTTTTGTTTGTTTAGATGTTGTTGTTTTTTCTGTGTCTTACAGACAAGGACTGCCAGCACCTCAGTGGGAAAACTGTAAGGCTGGCTGCTTCCATCGACATTTACAGCCTCAGAAACTCACAGGGACAGTTCTGCCCTGTTGTACAGGGGTCACTGTGAGTCAGAATTAACTAGATGACAGTCGATTTGATTTTTCTTTAGAGAATTCATGTATTTTTTTAACCCACAAAAATCAGGACAAAGGGAAAACACGGGCATAAATTATAAAAGGAAAACCAATAGTTGTTCTTTGGGGCACCAACGTACACTGTGTACATCTGACCCACTGAGCATCCTCCTTCTCTAGATCTGGAAGCCAAGGGCTCTAAGCCTCGTTGGGTTAAGGCCCTTGCTGCTCTAGAATTTATTTGGTGCCCTTTCTAGAAAGAAGTACCTCTGCTTATAGCACTATGTGTTCATTTACCTATTTCTGTGTTAAGCCATGTCTAGCTAGATTTACTAACAAGTAACAAATAATACCATCACAAGGAAAGAATGGAATTGGGTAGAAATATTATTTTCTTATTGGTATACAAAACATGGCTCTATACCCTTTTCTTAAATTAATTCAACAACCTTACAAATAGATATTACTTTGTACCTATTTCATGAATAAGGAGATGGGAGGCTCAGAGCGAATAAACAATTTGTCATAGTTAAGGCAATGTGTAAACAAGTAAAGCCATAGGATCATGTTCACAACAACACTGAAAAAGCACTGTTTGAGGCACACAAGCATGTATTTTACTGGGAAGGCTGCTACCACCATCATTGCTCCATGGGAGAAAGATCTGGCAATTTGCTTCTGTAGAGATTATCATCTTGGCCCCTACAGACATTTACCCTGTTCTACTGGGCTGTATGATTCATCATCACCAGAATCACAATGGATTTGTTGTTGCTGTTTTATAACTGCCAGAACAATAAGCAACCTCAATGAAAGGACTGTTTAAATTGGAAAATTATCTCAATTGAGGTTGTTAGTAAAGATCACAAAAAAGAAGTGAAGAGAGATCAATTATCAATGAGCTGGGATGAAAGGTAAGCATCTACCTCCCACGCTCTCCATCAAGTCGTTTGTGGTCTTCAGTTGCTCTCAGGCTCCATAAATCTCCAAGATGGCAGGTAGCCGTTTGAATCTACCAGCCATTCCGAGAGAGAGAGAGAGAGAGAGAGAGAGAGAGAGAGAGAGAGAGAGAGAGAGAGAGAGAGAGAGAGAGAGAGAGAGAGAGAGAGAGAGAGAGAGACTGGGCTTGCTACACCCACACACAGTCTAGGAAATACAAAACGGGCAGCTCCACCCTGTCCTGTAGGATCACGATGAGTCAGCATTGACTTGACGGCAATGAGTTTTGTGGGTTGTTTTTTTTTTAGTGGACTAACTTTTTAAGTAATCTCATAATGGTGTCTGCCTTTTAAGATAAAAAGATTTCTGTAAAATACCAAAATTATTTGGAACAGCTTTTTTTACATTAATCATTTTATTGAGGGCTTTTACAAATCTTATAACAATCCATCATTCAGAAGTATTAAGCACGCTTGTACATATATTTCCATCAACATTTCCCAAACAATTTCTTTCTACTTGAGTCCTAGGTATCAGTTCCCCTGTCTTCCCCCGCCCCTTGTGAATCCTTGGTCAACTATATATTATTATTGTTATTTTGTGTCTTATACCATCCATTGCCTCCCTTCACCCACCTTTCTGTTATTCCTCCCCATGGGGGTGCATCTATATATCCAACCCTGTGACGGGTTCCTCCTTTCTCCCCCACTCACCCCTGCAGCCCCCAAGGTACAAGTTTGAATAATAACTATCTACTAAAGAGCCCTGGTGGTAGAGTTATGCATTGGGCTGCGATCCTCATGATCGACAGTTCAAAACCAGCAACAGCTCCATGGAAAAAAAAACAGGGGTGACAATGAGTCAGCATTGATTCGATAGCTGTGAGTCTGGCGTTTGGGTTTTGGAGTACAGAGATAAGGAGCCCTGTTGGCAGAGGTAATGTGTTGGGCAGCTAACTACAAGGTCAGAAGTTCAAAACCAAGGGGAAATGATGGAGGTTTCTAGTTCCATGGAGAGTTACTGTTTTGGAAACCCACAGGGTCAGTTCTACTCTGTCCTATAGGGTCACTTTGCATCAGAAATGACAGAGTAGAAGCAATAGAGCCCCTGCCTGGTGCAAATTGTTTAACCTCAACTAGTAACATTAAGATCAGCAGTTGAAGCCCATCCTGCAGGCTGTCATCTGCTTCCCTTAAGATTACAGCCAAGAAATTCCACAAAGCAGCCCTCCCCTGCCCTACGTGGGCTCACAGTGAAGGAGCATCAACTTAAAGGCAACCATTGGATTCCTCTTTTGGTTTATTAATGAGCTAGAAAGACAGTGGTGGTTGAGAGGCCTAGTTCTTGCCTTCCCTGCAGAAAACCTGGGTTCGATTCCCAGACAAAACACTCACCTCATGAGCCGCCTTCCCCATCTGGCAGGAGATGCTTGCATGTGACTATGATGCAGAACTGGTTCAGCAACACTTCCTGAGTAAGATGACTAGGAGGCAAGCCTGGTGTCTACTTGCAAAAAGCAATCAATGGATAAACCATGGATCACAGTAATCTAATCGATAAACGGATCAGAGAGATAGTACAGGACCTGTCAGGGGGTTTGTTCCTTTGTGAATGATGGAGTAGTGAATCGGGGCCAACATGACTGCAACTAACAACAACAAAGTAATGAGATGGATTTTTCGTGGTTGTTAGAAATCCAAAAGAGCGTTGTAAGGTAAGTGTGAGAACATGGTGGTGTTGTTTAAACAGGCAGCTGGGCCTATGACATCACCACATTGAGGACGTAAATGCAGTTTCTAATTTTTATTTTACAGTATTCTTATTATGTTAAGCAAAAAGTTACATATATTCAATAGACCCCTGAAAGTAATGTTTGAATATTAAGCAATCAGTACTGAAGAAAATAACAAATAAGATATTCAAAGTAAAACAAAACTATAATTGCATGAAATAAGCAAAAGAGAAGCCTACCTATATTGTTGAAGTATCAAATGGGAATAGAAATTATCATCTGTTTCAGTCTTTCTTCTGAAGCATTTGAGGGATCTATCCGTTGTGGTATCTCTAGGTACATGTAATTATAGAAAAGAGACTAAGACTTCAGAGAGGCTTGAATTTGAATCACAGACAGAACATGTACAGCCACGTTACTTAATCTCTGAGAGTCTGTTTCTTCATTTATAAAGGTACAGGTTTGTAAAGGACTAAATGTGACATTTCAAAGAATACCCTTAGCCTGATGCCCAGCACCTCCCAAATGAAAGTGCAATAAGAAGTACAAAGGTAGGTAGAATACGCACCCAGTAGCCTTCTGCAACATGCAAGGGAGGAGTGCATTATGCAAGCAATAGAATGTCTTCAAATGGTGAAATGATTCTAGGGGTTGGATAAAACATTATACAGTTAACATTAATTCATGGTTTTATAATTTTATTGTTAATATACTCAATAACAGAAAAATTACTCGTTTATGAGAATCTGCCGCACTATAGCTCATGTCATCATGATATAAACTTTTAATGAAAATATTAGAGAACTGTAATATAATGAGCACCACATGCCCTTCACTCTGCTTCAATCAGAAAACCAAACCCACGGACATCCAGGAGACTGTGACTCCTAGTGATCCTGTAACGCAGAGTAGAACTGGACCCTACAGGTTCCGAGACTGCGAACCTGGTCAAGAGGAAGTGCCAACAGCCTCGCCTTTCTCTCACAGAACCTATGTGGTGCCCCGGACCTGGAATCCAACACAAAACATAGCAGCTAAGAGTGGCAGATATTAACCCCTAGACTGTTGGGGAGCTTAGGACTCTACCAATATTTTGCCAAATGTTACTGCTTTTCTTTCTCATCTTTCTTTTTAAAACAATGGGAATACTCTAACACAAATGCCAAGCATTATATCATTTGTTGAACAAATAAGAACCAATTTGACATTATTATTATCACTATTATACCATTGACTTAACCTAGCTTCTTAATATAATCTTCCACACATTTCATCTACAGATGTCTTCAATTGTTGCAAAGATGCATCTTTAGGCTAGTTTGTCCAAATCTGGACTCAGAAAAGACTCAATAACTTCTAAGGGTCTTTTATTCTTTAAAAGTCCTCCCTTCATTTTCCCCCCTTGGCATTAATTTATTGGAGAACAAATTTTATTTAATATTTTATAAAAACATTTTCATACTCTTTTCTGCTTCTAAAGTAAAACTATAACTTATTCAGCATTCACTCAATTATGGTATAATTAGAAATTACTGTATACAAGATAGTGTACCTAGGTGCTGTTTATGATTAAAAAATATTCATAAATCATTGCCCTAATTTCCAAGATAATAACAATACAGCACAAGCTTTACGGCATGTCAGTAGAGGTTAGTCCTTTTATGTTTCAATTCTTTTCTGAATTGCATATTTTTGCTGATACCACAATTTTTCATTAATGGAAGGCATGCTGTTAAGCATGTTATTAAATATGAATTTTATACATATTATATAGGATACATATGTCTCTTTGGACCTTGGATGTAGGATATTGTGGGACATATATGTCCCTCTAAACTATAGAGTAAGATTATGTTGGATACATTTATTTATTACTCCAGTTTGAGCATAAAATTATGTGGGATACGTATGTCCTTCTGGGGGCAGGCTAGTGGGATACCATTGTCTCTTTGGGCTCTGCACCACATTTTACAGTCCATCACATAGGCATACAATTTAGGCAAACTGAAAATGTGACTTTCATTCAAATATGAAATCTTTATAATAAAAACAACTTTCAAATAATGGACTAGGACCTGGAAATATACTTACAGATATTAACTTCCAATAAAATATCCCAAAGAGGCAGGTGTTTTGCAAAATCATACATCTGGATGTGTCACCTGAAAAAAACCCTGTAATTTATGGCACTTTTTCCATTTTAAGCAGACACGTCCATTGTCAGTGGGCAGGCAGCTGCCCAATACCCCCTGAGGCAGCAAGGACTGCGTCCATGATATAATCTGTAAAGCAAGGGGTTAGTTAGCTAATTAAGTGGTAGAGGGCATTCCCGTCTCAAAAGCAGAGGCATGTGGGGGATGATGAGTTTGCAGGTAGAAGATGGTATAACATGGCCAAGATTTAATGAAGGCTGAAGTGCGCAGGGGGATACAAAGAGAAAGTAAGTTCGCAGTTAGATAATTTAGATAATATTGTTTTTCAAGAAAAGAAACCAGTAGGGAAAGTGAGAAACACATTCAAGAGATTATAAATAGTGGTGTCAAACTGGAGACATGTGGTAGCATAGCTAAATCTCACAGGTAAGAAGGGGTGGGGTGGCTTTGGGACTCTACTCAGTGAAAAGCTAAACATTTTCAACACTGGCCTCTGGAGGAAGAAGCCATTTGTTTTTGGAAACATAGATATCCCATTAGTAAGCAAAATGCATCAGTTCATTCTGTAAGGGAACTTGAAAAAATGTTTATGTATTCTAGTAGCAATCGTTTTCAAATATTCATAGCAAATTGGCAAGATAATTTAATGTTTTATTTTGCCCAACAGCTAGATGCCCCACTTAGAGAAATGGAAACAAATCGGATCTGATTTCACCAGCATTCAGTGTACAGCCGCTGAGAGACCGTCATAAAGCAAGGATTAATTGTTGGTGCCACATTATGAAACAGCAACAACTCAACCATAGAAGAGGCAAGGGGACTTCATTAGCGACAAGCATAAGCCAAAAAATTCCACTCTAAACTTTCATCAACTGTGACTTTTGTAATATGTCTGTTTTTTGCCTACTTACTACAAATATATATATATTGACCGATTGATTCTCTCTTTATCAGCACAATGATAACTCACAACATGAAAAATCCTCTGTGGCATCTTAATTGTTGAAGTCAGAAAAGAATGCATACTTGAACTTAATGTTGCTATACTGGTAAGTTCTTTTTTTCTTCTTGCATGCTTATTCTTTAACGGATGACAATCAGGTGTCTTAATAGCATATGTGGGTGACTAGAACGAAGACAAATTCATTTTTCTCACAGTTTAGGAGACTGAGAGTTAGCGGTCTGGGCACCAACAGTAGGGAAGGGGGGGTGTGTGTGTGTATGTGTCAGAGAAGGCCCTTATCGCTGCAGCATCTGCTCCTTGGCTCTGTGGGACAATAGCATCTGTCTTCTCCTTGTCTCTGCTGCTTTGCCTAGTTTCCTCCTTTCATACCCCAAAAGATTGACTCAAGTCACACCCTACACTAATACTGTCTCAGTTACGTAACATAACATGATATGACACGTGCCAAACGAGGATTGTAACCCCAGGGATGGGAGATAGGATTTACAATACATATTCTTGAAGGACAACAGAATTCAATTCATAACTCCGGAAATGCCTTCCCAGGAGTGACAGTCAAAAGGAGCTCCAGATACTACCTAAAGTGGGTCCCCAGTTGCCTCTACGTTTTCACTGCTGGATTGGATACAAAGTCCTATGTGCATTTTGCTAACAAGGGTAACTTTCCGTTAGGAAAATCGGGGAAAGTTCACAGGGGTGGTGAAAGGCACAGGTCTGACCGGTGGGAAGACAAGTAGAGACATATAAATGAGGCTCAGGAGTCCTACTGCATTCAGCCTTTGGACGATGATGGAGAAAAACCCAGTAGAGCCAAAGAGCAATCAAACGAGAGAGAGCCTTAGGTATAAAATAAGGATGATGCTTTCGTTTTGTGCGGAAGTCATTTGAACATGGTAATGAAACAAATAAAGCATCATTTGGGAAATGCTCATTTGGCAGTTCTGCACAAAATGATCCGGGGATGTAAGCCAGCGTATTTTACAGATGCGACTAAGTTGAGCCATCGTTTGGAATAAACAGAGGAAAGTGTCATGAGCTTTCTACTTCCCAATGTGGGACAAGGACGAAGAAACACGCGCAAATGTAAACCTGGTGTTTGCTTCTGTGTTTGACCTTGTTCTTTCTGTTTTTAAGTAGCTTCTCTTAATAATATTAACACTTCTTAATAGAGCTGGTTCTCTGGGGCCTCCGGGAAGTGGAGATTTGTAATCAATTGAACAAAACTGTGAAGCCAAGCACGGCATTGTTTTTAAGAATCACTTCACAGTAACACAGAGACTATGAGTCTAGCTAGACTTTAAATGGTCTTTTTAATGACAGGTTGTGGGTTTAAACTCCAAGGCTTGCCATAGAAAAGCTACTCGGTGCTTCCCCACTGAAGAAACATCTCTAAAATGAAGGCTAGCTCACAGGCAAGTTCTCTCCACCTAAACAAACTCCTGCATGTTTCTCTCTTTCTCTGGTACCTATTTTTTTGGGGGACTTCTGAGTTATCTCCATTTCCTCATTTGCAACATGAAATATTGGGGCAGGACATGATTAAATCTTATAAGATATGAAACTACAATACTAGTACTCTAGATAACACTAAGAACTAGGGCTAAAATATACTAAGTGAGTTTATTCAATGTTCTTTTGCTCTGAAAAGATTTACTATCTCTAGACTACTAAAACTTCCATATATACAAGAATTTAAAAAAATTAAAAAGGCAACACCACCACCACCATCCACCCAAACTAAACTCACTGCCATTGGGTTGCTTCAGACTTGGAGGCTATGTTGTTAAAATTAGAAAAAGAAGCAATTCTCCAATGGAAGGCTTTATTACTCATCCTCCCTGCTTTGTGAGCCCCTACCCATCTTATCCCTCCCGCTTGCTTCCACTGTGTCCCAACTAGCTCAGGCTTTAATGCAAGGAAATTTTCTGAAATAATAATTTTTAATCTTCTTTTGTCAATGGGTAGAGTGTTTGTTTTAGGTAAACTTAATATTTTTAGTTTATGACCATATTTGGCAAATATAAAAATGCTTCAATATACTTTGTAAACCACCAATTTTCTGTCAGAGGCTGAAGCTATGTCACTGGTATTTCAAAGGCCAGCAGGAGCATCCAAAGTGAACAGATTTCAGGTTTTTAGCAAATGCAAATTCAGTGAAGTAACAAAAAAATAACTAGATAGTAAGACATGAGAATCGAGGAAAATTGGAGAAAATTTAACCTTAAACACCGGAATTTTTGTTAAGTGTATTAAAAGCCAAGAATGTTGTTTTTTCCTTGCCAGGTAAAGATAAAATGGTCAAGAATGAGAAGAAACATAAAGAGGTGTGACAATTTAAGAGGCTACTGTAAGAATCCCGATGCTCATTTATCAAAATGAAATTTTAAGTATCACAGAATTAATGACACTTTATCAGACACAAATTAGTCCACATTTAAGCTGGAGTGGTGACGAGAGATAGGGAAATTATTGAATATTAATTACACTATTAAGCCAAATGATTAATTCATTGTTTCTTGAGCCTTTTATTCCTATACTAGTACTTACTAGACTATTTATTTCAAACGTATTCGTTGTTTTGGAATATTTCCTTACAATGTACGCAGTAAGAATGGTGGACAGAATTATGTTAATAATTACCAACCAACTGCTTGTCAGTCTTTATCAAGATGACAACCTTGTCTGAGTTAAGCAGCTACATCTGTCTTAGGCAGCTCTAAAGACGAGGAGGGGAAGAGAAAGATTGTCGGGAGAAATGCAACCCCCTCCAGGCTTTATCAAAGGCTCCATTTCTGTCAGTCACCAGAAATTGAAATCCATCCCAGGCCAGCAAGAATACTTTTAGTGAGCATGCTCACTAAAAGAAATGAATGAAACCAAATGGCTACAATTAGTGATCTTTTCTGCTCTTGTGGCTTTCCACTGGAAGTGGTTTTCAAGGGTCTCTAAAGTTATTTCCCGTTTTGTTTGTCCCTAGTTTGATCAGTATCTATGTGAATTCAACGCATTCGGGTCATGTCTGATCACCCAATTTTCAGTGATCATTAGTGAATCAGAGAGGTCCACTTAGAGCAGTGGATTCTCAGTCTGTGGATCGTGACCCCTGTGAGGGTCGAACAACCCTTTCACAGGGTCGCCCAATTCATAACGGTAGCAAAATTACAGTGATGAAGTGGCAACGAGAGTGTTTTTCTGGTTGTGGGTCACCAGAACATGAGGAACTATATTAAAGGGTCACAGCATTAGGAAGGTTGACTACCACTGATTAGAGGCTTTATAAATCCCCTTATATACATTTACCTCGAACTAAGTAAAAGGACAAAATTACAAGAATATTAGAAAACTTGATTCTAGTACCAACTTTGGCTCAAGCGTGGATCATTGTGAAATCTAAAATTGTGACTGAGAAGCGAAATTGTCCATTCGTTTTCCTGTTTATCAATGGCACGTTTATCAATGGCACGTTCACCACCTGGAATTTTTAAGGGAATATTAATTATGACAGGTGTATGTGGTATTTTATAAACTCTTAAATGTTATAAATGAGTTTCCTTTAAGGTAATATGTGGAAGCATAAGTTATTTAAATTTGCTCAGTGAACATATTGGTCTCCATTAAATGCTTGATAAATATTTTTAAAAGACCTCAATCAATACATTACTTACATGAACTCCTTTAAGATGAATTGCCCTGGGGATTCCATTTTTGGCTTCTCGTCTCTCGTGAAACATTTGTTGATTCACTAGGTGTCGTACAAGACTGGGACCACAACGCTGTGAAAGACAGTGTTCTCTGTTTCCAGCACGTGGTATTTCAGTCAGGGACAAAGTATTCTACTTCGGGCAAAAAATAAAGTGGCAAGTGTTACTATAGAGGTGAACCTTTAAGAGACTGTCTAAGTCAGGGTTACCAGTTAAGCTGCTATTGTTGCCCTTTCTATTAGCAGTATGCTTACAAATCTGACAAAAATCCTAAGCATTTTCTGTGAAAAATGTCATCATATACAAATGTAGACTGTTGTATAGAGTCTGTAGGAACCTAACAGTAACTATGATTTTTTAAATATAAATTTAGCAAACTTTCTAATACTTTGACATTGGTACAGGCCAAAATGACCCCGAGATCATATCTGACTCCTTCTGGCTACCCAAGGGAGGTGGGGACAGTCCACCTCCAGTGGACTGGGAGATCAGACCAGCCTCTCCCCTCCATCTCCTTCACGGTATCTTAGCACTGTTTCTCTCACAGTAATTTTCTTTTCTGACAGATTTGATCATTCATTGCAATGGCCACATAGAGCTCTCCGAAAGGACTCAAAATTATGGGGGTGATTAGGGAAGTTATAGGAGCCTTGGTGACATAGTGGGTACCTGTTGGACTGCTAGCGATTAAGGTCCACAGTTCAAAACCATCAGCCACTCTTTGGAAGAGAAAATACTTTGCGCTCTCATAAAGAGGTACCGTCTCAGAAGCCCACAGAGGCTGCTCAACCCCTTGTCCTATAGCACCGCTATTCATTGGCATCGGCACATGGCAGTAGGTTTGGTTTTGGCGTATTGGGGAAGTTAGCAGGTTACCTCAAATCAGGATCAGCCAATAGTAAGGATGCAATCTTTGGTCACAGCCACGCACCTTCTCAGCCTGCAGCCTCTCGGCTCCCTGGTCCTTCTGCTTCTGCGGGCCAGGAAGCCCACTCGTTGCTCCATCTCACTGTGCCCTAGTCTTGGCGATGCTCCTCTATTCTGTGCCACAGCCTCAGTGTCTCTGGTCCTGGCTCCAACATGCTCGGCTGGGACTTCACCTTCTTTGATGGACTAGGCCTTGTCTCTACACCTTCTTTGTCTTCGACCCAGAGGATTAGCCTTGATGGGGTCTGGTTTGGGTCTTTCAATGCACCATGTCCCCACCAACACATGGGCTGGTGACTCGGGTTGCATCCTCTATGAAGTCTCAGAATACATCCACAGTAATCCTGTCTGTTAGCAGAGCAGAATTCCCTCCAAAATGGGATTATAACCACAGGCATAGAGACTAGAATTTATAATAGGACAAGAAAGGATTAAGACTAGAAGGACCTTATTAACTGACTATAGCTCACTACAGAATATTTTTAAACCAACCATATTTATTTTGGGGTATATCTTTGAGTGAAAATTCTCATTTTTGTTTATTTCTTTCCCTGAGTTTTCCTAAGAAAGTCTAGGTTTTTTTCCCCTGATAAAAATATGATTCATCTTCTTTTAGAAAGAAAAACAATATATACACTGAAAAGCTGTGGTGTATTTTCTGCTTCAGTAAGTGGGTCACACTTTGTCAAGTTCTGAATACATTAAGCTTTTGTGGTGTCCTGTTTTTCTCAAACACTAGGTTGCTGCACTGTGTATCAAAGGGTGATTTAGTTTGTTATAAGTAGATTTTTACTGAGCTCAATTTTATAAACCTCAAATCATTAATACTTCCAAAAAGATAACTCAGAGATAAATCAGAATGTTTAAGGAGTAGGATATTGGCTTTTGCTTATATTTGTGCAACTGTATGGAACCCATCATCCATGGAGCTGAAAATACAGTGGCCTGAGATCTGTACAATGTCTGCTATGCTAATTGTCGCAGTGAAGAATTGGGAATGAGCCATTCCAGAGAAAATGTGCAAATGGCCTGCCAGAACATACCTTTGCAGAGTCGGGAGGTACAAGTTTACCATCTTCTTAGGGCCTGTACCTAGAGCAAAGGTACTGATGCGTGCAAAGACCTATAAGCAAAGGTAGAAAATGCATAAAATCAAGAATATGTCATAACCTCTTAGTGGCTCTTCAACTTTAAATTCTTTTTCAAGATTGTATATGCTATATTCTTACATGTTAGGATGCATACTATGGTTCTTTTATATTTCCTAACTAAAATGATAAAGTGTGATACACACGGCATTCTAATTCAAGAGATGTATTTTTCCCTCCATAAATTAAGCAGCAGTGTCTGGTATATCATAGGCGCCCGTTCCATGTATTCTTTCTCCTGTTACCATGAATCTTATCAGGATAAATTATTTTGGTTTGGTTAAATTCTCATAATGAAACCAAGTGCCACATGACACACATTCTTCTAAAGATCACCTGGTGTTAAAATAATTGTTACTGAGTATCTTTGTAAAATCACTACAAGTGATTCTCACCAACCAGTTTGGTTAGGCCTTCATGATTTGGTAGCAGGCTTTGCACAGATGATCATTATTATCTTAAGACTTTATCATAAAGCTGATAAAACAACCACCACTGTGCTAAACACAGGGATAAATGGCCATGCGCATGGACACTGGTGAATCCCTTTATGTGGAGACCTTTCACTTCTTGCAGAAGGTGCCTTGGTGGCCCAGTGAGTCAACTGTTGGGTTGCTAAACCCAAAGTTGGTCATTCAAACCCAGCCACCACTGGGCAAGAGCACGATCCAGCAGTCTACTTCCATGGGGATTCACCACCTCAAAATCTCTAGGAAGCATAGCCCTTCCATGCTATCAGGTAACTGAGTTGCAATCCACTCAACAGCAGTGTTTGCCTTTGTTTTCTGATAAGGTTGTTATGAATCAGAATTGGGTTTTCTGTTTACATCTATTTTTATATCCTACAAAACCTGCATTTACATCTTCAGAACGTTTCATAGAAAATACTCTTGAACCTGTGATTATTTGGGTGATTGGTTGATAGCATTCTTCTCTGGTGCCAATCTGATTTCCTGAGGAGGAAACATTGGAGGCAAATCAGAGTCCAGTCTCCCATCTTGATAATGTCCACTTTCTCCACCGCTATTAGCCGAGCTGCATTCCCCGTGGCCGCACCGTTAAAGCCTTGGCAAAACAAACACTTGTTTACCTGCCCCGACTCTTTTCATCTGATTGCTTAGAAGGGTTTCGGCAAAATTGTGGCTTCCAGTTCCGGAATGTAGATTAGCTCCCATTTCATCCAATCAAACTTCCCCAATTTGATATTCAAGGTGAAATACAAACTCATCTCTGAATTCCACCGATTTAATAACTTGCTACGACCCTCGCAAACACGTACATAACTATGTGGACTTAACTCAGGCACTGCCACTTTGAACATGGTTCTTATAAGGCCCCGTCTTCATGACAGGGATCAGGCTTCCCTCTGTTCTTTTCCACAGTACACCTGGCATCTGCAGCACAGAAATGTAATATGCTGTATTGTAATTTTTTTCTCCTTTTCCTGTGTCCTCATTAAGATATGGGTTTCTGGGAGGCAGAAAGCATTCTCTGTCATTATGATTCTAATGCCTAAGAGATAACTGGCATTTAGGAAAAGCTCGAAATATGATTGCTGAGTGAATGGCATCTCCTGTTAGCTATGATGCTTCTGATTTCGAAAACATCGTGCGCGCCTAGAGGAGAGGCTAGGTCAAGTGTTTCTTCCTTTCTCTCTTACCTCGTTTCTTTTTCCACCTCCCAAACTTAGATCAAAGCTGAAGTCTTTGGAAATAGATGCTCATCAGACTTCCATCTTGAGGCTTATAACAATTCATTCCCCAAGCAAACCTGCGTCTCCCTCTTGTTCCTGTTGCTTGATGCCGTGGGGCCATAAGGACCCAGTGGACAGCATCATGAACCCCGGGCGGTCCTGCCGCCGTCTCACAGTGGTTACTGTGGTTGAGCTCATTGTTGGAGCCATTGCTTCAATCCATGTCGTTGAGGACTTCCACTTGTGCTCTGACCCTCTGCCTTTCCGAACAGGATGTCCTTCTCTAGGGACTAGTCCCACCTGAAAACGCACCCAAAGGACATGCAACAAGGTCTCTGCAGTCTTGTTTCCAAGGAACATTCTGGCTGTCCTTCTTCCAAGATTGACTTGTTTGCTTTTCTCCCATCCATGGCCTAGTCGATATCATTTGCTGACATCATTATACAAAGGCATCACTTTTGTATGGGCTTCCCCAGTCACTCTGCCGCCTTCACGGCCACTGAAAACACCATGGTCAGGTGCACCCGGGTCCTGCAATCAATCTATTTGCTTTCTGGTGCTTCTCTGGAAGGAGTGTCTAAGTGACAATAGGAGAGAGTGTGCAGGCTCACACAATAAGAGCTCATCTCTCAATTGAGCCCCAGAGACACACACAGCAAGAAGCCCTCGTGCTTGGGGATGCTTTGCATCTCTCTTGTTTAGAGCCAAGGAGCCCTGAAGGCCTAGTGGACTGGGTTGCTAACTGCATGCTCAGCAGTATGAAACTATAAACTGACCTCTGGGAAATGGTCAACAATTTGAAGCCTTGGAAATCCACAGGAGCAGTTCTATTCTGTCCTATAAGGTTGCCGTGAGCCAGAATTAACTCCGTGGCAGTGATTTCAGGATGTTTGTTTGTCTGTTTGTTTGTTTGTTTTGTTTTAGCCCTGCCTCCTCCCACTTGAGATTTCCTCCCTGAACACTGTTCCTTTCACTACATGATGGCCACTTTCTGGTCCCAATGTCCTGGGACCTTTAAGATAGAAAACCCATATTATTGGCACCCCTTCTTCAGGAATCGTTTAGGAATTTCCTCCGGTTGCATGCATGCACACACCCCACAACTGCCACAGCACAACCCCTTTTTTGCAGGTGAGAAATTTCCCAAGAAACCTTTCTCAATCCAGGTACCTCTGCTTTGGTTCTAGGTGCTTTCCTCCGAGGACAGTCTGATCACCAAGGAAGACACTGGAACCTCCTGGCGTTGAACTTGCAGGCCTTGACCAGAACAGCTGTCATTCACCTGTCCTTTTGCTCTACAACAAAAGCACACAGATGTGTTCATTGGCCTATCCTGAATTCTAGTGTGCTCTTCAGTTACAAGATGCTAACATTTATCAAACTTGAAAATAAAGTAGTATATAAAGTATGTGCATGTCTCCATTCTTTCAACTAGTCTGATTTCTTACCAACTCAACAATACATTCAAGAAACAGGAATAAGAAAGTAAAAATAATTGTGTTTTTCAGCCACTGTCAACTTGTAGATTATTATATGAGTATGTACTTGTACTCTCCCCTGAATTGATAGGAGTTACTTTAAATGTGGACTGACCCACAAACCTATAAATGGTTGAAAAGTATGATTGAGAGATGCCATTAACTCAGCTGAAGGTATATGGAACCACGACATGATTGTATTTGGCAAAGCAAGATGTATAAAAATGTATTTCCATTGACAGTAAGCAAAAATAATGTGAGACCTTACAAAGGCATTTGCAATTTGTCTGATAAAGCTTTGCAGATAAGTTTACACTTTTCCTTTCATCTTCCTTTCTAACCACATTCATCTTGATTCCCAGATTTGGTGCAGGGCACTGTACAATTCAGCTTTATAACATCCTACTTCTTCAGTCTGATTATTGATCAGTCAAGTCTGGAGCACATGCACCTCTTTAAAACAAATGTAACCCTAATGCCCTAAAGACGTAGTCAACTCCCAGGAGTCACTTCCATATTCGATTTTAACCGTTGTGTTTTCTAACAGAAAAGACCATTTCTGCCCAAGGCCTGTCTCTATTCAATAAATGTTGAGTTGTGTCTCCTTCCTGATTAGTGAGATTGGAGTCTTAGCTGGTTTGTTTGTTTTCCTGTTCATCATAAAATGAAAAATGTAAAGGATGTTAATATTTATAGTCTCTTTTTAAGTTTTTGGATAAATGGAATCAAAAGATCATGGAATTTTCCATGATCTTTTGAAGCCCTTTCACTTTGAGAGAGAACAGAAAAATGAAAGGGAAAAAAAAGCCTGAGAAATAGCACAGTGTATTCTGTTTTCTTGATTTCAATAATAATTGGGGACATGATTTTGTGTCTCTTTGGGTAGGACAAGGGTCTCCATCGATCACATTGACAGTGCATTTTTGCTTATTTCCAAGATCAAGGAATGTGATGTGAGTCTGGTTGCCTGGCGACTAGGCCGAGGGAAGCTTGGAGGAGCACAAGGAAGTGAAAACGCACACACTCGCCAATGAAAGACAGTGGGTGAGATTAGTGTCTTTCATGTTGCGCCTAGGCAGAACAAATATGGACAATACTGGTTTCCCTCCTGTCAGTTCCACCTCCTGGTGACCCCAGGTGTTTCAGAGTGGAACTGTGTTCCTTAGCATTCTCAAAGCTAGTATCCGGAAGGAGATGACCAGGCCTTACTTCCCAGGTGCTTCTGGATGACTTGAACCTGCAACCTTCCGGTTAGTCGATGGGTGTGCTAACTGCACCATTCAGAGACACTCCCCCACCCCCGGGGGGGATAACACTAGTTCTAGAATTTCAAGGAAATGTACATTTAAAGTAATGGATTGATTTCTCTAGCTCCAGAATCATTGCCCACCTTCTTTGTTATTATTTAGCAGCCTGGTCCGTCAGAAGTATACAGATTTAAAACCAGTAGCAAAATCAGTGGGTACACCTGTTTATAGTCCTTGGAATCACTCCCACTCCCACACACAGACAAATTACATTTTCTACTTTCAAAAGAAGAACTATGGTCTAGTTTTCAAAGGCATGTGGAACAATAAAAGACAAGTAAAATCCCAGATGGCCTACTCAACGCGTTGCCATTGACTCCATTCCAATGTGCAGTGGGCCTGTAGGACAGGGTAGAGATGTCCCGTTGGGCTTCCAAGTCTGTAACGCATTAGAGGAGTAGGAAGCCCTGTCTTTCTCCCACAGGCAGGCTATACTAGAGCCGGATGCATGCGAACTGCTACATACAGTCAAACAATGCGCATTCCACAGGCACTAAGCTCATTCAAAGAAAAGCCTCCCTCGGAATGAGGACGTCCCAGAGGGATCACAAAAAAGATGAAGTTTAGGCCAGAGGACAGGGAAGCAGGAAGCACTTACTTCGAGATGCAGTTTCTTCTTTGGAATGGAGATGGGCCCATATGCCTCATTTGAGACTCAAGCAGCAAGGAAATCGGGTTGGAACAAAGGACTCACAGAAATAAGAAAAGATATAGTTAGATTGTATAAGGACCAACTTATAGGGATCCTGGAAATGCTGGCGTTCGGACTGTCTGCCACCACTGATCAGTCGGCGGGGGGTGGGGGAGGCTTATTAACCAAATTTTGCTTAAGCATCTGTCTTTCCACTAAGCCACCCTTCGCCTGTCAGCCAACAATCCCTTGAGAAAGGCGGTGGTTCTCAGGTAAAGCATCCTCTGATTTACTATCCGATTTGACCACCCCTGCGCCCCTTTGCCACACCCACTGTCTCCGTGGGAGACTGTGTCAGAGAAAGCAGCGCTGGTGGTTCGCACTGCCTGTGGTTGGACCCACCACCGCTCGGAGGGGAAGAGGTGCCAGACTCCGCTTTGTGAGGAAGACCAAACACTAGCCTGTTTGCCACCCACTTCTACCAGGCAGAACAAAACTGCTGCAGAGGATGCCCAAGGATGTAAATCTTGATGGAAAGAGAATGCTGTATCTTTCTCCCAGGGAGCGGCTGGTGGTTTCGAACCACCGAGTTAAACACTGAGCCGCTGAGTATTTATCCACTGTCTCATCAGCCTTGAACACCCTAGAGGGGCTGGGGAGGGTTGGGTAGATCTCTGCCCAGTAAGGGCACCATGAGTCAGAATCAACTAGCCGGCAGTAGGCAATCTTTCCAGAGCACTCTCCAAGCCTCCTGTTCTGCAGACCGGATGATGGGCTTAAGCAACCTTTGGGTTACTTAACCATTGCCCTGCCAGGGCTCCTCTGCATAAGATAGCCTTGTTTATTCCCAACTCTCTAATAGAAGGCATTGCTATGTGGCACAAATGGTTAAGCATTTTACTACTATTCAAACGGTCAGTGGCTTACACTCCCCCACAGATGCTCTAAAGTGGGCTGCATCCCCTCAAAAGGCTTACCTTCATGACAGCAACTAACTCTAAAAGAAAAACCCCCTTTGTTCACCTGTTGAATTGAATGTGCTGCTTGTCTTTGGGTTAGAGCAGTCTCTCTGTCACAATCATCTTCCTCTCGCTGCAATAATCTCTTTCTCCCTTGCAGTAATTATTTTTGAATAAAGTCTTTCACTACCTAAATTGGGGTAGGGGGCAGAGGAGAGAGAAAGAGGAAGTTCAGTAGATAAACTGGTTGGCTCTGGGGAGATTATACTTTAGGATGCAAAGAAGAAATCTGAAATAAGTCTAGACTCTTTCAGGTGAAACATTTGAAACTCCAAAAGAGAGACGTGAGAACTGGAGAAGTGCTTTTGGTACAAAGAGAAAGGTCGAGGTGCCATTCAGTATCCATAGCCACTCAGTGAGGGCTGTGGTCTGTGAGTAGAGTCCTTAACAAGAGAGCAGGCATAGAAAAAGCAACCCCAACATGTACAACGTCTGTCCGTGTACAGTGTATTTTTCTAAAGAAATCAACGTTCAGTCTGATACAAGCCTCAGGGTGCGCAGAAACAATTCTTTTTGTGTCTTCTTTCGTAGAAAGATGCCTAAAATAGATATACTTTACAAGCACCTCAAACAAACCCCGAAGAAACTGTGATTCAATGATGTGCAACTTCAAAATGGACACAACGGGCTACTTAAGTAATTCTTTATTGCTAACATTTGCAAAAATGGTGAGGTCCACACTGCTACTGCTCCCTGTGTTTTTGGCATGGCAAAGCCATGTAAATTTAGCTGTGATCCCTGTGCTATGACATGTTCTCATTTCAATTCATAGTCCCAGATTTAGTTGTACTTCCACTCTCTGTACTTGCACCAGTACCGGAAGGCATTTGCCCTTGAACATGATTTTATACAAGTAAAAGGTTATCTTTTTTTCAGGAGTCACTGAAACTACACAATAGATATTTTCACCTGGATTATTTATTGTTCCATTTTTGAATGATTAGAGATGAATTTCAGACAAGTGTGTCCTCCTTTAAATATAATTTCAATAAAAAGAAATAGATGTTTTATTATATACTATGATGCACGTGAATTTTGCTTCTGTATAATTCTACAAGTGCCTATAGATAAAAGGGTCTATGGTAAACATTAGACGTGAGTGTTTCTGTAATTTCAAATCAATAAATTACAAGAATGCCTCTCGGTTATATCCTCAGATTTTATGTGGTCAAACTGCCCATAGCTCTGTGTTCAGGAAGCATCAGAAAATATCTTGAAAAATAAATAATTCATATAAATATTAAAATGTAACTGGAATGATAAGGACATTTTACCGACACATTTTGAGTGGTAAGGATTTTAATCCCCCACCCGTCATCTGTCACTGCATGCCTGTGACTGAACGCTCCTGTGATGCAGGACGCTGCCCAAATACCCACAGTAGACAGGTTTTAGCGGAGCTTCCAGACTAATACTGAGATGAGGAACCTGGTGATTTTCTTCTAGAGTTTGGCTACAGAAAACAAGAAATAATAGCCAACGATGGTCTCACAGTGTGTCAGAAATGAGATCTTCAGGCTAAAAGATACTCAAAGGGTTGTTGGAGAAGGGTTGCCTTCTTACAGCAGAAGCACCTTTAATGGTAAGAATGGGTTACAGCTTTGGGGACATTCATCTGCTGATGAAGCATAACTCAAAAAGAGAAGAAACAGCTACATACATCCATTAATAATGTATGAAGTATGAACCTGGGAAATGTTGAGCCATCAAAAATTAAGTTGAACACATAAATATGGATATTGTGGGCATTAGTAAGCTAAACAGACTGGTATTGACCATTTGAAAACAGACAGTCATATGGTCTATTATGCCAAAATGATAAATGGGGTCACATTCATTGTCAAAAGAATATTCCAAGATCTATCCTGAAGTACAAACCTGTCAGTGATAAGATAATATCCATAAACCTGTAAGGCACATTAACTAATGTGACAATCATTCAAATTTACACACCAAATTCTAGGACCAATAATAACACAATTGAGAATTTTACCAACTTGGGAAGACTGAAATTGATTAAACATGCAATCAAGATACATTGATCATAAATGTGAAGACTGGAAATAAAAAGGAAGAGTCAGCAGTCGGCAAATGTGGCCATGATTATAGAAATGACAGTGGAGATAGCAAGAGGGAGTTTTGCAAGATCCTCCAGGTATGCATTGCAAACACTTTGACAACCACAAAATGATGGCTATCCACCTATCACCAGAGAAAATACACTGTAATTAAATAGGACACACTTATGGGAAAGAAAAAAAAAAGAACTGCTCAAAATTGCTGGTCAGAATAGACCCACGGCAAGTGTGGAACGCAGGGTCAATGGCGTGCATGTAAGCTCAAGGTCAAGAAAATGCAAAGAAGGCATTATATAGCGCTTGAGTGTAACCTCCTTGAACTTAGAGACCCTCTCCAGAACAGATCTGATGAACTGAAAATAATGACCGAAGACCAGACAGCTTGTAGGGATGACATCAAGGACATCATAGATGAGAGGGGAAAAGGTCATTGAAACGACAGGAAGGGGTAAAAAATCAAACTCAGTGTCGCAAGCAGCTCTGACTCTTTAATAGAGTAGCTACAGCCAATAGCAGAATACTAAACTGAAAGAAACGAACAGAAATGTTCAAAGGGCTCAAAACAACCAAACCAAACTCACTGCCACGGAGTCAGTGTGAACTCATGTCAACCCTACTGGACTGGGGCCAAGTGTCCCTGTGGACTCTGAGACAGGAGCGCTTTCCAGGAATAGAAAGGCCCTGTGGAGTGGCTGGCACTTTCAAACTTGGCAAATTCCGGCCACACGTGTCCCCCCTGGGCCACCAGGTTTCCTTAAAAGGGCAGCTAGAGCAAAGAAGACAGTACTTACCTGGCAGGGGAGACACCATGATCAGGAAGGTGGTTTTCCCAGGGCGGCGCTCATCCACTGCACCCCGATGTGTTGACCGCTGCAATTTCCCCACATGTGGGAGACTGGACTGCATAGTTTGTGGTAGTGGGGGACTGCGTTCATGCTCTCCCCTGAATAAAAACTAAAGAAAAGAAAAGAAGATGAAATAAAGTATCTTCGTGAAATATGCAAATACGGGAAGGGAGAAACATACCAGCATTTTGCAACCTGAAAGAATGGAATGAAACATTCACATTTGGTTGTAACATTGAAGGACTTAAGGACCATGCATTAAGTGATACTCACCGCCATCTAATCAACCTTTAGGCCAGAGTGGGCTCACAGTAACCCTTGGGCCAGAGTGAAACTGAATACGTGGGTTTCTAAGGCTGTAAAGCTTATCTTTCTCTCTTCTCTCAGGGGTGGGGGGGGTCAGGGAGGTGGGGGGGGGGGGCTGAGCTGCTGAATTTGTGGTTAGCAGCCCAACTCATCCTCCGCTCCGCCACCTACAGGAAACAGAAAAAGACAATGGCAGGAGTGCACAGTCCCTGGGCCAGATGGGCAGCAGTCAACCCTCTCAAGAGCTAGGAAGTGATCAAGAACCACTGGTATGGAAGGAGTAAATCCAGGCCCCACTGAAGCAAAGCATGAGGCTCCGGAAGCAGAGAATGTTAAGTGAAATACTTCAGCAACCTGAAGTAGCACAGAAGGACTCACGCATCTGTGGCAAGAAATGTGGACATCCACTACCTGGACATCGGGCAAAAATAGATCCTGCTCCTAAAAAAGGCGACCTAATGTAAGGTAGAAATTACCGATCAATATCACTAAGATTACATGTGCATAAAACCTTGCTGAAGATCATTCAGAAATGTTTGTAGAAGGAAGCTGCCAGAATCCTACCACAATGCGCTGAAGTCAAATGGATCTTGGCTGGACACACAATCAGAAAAAAAAATGTTTCCTCGTATTTTATCGATTTCATAAAAGCATTTGGCTGTGAGGATCATTAGAAACAAAAGAAAACAAAACAAAAAAAAACGAGGTGTAACTTTGCTCATGTGGAACCTGGACAAAACCCAAAGAGGCAGCAACTGCAAGAGAGCAAGGGGACACCACGGGGCATAGAACTAGAAAAGGTGTGCGTCAGGGTGGAACCGTTCGGCAGACTTATTCAATCTGTCTACTACGATGCGAAGCAAGTGATCAGGGCAGCTGGCGTCTGCGGAGAGGAACTTGGCATCAGAAAGGAAAGGAAGCTTATTAACAGTCGGCAATATGCACACAACACACTGTGCTTACTGAAAAGCAGAAGCACTAGAAGCACCGACCGATGAAGAGCAAAAACTGTGGCCCTCGGTAGAGGTTGCCACTCCATGTCAAGAACCAAAATCTTCCCAACTGGACCAACTGACAACATGGCAAACAGGGAAGCGACCAAAGTTGTCGAGAATATCACTGTGCTCGGGTACGCAGACGACGTTCATGGAAGCAGAAGTCAAGAAGTCAAATGACACACAGCACAAACAAGTGCATCTTGGGAAACGCACCGCCTGCATGCTCCTCCCTTTCTGGGCACATGTTACCAGGAGGATGTAGTCGCTGGAGAAGCACATTATACCCGGTAACGTGGAAGCCCCGTAAGAAAAAAAAAGAACCTCAATGAGATGGCCTGACACAGTGGTCGCTCCGACGAGCTCCACCAGAGGCCACACTGCGAGGGTGGCTTTGGACCAAGCTGTGGTCTGGTGTGTGTACCCTGGATTGCTGTCATTGGGACCTAACAGGTGCCCTCAGACTTTGCCCTTTCCCTTACTCTGAAGAGGCACAGTTTTCTAAGCACTTCCCTGATCAGTTCTGGTCTGTGGAGAGAGCCACCACTGCAGTTCTTGGTGATGATAAAGCTTATCCCATTAACACATTCTTGATGGCCTCCAGGGATGTTGTATCTCTGGGGCCTCCCCAGGCAACGGAGTTCGTTGGTGGATCTACTTGTACCAAACAATTATACGTACTTCAGCATGCCTAGATCTCTGAGCTTTTAAAATAAAATTTTTTCTCTATGGTATATCAAGAGCTCTCCATTACTTTTGAAGGCTTCTAAGAGACATCTGACAATGAATTTGCCCTATTTCCTAGTGTTATTGGCATGGTGCAGACTCCCGCTGAAAACAAACAAACAAACAAACAAAAAATGAGCGCAAAAGTCAATAGATTCTTGCTAACTCAAACTTAAAATCTGACTTGTCAATCAAGCAACCTCAAAATCCACTCCCATTAGTACTCCATTGAATTCAATTGGTACAAACTATCTCATCTTGCTGGATTTTGTAAAGAAAAATGCATCATCAGGATTGGAGGAAGGCTTATTAACAACCTGCAACACACTGATGACACATTCTTTCTTGCTGAAAGTGAGGAGAGATTGAAGCGCTTGCTCACAGACAGTAACTTTTTTCCCCACTAAGCTTTTTACAAAGCTCAGAGAAGGGAGCATGCTGAAGTATCTATATTGAACGAGACCGCAGCTTTCAGTATGGGTTAGAACTCAATGGAAAGAAATCCAAAATCCTGAGAAAAATCGAAGCTGTCAAGGATTTTGTCTTCCTTCGAAGCACACTCAGTGCTCCTGGCGGCAGCAGTCAGGAGAGCAAACGATGCGATGCACTGGGTAAATCCGCTGCCCAAGAGCTCTTCAGAGAGTTGAAAAGCAAAGACGTTCCTTTGAGGACTGGGGTGCAGCTGCCCCATGCCATGGCTTTGTCCATTGTTTCCTGTGCGTGTGAAAATTGGATATTAAATAAGGAAGACCAA
Source organism: Tenrec ecaudatus (assembly GCF_050624435.1). Taxonomy (NCBI): domain Eukaryota; kingdom Metazoa; phylum Chordata; class Mammalia; order Afrosoricida; family Tenrecidae; genus Tenrec; species Tenrec ecaudatus. Next base: position 112,628,319 of record NC_134536.1, read on the forward strand.
AGAATGAATGCTTTTGCTTCACGGTGCTGGAGAAGGATATTGAAAGTCTCACGGACTGTGAAAAGAACAAACAAATCTCTCTTGGAAGGAGTACAGCCAGAATGCTCCTTAGAAACCAAGGTGGTGAGACAACCCTCAGGTACTTTAGGTATATTGTCAGGAGAGACTAGTCTTCGGTGAAGGCAACTATGCTTGATAAAGTATAAAGGGAGCAAAAAGGGGAAAGGCCTTTACTAGGTGAACGGCCCAGTGGTTGCACCAGTGAGATCAATCATAAGAACAAGTGTGAGGATTGTATATGACCAGGAGCTGTAGACAGAGTCCTCTGAATGTAAACCTACTCCGGGCCGCTTACAAGCAGCTGATTTTTCTCAATTCTGTTGGCTATGCCAGAGTCCCCTTCTTCCCTTCACAGGCTCAGTTCTCTCTACCTGGGTTAGGCTGATTTTTAACCCCTTACTGACCACCGGGACAACCGGAGAGGAGTTAAGGACGTTTCTGAAGAGCCATCTGTTGCCTCCAGGGGACAGGCCTTTACCACTGTCTTCATCAATACGGAAGTGCTAACTCTTAGTAGAGAGAGGTAGGCATTTTTACAAGCAATTAAGTTTTAAAAGAGCCTACAGAGTCTTATAGCGTTTATTGATGTATAAAAGCTATGCCACAAGCAGTGGCTTAAAATTATATACATCTAGTATTTCCAAATCTTGATAGGCCAGATGTCTGAGCAGAGTCAACCTGGGTGCCCTGCTCACATCCTCACATGGTGTCTTCTGGTTTTGCAGCCTTGACTGGGGACGCGTCTGCTTCCAAGCTCGGTTAGGTTGTTGAGAACAAATGACTTCATTGTGGCTCTATACCCAAGGCTGCCAGTCTTCCCAGCTGTCAGTTAGAGGCTACCTTCAGGTCTATAAGCTCTCCCCAAACTCCCTGCCATATGGTCCACTCTTAGATAATTCAGATGGGGGTTCTTTGTTGCTTCAAAGGGCAGCAGGAGAATTTCTATCTCTAGTCTGCTAAAATGGAGTCTTGCATAACAAAACGTTAAAAAAACAAAAGGAGTGATACACATACCTTTGCCATTTAAATTAGCTTAATCAAGAAATCGCCACCCCATAATGTTTGCAATATTCTCTATGGTTGAAAGCGTGTCTGAGCTATCACCCCAACTAAAGCGACAAGGGGCTACAAGGGTGTGTGTCAGTGAGATTTAATCTCAGGATATGTTCATTTTAAGTGTCAAAATATTTCTGGGAGCCTCTGATGCTTCCAATATTTCAGTAAACCAATGTATCCCAACATAGGATCCTGATGTAAGTTCATATATAACAAATCTGCTGTCATTGGGAATTTTCCTAAATGTCTCTGGAGTTCAAAATAAAAATATTCTAACGATCATATCTCCAATCCACTACTCAACCAAAATGAGATAAGAACCTTATTTCATAAAGGTCCATAGGCATGAAACACAAAGCCATAACTATGTATTTACTCACCCACTCAGTTTTCTCATGAGCCCTCTACAAAGTGGTTACAACTCAGTAATAACCAGACCATTCCACTGTCTTTTGGCTGTGGATGCTACAGCTTTCAGATGCCCACATCATCCTGTCAGCACGGGTGTTTTGTTCCCCCAGCATGGTTACCCTGAGAGACACCTTCATCCATCCATACCAGAGATGATCTGCGATTCGCATTCAGCATAGGTCGATGATCTCGTGCTTGTTGGCAGAAAGCAATCCAGTTGCCAACCTCTGTCTTACTGCAGCTCGAAACACTTGTGTTTTCTCAATGTGGCAGTTCCAGTCCGACTAGGAACAGCTGCCAAGAGAGAAGTAGACGGCCCCGAGATAGCCATGAAGGATAAGAAGAGGGAGCCAGAGCAAGAGAGCCATCAGGGTCTCTTTGTTAAGTGATCATACTGGTGACAGGAGCGGGGTAAGGAAGATCTCACAGCACAGGTCACGCAGTTGTGAGATAGTTTCAGCAATGACTGAGGAGAGCTTGGTGTCCCTGGGTGGCACAAAGGGTTACATGTTCTGCTGCTAACCAAAAGGTTGGCAACTTTAGTCTATTGGGAAGTACCTCAGAGGACTGGCAAACTGCTTTGGAAAAATCAGCCTGTAACATGCAATGCTACTCTGACACACATGGGGTCTTCATAACTGAGTCACTGTACTCGGTCATGAAGAGCTGAGAGCAATCATTGTCCTTCAGCAAAATCCTGATTTTGAAATAACCTGTGTCTATTTGTATAGAGTTACTGACCGAATACTTAAGGAATGAATAAATGACAACTCATGGTGCACACAAGGACGAGTGATGTGGAAGGGACAGGAGAAAATTTAAAAGCAATGGCCTACCTCTTGTCCACTTTCTGAGCTCAATTATAAGCTGGCGGTAACCTGGAGAAAGGGTGGTCTCCGGGTAAATATTGAGTTTGATGGTATAGGAGGCGGAGGCTATTTCCCCACTATCCTCCTTTCAGTAAATTTTCCTGAAGGGAGATGTAAGAGGCAAAACTTTTTGATCAATGCATCTCATTCAATCTCCAAGAGATTTTGTAACTGTGATGCTCAAGAAGACAGCAATAACTCCTCCGTCACCCATCCAATAAGCGGTGGCGCTACAACTAATTCAAATCAGTCTCGTTCCAGGGGCCATTGCTCCCTCCCCAATAACAGACGGTAATTACTTACTCTGAACGTTCTTGTTCAGCAGAAGGACTTTAGGAAGAATAAGATACAGGACCAACTTCCATTAAAAGAGTAATTTATAATTATGCTAAGGAAATAGACTTGTGTCTTTTGGCATTGAGTCCCTAGCTGAACACCAGAGAAGCAAAGAAATGTGGGCACGCAGAGTGTGAGGCAGAAAGAGGGGAAAGGGGCAGGAGAAAATGGAAATGCTAAAAAAACTTAAATATTCAAGAAGTCACTATTGCTGTTATGTTAATTAGGATGTTATCAGAACCCCCAGAGACCATCAATGTTAGGAGTAGTGTTTTATATTCACAACACAACTTATTATATTAACTGGTTGTTTGTGTGTGTCTAATACATGTGTAAAATTAGCAAGACAACCAAAAATCAGTGCCAATTGAGGAAAATTCAAAATAAGAGAAATGAAAATGTGTATACAGATGCAAAACAACTCACTTTGCCAGATAATTGGACTACTGGGATTTAAAAATACATCAAAGAGTATAACTGTTCTGGTTAGATAGATGTTATTGTTGCTTCTACTTTCACCTTTCATGACCCAATTATTTTTCCTGCTTTGAATTTTCTGTTGCTAACATGTATTTTCATTAGCGGCAGGCATGCTGAATCAAGGAGCATTTCAGAGGTTTTGCTATGAGATATGGATTTGGGTACATATTACTTAGGCACACATGTCCCTCTTGGTTCTGTGGTAGCCTAACGTACGCCAGACTTGTTATTCTGGACCCTGGGAGTACAGTGATGTGGGACGCATATGTCCTCGAGACTATGGACCGCGTAGACCTTTTCATAGGTGCATATGATTTAGCGGGTGTAGAAATGTAGTGTTCATGCAGATGCAGAATCATTGTAAGAGAGGCAACTTCTAAGGAGTGGACAGGAACCCAGAAATATACTTAGAACGCTTATCTTCCAGTATAAAAAGCCCCAGGACAAAACTTTGGCAAAGAAATAGCAGCAGCAGGCATCACCACATACCACATCCTTTCATTTGTGGCGGAAACCCATTTCTTGCATTTCTAACAATTCTGCAGGTCCCATCTGGACCACTGCATGGACTGTCTGTAGGAAAGAAGTTATCCGATAAACGTCTGAGGGGAAAAGCGCAGGTGGATGCTCTCTACCACACAACTAGCAAGCATTCCTTAGACCCACTAAAACTAAGTCATAAATCCATTCCACATTTTAAATCATAGTATCTGTACTGTTGTGTACATTTGGAATTTAAAGGCCGATGCATGGAGAATCTGTTAATTTCAGCTTTCTGAATGCTTGGTGTGATGGTCTGTATATATTGTAGGTTTTGATTTTGAAAGATTCGTTATGCTTTGTCCCAGAGTGTGTCTCATTGTCCCAGCTAGCATCTTATTTTGATGGTGCTCTTTCTAAAATGCTACCTATTATTAAAGTAATTATCTCTGATTATTTTGTTGCAGCAATGCTTTATAATATTCCAATAGCTTAGGAACCACATTTGTTTTGACATGTTAGACAGAGGATGTGATTAGAATTAAATGTTCAAAATACAAATTAAGGAGAATGTTAATTTATTTTGTTCTGAAGGCTTATTAACTGAAGAAGACTCTGATTTTTTATCTATTGTGAGTATCTAGTGTCAGCAATATCATGTTCATAGTACACCTCATTAAGTAAAGTAATTTTACCAAAAAAGTGTCTAAATGAATGTTAATAACTTAGAAAGCACAAATAAAATTGAATTTGTATGAAGAAGTATTTGCTTATGTCTAGACACGAGGTAATCGTTAATTTTTCACATATTCCCAAGAAACAATTAGAGAATTTTATCAAGCTTTGTGTAATCTTTGGGCTTTCAAAAATATCACATTAAATTTGTTTAAATATGAGCAATAAATGTTAACTCTTTGCCAAAATTTCCAGCTTTTCTAAGAAAATGATAGCTGTTTTAGATCAATTTGCCATTTTACATTATTTTCATGTTTCCATGAAGTTTCATATCAAATTGTTCTCAGTCATCAAAAGAGGATTTTTTTCTATAAATAGAAAAGAATTTCAGCCTGAAGAGAAATACATCAGTAGCAGTGAGGACACATTAAACGCATAATCTTCCATGCAGCTACTCTTGAATCAATCAATCAATAATTATTGACTCTACCACATTTGGGACATTACTTTGAAACTAGTTTAAGAGTGTTGCTTGTAGTCATCTTAGGGGTGTAGCCTTTTGTACAAGAGGGTCTTCCCCAAACCACCTCACTGCTGTCGAGTTGATTTGGATGCATGGCAGCCCTACCGGGGAGACTAGAACTGCCCCCATGCTTTCAGAGACTGCAACTCTGTGCGAATAAACAGCATCATTTTTCTCCCAGGGCATGGCTAGTGGTTTTGAATTCCTGGCCTGGCAGTTAGCAGTCTAATGTGTAACAGAATAAGGCACCAGGGCCCTGGTGGTCTTCAAGTTAGGCAAACATAGCCCCTGAAATTAGTCTCTCATGAAGCAGGGGTTGTTCGCTTTCTAGACCATGTGCATAAGACGGATTTGCAGGGAACTCAAACCTTACTACTGTCAAGTCACTTCCAACTCATCGGTTCTATGGGACAGAGCAGAACTGAGACCCCTTGCAAGGCTTCCACGACTGTAAATCTTTCCTGAAATAGACTTTCATCTCTCGCCTGCTGAGCAACTGTGGGATGAAAACCACTGACCTTGCTGATAACAACGAAATGCTTAACCCACTGCCCCACCAGGGAGAAGGAAGATTTTCATTTTGAACTTACTTTAGTGTTCCCATTACACTTATCAGAGAAACAAATGCTGATCTTAATGCGTACAAGTACTCTGAGCTAGACCTGGGCACCAGGGGGTGGGGACTCATAGTGGGTATCGGCTGACGAATGTATATCTGACTCTTCTTCTTTATCATGTGTCACCCCCGCTGTGAAACCTCAACCCATTCACTTGTTTGTCTGCGGGTTCTTGGCTTCTCCCACTGCCGTGCAAATTCCATAGGAGAGCAGAGGTGTTGATCTGTTGTGCTACAGTCTTCTGCAGCACTTTGAAGAAATCACTATCCTTGACCTTGAAGAGCTTTTTTTCCCCCCTTTTTCTTTCATAATAGTGAAGACTGAGCTAAATTTGGTGAAGTGGGGGATGAAAAAACCCTAACATCTTCAGCAGAATCAGTCCTTTCCAGCAGGAGCACCGGGCTCTTTCATAGGAGATGACATGTGCGAGTATGGTTGGGCGATCAACAAGATGATCTTTACAAAACACTTAGGAAAGCACTAGATCCCATTGTTGGCCATTTCCCTTCAAAACTCCAATTTTGTTTTTCCTGGACCAGATTGATTTTAATGTTTAATAATTAAATAAATTTAACAATAATTAAATTTTGAGACAGGCACACCAGAGGGCTCTAGGGGTTTGTCTCTTGCTTCAACTATGCTTGGAGAGAACAAATCCAAATACTCCCCACTTTCACCTCAAACCACCTTCTGCCCTCTTCTTGGCCATCCCTAATTCAGGAACCACCTAGCATTGAGGGTTTTTTGTGGTTAGTTCTTTCATGACTCATCAACGATGAGCTCCCAGACCTGTCAAAATGATTTGGCTGAAGAGGGGCCACCAAAAACCACTTAGTCAATATAGGCCTCTATGTCCAGTTATATTTTCAAATGCGTTATTAAATCCGAGTGGTACAATGACTCTTGGAGAAGTCAGTTAATTAATTGTTTTGCCTCCTCATCTACATATTCTTTTCTCTTGTTTTGAATTGTCCTCAGCTGGCACTACCCTCTCTCGAATTTTCTATTGACATTAAACACACTAAACATACACAAACTCACAACTGCTCAATAAAAAAGTCATGCCTGAGACTTAAAATATTTATCCTGACATGGATGGTCTCAGTAGGTTCCGATATGGAGTAACAATAGTGATTTGCCTTCACTGTGTTTCCATTACTCCCCGTAGGTCGGGAGCACAGGAGTCAAGGGCTTCTCCGTGGATGGGACTAACTGGCCTGTGGGGCTTACAAGGTCTGGACAGCTCTCAGTAGGATTTTTAGGACCAAGCAAAGAAAGTACAGCAATAAGGGACTTTGTATATGTTCAATGTATGTTAGTTTAGCATTCATATTTAGCTTGAGCATATGACAAAGATCCGCTCTATAAAATCGGGCATATTAATTAGATTACTCATCAGCTACAAATTTTCCAGAAAACAGCATATGTCATAGATAAGTCTTTCAATAATACAAATCGTTTGTGCTTAACTAATACCCTGAAGGTTAGCCGTTCAAACCGACCCGGTGGAGCCATAGAAGAAAGGCCTGAAACTGCCTCCTTAGAGATGGCAACCTTGAACTCCCTGTAGGCCAGTTCTCCTCAGCAACGCGGGAGGTTAGCAACGAGCATGCACATAGAGCAGAAAGCACTATTTTATACGGACCCTTTGTCTCTTAGCTTAAATGTTGCTATGGCATTCTTACTATACGATCATTCCGCTTCACCTCCACCCCAACTACTTTCCTCAATCCCACACACCTTCCCACGGAATTCAGGATCAAATACTGTAATAGTTTTATAACATCGTCATATGCCATATTCTTTCAGCAAAGTGTCCAAATGATGGGGGCTTTCATAGAGTTTTAAACAAACAGGAAGCTTGGTTATATGTTTAAGACTTCGATGTTTTTGCCACTGAACTCGCACCCCTATCCTATCCATTGCTGCTCACTGATGCCTCTACGGATACTTCAGGGAACCCACGTAGATTTCTTTGTATTTCTTTACAGCCAGCTCCCTTCAGTAAGAAAGTGGCATTTTGAGACAGAACTACGAATCATGCAACCAGAGTCTCGCTTCATAGAAAGAAAAAAGTGACAACCTGAGCAAGGAACGATTCCCCTTTACTGTGTCCCGGCAACAGCACTCGCGTTCTCTGATGACTTCTATGGATTCACCGGCATTGAACTTAGCCAGGCGATGCTATAAAGGCTTCTGAAAATAACATGAAAATACCAGGCACCCATGTGAACCATACCCCGTTTCTTTCTCTGATAGGAAAATCAATAATATCTTTGTTTTCTGTGATCCCCGAGAAACTAGCAGGGGCATCTGAATTTGAAGATGCAAGTAGATGAATTATAATAAAAACAGTACTGTCTTTATCATGATCATTTTCTCCATTTGAAGATGAGAAAACTGGGATACCTTACTGTTAACTTGCTAAGCTCCATTGTCACAAGATGAAGAACAAACTAAGGTTCCATTCATCTGTCTCTGGGGCCTGGGGCCCTAACACATGTGCCAAAGAAAGGTCACTGTGATTTAAATTTTACTGTGATTTTAAAGATTGTGATCCATTTTAGAACAAAGCAAGGGACAAACTTCAGGGTACTCTGTGAAGAAAATAAAAGACTGTTGCTCTTGATATACCTCTTCCAATCATTTTACCTGGAAGAAGAGAAAAGTGGACCGAATCTAAATCTCCTACCTGGTCGCCATCACCAGTAACTTTCTGGGGATAAAATGAAGTTGTTATGCAGCTCCACTCCTACTACGGAGATTAGGGGGAAATTGTCCAATTGACCTTTATTTCTTTTCAAGTTAATGTATGCTACATTTGTAATCCCTAGTATATTTGGAATTCAACTGCTTTGCTATGAATAAGATCATAATACCATTTCACCTGACCTTTATCCATTTCCTGAATACAAACTTCATGTAACAAAGAATATCATTAATGGTCAAGAAAATGTAATCCCTGCCCCAAAAGACTAGACAGAAAGGCATTCGGATACTGCATACGGTCTCGTTCCACCAATCAAACCATTACATTTAAGCCAGGAGAAAAAAGAGATGAATTTTATCTTGTAGTGAATTGGCATTGTCACAGTAAGAAATCTTTGGAAATGTTATGCCCGTCAAAGAAGTATGGCACATGAATCGATAGCTGAGCCAGCTTGATAATTTATATTGCTATCAGAATCTGCTCCCCACTCACAGACAATGATACCATCTACAACATAATTAGCGGAAAAACACAGCAAATTGTTGTCACATCCTGGTTTTGCTACATAATACGTGACCAGACCCACACTCACTCAAGTCTAATGTGGGGCTAATGATGCTTTTTTTGGGGGGGATGCATGAAATAATATGTTCTTAAGTATCAAGCATTATTTCTGGGTTAAAATTCTTCTGGCCTGAAAAATAATTGCTACAAATTTTCTTTCTAATTTTGGTCAAGATCATGCTTCAGGCATGAGATAGGCCAGTTAATAGATGTAGAGATTGAACTGTGGTCAGAAAAGCCATGTGATAGCTTGCTTGAGTTGAAAATACCAAGTATTGCTATTTGTTGGTTTCCACATTCAAGGGAAGAAGTGCAAACCATGTACCACAGTGGAAAACCACACCTCTCCTGTTGGCATATCCCTTGGGATTTGTTCCTCCAGTTCTTTGAAAAACAAAGTTATGCTACTCAATTGAAAGAACACTGGCCAGAGTAAAAGAATAACTTGGTTTAAAGCTAGTTAAGTACACTTAAAATTTAAACGCTAATGGTTTAGCAGAGCTAAAGGAAAACAGCTTCCAGGGACCATACAATGATATAGTATAGCACAGATGCAAGGAGAGTAGGAAAACCTGTAGATAAGGTCAATATTCTGCACTCTGACAGACGTGGGAGCCAGTTCCTCTTCTAAATGCTGCACCAGTTAGCACTGTGATTTTACACAACGGACGAGGACTCAATATGCACAGGACACGACCTTGTTAGCTCAGAGTGAGGAGAACTTGAAGTACTCGTTGATGAAGATCAAGGATTACACCCAGCCCTTAGTATGGCTTATGGCGCAATGTAAAGAAGACCACAATCCTCACAACTGGACCAATAGGCAACGTGATACATGGAGAAAGATTGAGGTTGTCAAGGATTTCATTTGGCTTGGATCAACATTCAATGCTCATAGAAGCAGCAATCAAGAGAGAGCTCTAAGGACTAGTTACATTAGCTAAATCCGCTGCATAAGCGCTCTTTAGTGTATTGAAAAGAGAGGATGTTACTTTGAGGACTAAGGTGGGCCTGACACAAGCCATGATATTCTCGATTACCTCATAGACATGTGAAAGTGGGATATTGAATAAGGAAGACCAAGGCAGAAATGATGCATTTGAATTGCGGTGCTTACTGGTGTTGACTATGGAAAGTCCCATGGACAAACCACTCTACTTTGGAAGACAAATGGCCAGAGTGCCTCTGAGAGACAAAGATGGCAAGCCTTTGTCTTACATGCTTTGAACATGTCATCATGAGAGATCAATCTCTGAAGAAGGGCATCATGCTGGGTGAAGCAGAAGAGCAGGAAAACGAGGCAGCTTCTCAGTGAGATGGACTCACACAGGGCCTACAACAATGGGCTCAGGCACTGCTCCGTGGTGCAGATGGCACAAGACCAGGCAGTGTTTTGTGCTGCTGTGAAAAGGGTCACTATGGGTTGGAATGATTGATGACACCTAACCACATGGTTATCTCCCGGGGTCTCAGATGCCTTCTGTTAAAAAAAAAATGAAGGAAATGGACACACTAAGTGGAATTCCAAACATTTTATGACTCTGTTATGTTTTAACAAAAAGCTCTTGTAGAATTAAATGTTACCAAGTACAGTCATTCTTTAACTTTCACATCTAAGGCATATTTAAAGAGCTTATATTAACTGTCAGACAACATTTCAGTAAGAGAGTGTAGCAAGAAATAAGTTCAACAAGGTTCCTGTGCTTATGACACTCTACTCAAGAAGGGTAAAATGTTTTTAGCTTTATAAGGAACCCTGGTGGTGTAGTGGTTACAAGTTGGACTGTTATCTGCATGGTTAGCAGTTCAAAACCATCAGCTGCTCAGGCAGAGAAAGATGAAGTTTTCTACCCCCATAAAGAGTTACAATCTCAAAAACCCACAGGGGCAGTTCTACCCTGCCTTATAAGGTCATTATGAGTTAGAATCAACGCAATGGCGATGAGTTTGTGTGTATGTGTCTGTGTGTGTTTCTTTATGATTAAGCAAGAAGAATTAACCAGAGAACTGTAGAATTCCTGAGATCTGAAAGCAAATCTCAACCATTCAGCTTTTCTAATCAACTCAACAGCAGTGAGTGAGTGAGTGAGCCAAGGCAGCTTTATGAAGAGATTATAACCAGAATGCTAGGCCACTAAATATGGAATACATAGCAGAGCATGAGTCTTGGACGGTTAGGAGCATGCAACTTTCCCCAACTGACAGCTCCTTAAGAAACGAGAGGAATCTTGCTGCATTATATCCAGATTTCCCTGCTCCACAATATACCACTGCTTTTTACCAGACCCTGACACCTCCATAACAAGTGAACTGAAGACATGAATACATTCCCAGGCCAGCTATGGCTCAAGGCCCGAATACCTTTTAGCCCAATCTTCTCTCTCCTACAATGACATTGCCCTTCCTTCATTTATCCATTCCTTCACTGAATATTCCATTCACTTCAGTGCCATTAACTGAGCCCTCAGAAGGAACCCACCCTGTGTTACAGGGTAGGTATTTTCAGGAGAGAAGCCTGGCTAACCGCTGATCAGAGTAATATGTGGATAACTGAGTACTTGGTCCAGGGTTAGCCAAGTCTGTATGTTGCCTCAAAGTCTTGCCTGCAAATGCATGGCAGGCCCTGACCACTGAACCACATTGCTCTGACATTCTTGAGCCACAGACTATATAACTTGTGTTGTCCCAAGGGATTATTTTAAGACCAACTAAATAAATATTTTCCCCTAGAAGTTTTCATATAATTTCTGAACTCCTAAGCGTAAAATATAAGAACCACCGTGTTCTAAATTTTTTCTTAAAATGTATTTTTGAGCTGGAACAGCCGGGGAAGTTGGTGGTCGGAAGAGCACATGCTGAGGAAAACCATCAAAGCACCCCTCAGCGCTGTAATCATTTGCACCACTTGATACTTTGAAAGGTGATTTTCATGTCTCTTGCTCAAAATAGCCAAAGGTACCTTAAAACCAATCCCATTGTGAATCTTTCCTACTTTGATGAATCAGGAGTTAGTCTTTAAAACATTGGCATAGCCTAACCTCCCATAAAGGGTTGCTGAGAAACCTGTGGCTGCAGGATGTAAACATGTGAAGGACTGACGAGACGCTGTCATTGCAACAGCACAAACATTATATTCCCTAGCAACAACCTTGGGAAGATATTCAGAAACATTATCAACAGCAGGTAGAACGATGATGCTTCCTTTCTCTTCTACTTTTCAAAATGCCAATAATGTTCCTAGAAGAATGTCATCTTTCAACATGCTTTGGGATTTGAAAGAGGGAAAACCTGGTTGCCATTATACTGTGTGATAGAGGCTGACTAGAAGAGCCAAGGGACATGGAAAGGACTGTTTATATTCCACTGTTGAGGGGCAGGGGGTGGGCTGGGGTGGTTATAGACCTCCAGGCAGAATGCAACTAAGAGATGATTATTTTCTAACATAGGCATTTCTCTTTGCCAAGACCACATCTCTGCAGCAACTAGAACAATCTGTAGCTAGAAGTTCAGGCTAGATTCATCTGCAAAACCTTAATCTAAAATATTAATCTGGTTATAATTGTGTTTTCCAATTTAGATGCAGGTAATGCAACACTCACTAGAGCCTTGAAGGAGGTTGTCGCTCTTGCTAAGCTCGAATGGCTTCAGAAGCAGAGCAAGCAGAGAGGGAAAGACAAGGGAATAAACCGCAGCTGCAGTGAATGCCCTCATTAGCTCACTGTTACTTTTAGTGCTATTAACGTAATTAACCACTTATATTTCCATACAGCTTTATCATTTACATAGCATGCATAAATAGTAGTTATCTGAATTGTAACAGAGAAAGTGCCTGTAAAACTCTAATAAATGGACATGATTTAATGGCAGTGGAAGTAGGAACCCCCAAGTCATCCTTTTCTGCTGGTTTAATGATGGTGGTGGAGTCTTTTCGGGTTGATCAGGGTGAGGCCTTTCTTTTTCACCAGAAAAAATACTTAATAAACATTTCTATTTACTAAATCGATGAGAAGTTGATGATATGGAAAAGAACAAAGAAGGGGAGTTCTACCCCTAGTTTTCTAAGCAGCCATTCTCGATGGCAAGCTCAATCGCTGCAGGGCAGTTAGTGGTCGATTACAATGATAGACATGCTCTCTATGGCTTCAGGGATTAGTGCACAGGCTGCTGAGAGAGGTACAAAAACAGGGAACATTTAATATCACCATACAAGAGATTTCAAAAAGTTTGTGGGAAAATCCCATTCTTTTTTCAATTCTATGACTCAGTGAACTCTTTGAAGCCCCCTCATATGCACTGTAATCTGTGAGTTCAAAGTGAGCACTCTAATCTGTGACTTGCGAGTGAGCCATTGCATTTTTCTGATAACACTTCAAAGACCACAATCTGTTACATCAAAGTGCAAGTCACGCTCAGTCTGCCTGAATCGTAGTTCACTAACTTAGTGTGCTGTATTGGATTGATCCTGGGTGGAGGAACCTTGGGCATCCTTGCCCACTTTAAGATTATCTAAAAATGAAATGAAATGAAACAAAGTTTCCCATAAGACAAGAAGCAGAATAGGGGTTAAGTGCAGTAAGCGAGATGCACGCATACGATGATTGAGGCTGCATATTCCTGTTGGAATAGGCACTGGTGCTTGGCGCTGTCCTAAAAGTCATTTGAAGAAGAATAAAGATGGAGATGATGTCTCTTCAGCCTCTCTAGTCTCAGCTGATCACCGCTGGCCAACAAATTTATGGTGAGATTTCAATTAATCAACTCACATTCAAGCTAGTATGTTGATATGGCAGTTCCAAAAGAAATGTGTACTAAATCTAGTTTATAGAAGACCCAAGCTGTGATAGAAAAACCAGCCATGGCTAGATCCTCATTAGGCGTCTTTCTATCAGGAGAGCCATAGACAGCACCAAGCGGGGGTAGGGAGGGAGGGGAGGGGGGCTGTCATCAGTTTCCCAATTCCAGGAGAGCATCAAATGCTGAGAAAATAGAGAAGGGAAATGACAACGGGAAAGTGAGGTGAGCAGGTGTGCTGCTAAGTTAGTCAGGAAGCATCTTTTCTGGCCCAAACAAGTTCAAACAAGTTTATTTTACATGGTATTTGCAGGGCTTTGAACAGGTTCTTCCCGAATCAGTCACAGTCAACAACATGAAACTGCACGAACTTGAATCTGTACAAGGCAGCTGAACCGGGTTGGTAACTGGAGAGAAATGTTCCAGTTCAACACCTCCCTAATAACTCCATGTCCCTCGCAGCAGGCAAGAGCGCCGTGCTGGTTGCATAGCAACCCAATCTATGGGCCGGCAGCGTATGAAATGATGGCGCCTCACTCAAAGACAAGGGGCGACCGCCGTATCTTTGAATGTGTCACTCTCCATAGTCCTGGCAGTAATCCAGGCTCTTGTCCCAGAATTCTGAAGAGGCTTGGGGTGTCTCTTTTTAGTCTCTCATTCCAGGGCTCCAACCTGTAATATTTCCATGGTGGTTCTCATTGATTTTCACCCAAAATTAAAACATTGAAGTCTGTTCCAGTCTGCTGTCAGCCATGATTGAACTGGTCCGAATGGTGTTGAAGTCCGGACACTAGACAGAATTCGGGAATGTGGATGCCCTCCTCCGCTGTCTTAACTTCCAAATGAGATTACAAACCCAAAGAGCAGAGGTGTTCGAGGATGAATGAAGCTAGCTTTAGGCATATCAAGCATGCTGGTCTTGAATGCCGTCATTGAGCCCCCCCTCCTTTCCCATTCTATTCCTTTCTGGGGTGGCTTTGTTGCATGTGAGCTTCTGCTGCATGTGAGCTGCCTTTTAAGGGACGGGAAAGATAGCCAAGGGCCAGCCTGGACTCAACTCTTGCCAGCCGCCTAGAACTTCAACTCACGGAGACGCTTCATCTTAAAGGCCATAGATTTCTATCAAGAAAGCATCTGGTTTTTCTTTTGAGCTTTAAGTCCAGCTTTGGACTAGGGACTCTGCCAAGAAATTTGGGTTTTCGTTTTGCCCCCCACTCAGGAAAGAAAAAAGTTTGGGCACTGCCAAGACTGTCCAGCATTAATAGAAATAGGAAGTTTTTTAATACAAAGAACAAAAACTCAAACCAAATTAACTTAGAGAATAAAGGAAGTTAAGTAACTGAGAATCTGAAGATTTGGGTGTCTTCTGACAAAGCCTGAATGTGGAGCTCAAATCAAATGAATAAACCCTCTTCTTATTCTTCATTTTTCAGCTCTTTCCCAATGAGCTCCCTCTGTTGATACCAAGATTCTGTTAAGAGCTCCCAAGGTGTCATGTTTTCTCATTCATGATAAGCAGAACAATAAAATTCTCTAATTCCAAACAAGAGAACTGGGTTTGAGTCTGAGGGAACGCAGATCATTTTCCATACCCACATAAATTGTTCTGATCAGAGAAAGAAGAGCCTCTCCATCATTTTAAGTTTGAGCGCTCAGCATCATCCTGAGGCAATCGGCTCGTTGGGGAAAGATGAGTAGCTGACAAATACAAGAGGGGCTTCAAACGCATTCATGGAAAAATTCCATTAATTTTTTGGGGGGAGCGTATGTTTTACTGTATGTATTCAGAGCAAAATAAATAAAACTAGGAAACGAGAATCCTAGGCAGCGTCACTTATTGGGTTGTTACAAGTTGTGTTTAACTTAATGACAATTAGCTTGCCCTTCGAACTCACCATGAACTTTGCCTTGATTATTTTGGGGAATTTTTAAAAATCATTTTATGGGGGGCTCAAACAACTCTTATCACAATCCATACATCTGTCCGTCCATTATGTCAAGCACATGTGTAGGTTTGTACATCATTTCCAAAACATTTTCTTTCTACGCGAGCCCTTGGAATAAGCGTCTCATTTTTCGCCTCCCTCCCCCACCCTCCCTCCGTCATGAACCTTGATTATTTATTTTAAAAATTTCAGGTCTTCTACTGCCTGGTTTCCCACCACCCACTTTTCTGTTGTCCATCTCCCTGGGAGGGGGTTATATATAGATCATTGTGATCGGTCCCACCTTTCTCCCCCACCTTCCACTGACTCTCCTGTTATGGTTACTCTCAATATTGGGCCTGCGGAGTTTATCTGTCTTGGATACCCTGTGTTTTCAGGTCCTATCTGTACCAGTGTACATGCTCTGTTCTAACCAGATTTGTAAGGTAGAATTGGAATCATGATAGCGGGGGGAAGAAGCATTAAAGAACTAGAGGAAAGTTGTGTTTCAACAGTGCTACACGGCGCCCTGACTGGCTCGTCTTCTCCCCACAACCCTTCTATAAGGGGATCTCCAATTGCCTACAGATGGGCTTTGGGTCTCCACTCTGCACTCCCTCTCATACACACTGACATAATCTGGATCTTTACCTTTTAATTCCATTTCCATGAATTTTCTGAAGCCCCACTCATATTTGAGGGCTGTTGCCAAGACGAGAGTAAATGCTGATAGACAAAAACAGCCCCCAAAGTACAAGCCCTCTTTTCTAAATTTCTCATTTTACAGGATGAGAACGTGTCTTAGCAAGATGAAGTGACTTCCCCAAAGCTGCAGTTCATTTGTGCTACAATTGAAATTTCAAACTTTCCCGATTTCTGGTCATTGTAGAAGGACTACTTCCATCAAATTATTACTACATGGATTTTGTGACAGTGTAACATGATTCATTGCTGGATGATGGCTTACAAATGATGGAATATCATGTTTCCTTATTTTATATTTTGAGGCCTTTCAACAAAGCATAATTCTATCTGGTGATTTCTACTTTTGATAAGCTGTATTTTCATCCCCCTTTTATGCACTAGATAAAAGAAAGTTCCAGGAAAAAAACTACAATGGCTTTTAAGTAAGCATGATTAGTTTTGTGTGGAAAATATTACATTAGGGTTGTTTTGCTCCAACTTCTTTGTATGCACCATAAAAATCACATGAATTATAATGTCTACATTACGTAACTCATTTTCCCAGGGAGTGAGTGCCAAAGAGTTCCAAAGGAAATTTATGTTTTTTGTATACATTTACACAGAAATACCAAAAAATTTAAACTATAAATGTACATATAAAAAGAGAATTCTCAATAGGATTATAACATTTGCTTTAAAGATTTCATAAATGGAAACCATGGCTCAAAACAAGTTTTTTTTTTAGATTATGATCGCTGGCATTATCATAGCTTCTCAGAATTCTATCTTGAATTCTGTTCCCAAGAGCTCATCAAAGAAGTTTGAAGAGGTGGCCAGACAAGCAGCATATATTCTTGTCCCAAGAATTCGAAACATTCCCTAGGCGGTGTATTCTTAAGCACCATCACGCATTCAACCCCAGTTCCAAGTTAGTTACTCTCCTCAGTGCACTTGTCAATCGCCTTGGGCCTGAAAACACAAACTGCAACAGTGGTTTCATTCCCTCAAAATGCCCCACTGCTCGGTTAGTCGTTTATGTCTGACCTCATTGTATCACTATTCTCCCTTTCTTCTCATTTTTTGTACATCGACTCCTCCATCTCACATTATTGAATACATTCATATTACACAGTGTCCTCCATGGCAAAAATATTGTCCCACATATAAGCGGTCTAACTTCTCTTTACAAAAGCTAATGGAAAATCAATGTATTCTATAAAACAGAATCAGCATTATTGTATTTCAATAGACAAGTTTCACAATATACAAATCTACAAATTTTTCTAATTCTTTCGAATGCAAAATATCACACTTTTCAGATAAATCTTTATGACATTGAACTCACATTTTTGTTAGTAAAAGTGTGCAAAAATATTTATGTTGCCACTTCCCACACATGTATAAAAATCATACGTGCTTTAGAATATAGGAAATGAAACAGCGATACTTCTATTTTGTATTTTCATATCATTAAGCTTCTAAGGAACCCTAGTGGTGTAGTGTGTTTTGAGTTGGGCTGCCACAGAGCCAGCAGTTAAAAACTACCAGTAACTCGATGAGGTTTTCTATTCCCATAAAGAGTTACTGCTTTTCAGAAACCTACAAGGGTAGTTCTTCCTGTCCTGTCGGGTCACTATGAGTTGGAATCAACTTGATGGCAGTGAAACTTTGAGAAAGAAAGAAAGAGATCTTTTTCATATTTAAAAATTTAAGAGTAATCATCTTTATTCTCAGGAGCAGCTGCTTGGTTTGAACTACCCATCTTGCAGTCAGCTGTTTCATGCTCACTTAGAAGCTCCACCAGGGCTCTGCATGTCCATATTAAAGAGTCTTTAAAATTCCTCTTTGAAAAATACGCCTAATTATTGTTATTTTTCCTAAATAATAGAAAGGCTTTATGGTATTCACACCATTTGTAATCTTACCACAATTGGCTTTTGATAGCTCCTTATCGTCAATGATTAAATGCAATTAATCTTCTCGTGCCTTAGACTCTGCATTCTCAGACACTAATGTATTTGGGCCAATATTAGTGTGGATTCATCGGGTTGTATGGGATGAGTTTAAGTTCTCAGAGACAAACTAACAAGATGGGATTTTGCAGCTTGAATGTGGTAGTTAGATAATTGTCAATTTGAGAGGATTATGAGTGAAGTGGTAGAATCTAATCTGTCCATTGGATCATAGCCAATAAGGTATCTGTGTGGGTGTGGCCTTCTCCTGAGAATTCTGGGAAATCTGGCACTTCCTCCTTGGAGGCAGGAGACCCTTCTCTCTCTCTGCCACTCCCTGGGAGACATACCGTTTCCCCGAATATGGTACACATTTGTTGTTTATTGTTTTATTAATAGAGACCTCGAACTTCCTGTCTGCTCCAGCTACACTGTGGCCAACAGTGAGCTGTGAGGTGGTGCCTGCCACTATGGTCCAGAGTCCAGAGTTATGGTAGCTTCGGGGGGCCTTATTTTCGGGGGGGTCTTATTTTCGGGGGATGCCTTATATTTCCACGAGAGGCAAAACTGTAAGTCGGTCTTATTTTCGGGAGGTGTCTTACTTTTTGGGAAACAGGGTATCAGCTGACAAGACACATGGACCCACCCTGATGCAGTCCTGGGTGCTAGAGAAGCCATGCAGAGACCCCTACCAGTGCTGAGATGTTTCCAATGACACTGGATCCAAAGAATTTCTACCCACTAGCCTGTAATCTTCCACATTGGGCATCATTAAATGTGTTTCGTGAGTCTGAAGAGGACTTTATAGATTGGTTTCGGACATACAGGCTAGTTCTGAATTTATGGACTTGTTCTGGGCTGGGATGTTTTCTCAATGTTAAATTGCTTGTATATATAAATCTCATTCTCATACACATATGTGTGTCCATGGATTTGTTTCTCTAGCCTACCCAGACTAACACATTGAAAATGACCAGAGAGCTGCTATCTCTGTAATTAATGACGTCTTAAAGACATGGGTTTCTGCTCACTTTTCATTTCCATCATCTACAGTGTGTGGGCGAGGATATCTGGTGATGTCTTGGGCTACCCATTGAGCTGCTGACCATGAGGTCAACAGTTCGAATCCTTCAGTGGCTCAGCTCGAGGCAGATGAGACTGCCCTGCAGTGTTATTAACAGTAAGAATTGACTTGATGGCAGAGAGTCTGTTTGCTTCTTTGCTTTCTCAAAACCATTTTATTAGTGTCTAATCCAGACAGCATACCATTCCACAGTTCAATCAGAGTTTGAGTTTTTTGTTTTCTACGAACTATGGACAAAGTTATGTCTAAAGTATGGCAGGTACAAACATGACCTGGTGCCACTAAAAGCAGGAGGCGTTTGAGTGGTGTCTATTAACCCTGCAGTTCCCAGCAGCAGCTGGGAGAGATTCCGCACATTAAACTAATGTTCTGTATCTGAGAACCTCCATGGGTCGAGTAAGATTTCTCTTGCTCTGCTGAGTGTAGGAAGATAAGAAACGGAGAAAAGAATTACTTGAGCACCTCACAGACCAATCCTCATCAATGAAAGCAAGAAAGATTCGTTGCACTTTTCCTGCAGTGTCGCAATGTGCCAAGTAAAGGATTAACATGCTGGATTTACATTAAGAGTTATCTGAAAAATGAGAGTCAGATGATTAAGAGTGTTGCTTGCCATAGTCACCCTGTCCACAGACGCACCTCTGGGGATGGCCAGCTACATGCTGATAAATATCTCCAGTTGTTGTAAGATCTGATTCACTGTGTCTGTCCATTGCCATCAAATATATACATTCTACCATGGCCAACTTCAGCTACAAGCTACAGCTGAACTCAAACTTGGAAAGGGGTGCTGAGTAGCAATGATTGATGAGAGCGTATTTCCACCAGGCAGATACAATAACCATAAATGACTCTCAGGAGTACAGATATTAATAAAATTCGAAAATTTGTGAAATCATTCAGAAGCAATGTGTTTCACGTATTAGTGATTTTTGTTTTTAATTTAACTATAAAACAAGCAAGCCCACTGCCAATGAGTAGATTCCAATTCATAGCACTCACACAGGACAGAGCAGAATGGCCCCATGGGATTTACAAGGTTATCAATCTTTGAGGAAGCTGGCTGATGAGCCCATCTCCTGCAGAGCTGCTGGTGGGTTTGAATTGGAACCTCTGGGTTAGCAGCCAAGCCCTTCACCACCAGGGCTCTTTAATATAACTGCGAATGTATGGAACTTGAGTCTTGATTTAATTTAACAAAGTTCCTGCATGTATAACAATCAGTTGTCACAAACTCACGTGAGCTGAGCACACCTCTGGGTGTGAACTTCGTCCAGACCTCTGAGAACAGATGTGGGCCTCGACAATAGACATCTTGCCTTCTACACGGGTGACTTGTGTTAAACTCCTGTCCAATGTGCAGCCTCATGTGCCGCCACCGTCTGCCTGTCAGTGGAGACTTGTATGGTGCTAGGCGACTCCTCAGGCTTCAGCAGAGCCTCCAGCCTTCAACAGGGCTATGTCTGAAAAGCAAACCTAATCCGCAACAGATTGAGGAAATGGCACAGGACTGGGTCCTGTTTCAGTCCATTGTGTTGGGGCCTATTGGGTGACAGCAAACACCACAGAAGCTCCCTCCCTTAAATCCAAAATTCAGTTAGCAAGGATCCAAAAGGAAGACAAAGACGTACATCCTCTGTGTACGAATCCTCTCCGGATGCTGCTCACTTCTGTCACCTTGCAGAAAGTGAGTTGGGAATTGTAGTTATTATTCTGATTCCATAGGTTCGATTACTAGGGAAAAATTGACACTTGGGGAAGAAATAAAGGATTTAAGAGAAAATATAATTATTTATGATTATGGGGGCAATAGACTTATGTGCATATATTTATAGGTTCAGTAGTAGGGTACCAGATGGACATTGGGCCTCCTCATGTATAATCCCCCAATACAATAACACCTCGCCCTGCTAAACAGTCATTGCATGATACCCACCTTCCCAACGTGATCACTGAAGACAGACGTGTGTGTAAGCAAACGTGGTGAAGAAAGCTGATGGTGCCCGGCTATCAAAAAGATATAGCCTCTGGGGTCTTAAAGGCTTGAAGGCAAACAAGCGGCCATCTAGCTCAGAAGCAACAAAGCCCACAGAGAAGAAGCACACGGCCTAAGCGAATACAAGGTGTTGAATGGACCATGTAGCAGACACCAAGGAACAAAAACAATCATTGTGTGATCACCTTCCTCACATAATCGCTGAAAACGAAAGTGTGCATAAGCAAGTGTGGTGAAGAAGGCTGATGGTGCCCGGCTACTGAGAAATATAGCGTCTGGAGACTTAAAGGCTTGAAAGCAAACAAGTGGCCATCTAGCCCAGAAGCAACCAAGCCCACACGGAAGCAGCACACCAACATCGGTAATCGTGAAGGGCAGAGGAGACCAGGTCTCAAACAACAAAGGCGGGGTGGTGGTGAGAATCACATCACCGTGAATGAGGGGGAGTGCGTGATGGGGACTCAATGCCCATCTGTAGACAGCTGGACATCCCTTCCAGAGGGGTAGTGGGGAGGAGATGGGTCACTCAGGGTTCAGTGTAGCAACAATGAAACTCAAAACCTTCCTCTAGTTCCTGAATGCTTCCTCCCCTCCCAATGATCATGACCCCAATTCTACCTTGCAGACCTGATTATATCAGAGGATGTACAGCGGTGCAGTAGGGATCTGGAAGCACAGGGAATCTAGGATGGACGAGCCCCTCGACACCAGCAGTGGGAGTGGCGACACCAGGAGGGAAGTGGGTGTAGAAAGGGAGAACCGATCTTGGAGATCTATGTGTAACCTCCTCTGTGGGAGATGGGCAATGGGGAGGCGGGTGAGGGGAGATACCAGGGAGTGTAAGATAAGATATAATGGTTATTTATAAACTATCAAGGGACCAGGGGGGAGCGGGGAGGGAGGGGGAAGGGGAAAAAAAGGGAAACCGAGCTGATTCCAGGAACCCAAGTGGAAGGTGAATTATGAGAATGATGAGTGCAACGAATGTATAAGGGTGCTTTGCTCAATTGATGTATGTACAGATTGTGATAAGAGCTTTATGAGCCCCAATAAAAAGATTTTTAAAAAAAAGAAAATGTGGTGAAGAGAGTTGATGGAGCCTCGCTATCAAAAGATATAGCATCTGGGGTCTTAAAGCCTTGAAGGTAAACAAGCAGCCATCTAGCTGAGAAGCAACAAAGCCCACATGGAAGAAGCACACCAGCCTGTGTGATCACAAGGTGTTGAAGGGATCAGGTATTAGGCATCAAGGAACAAAAAAATCATATCATAGTGATTAAGGGTTAGTGCAGAGTGGGGACCCAAAGCCTATCTGTAGGCAACTGGACATCCCCTTACACAAGGATCATGGGGAGAAGATTAGCCAGTCAGGGTATAGTGTAGTAAAGATGAAACATACAACTTTCCTCTAGTTTTTAATGCTTCTTTCCCCCCCACTATCATGATCCCAATTCTACCTTACAATGATGAGTGCAACGAATGTATAAGGGTGCTTTGCTCAACTGATGTATGTACGGATTGTGAGAAGAGCTGTATGAGCCCCCCAAAAAAGATTTATTAATTAAAAAAAAGAAATTATAGCATCATATCAATTCATTCTTATATTTGGTGGATCTTGTTTCTTCATTATAAATGCTTCCAAGCATACATGCTTGAATACTCATCCAGGGTTCTAAAGACCGTACTTCTTTAGGGGAGCTGATGGGCTGGAGGATTTGAACCATCCACCTTGCAGTTACCTGACAGGGCCACCAGGGGTCCTCTGAATACTCACACCCATCCAAGATACTCAAGTTCCTTGGCAAATGAGCAATGTTAACTCTTCTTATGTTTCCAAACATTATCTAGCAATGGGAAATGCCTGGATTTTTCCCCTAGCCTCTATAAATGTCTGACAGCTTTACTAAATGCTCCCCAGCCATTGTACCTCAATAATTCCAAAGTAAAGTCATTATTACAGTCTTATTTAAAATCACTTGATTCAAGTTGATTTAAATGAACGTGCAGAAGGTTTAAAGTACATTGTTAGACTCTTCAAGACCAACTGCTTTTCAACCATAGGATGGTGACATGATCTCAAGAGGTCTAGCACCTGCTCTCCTCACACAGCCAGATCTACAACCAGAAGAAAGAACAGAGTGCTCGCCTTCAACATCTTTTATATTTTTAGAACAGAATACTCTTTTCTAGAACAACCCCAAGAGATTTCAAGATAAATAACTGGAACTCATGCTTGTTTCTGGTGGTAAGCAATACTGAAAAAGTGAGCGTTGGTATTTTTAGCATCTTTCATAGACTCTCAGTCAGCCTGTAAGGAAGAAACCGGAGGAGAATGGCTGTCTTTGGTCACAAAATGTTATCTAAGTCAGTAGCTGTGCCTATCGTCTCCCTTTTTCATACCATCCATACTCTACTTAATTTATTCTTAATGCTCTTCTTCAAACTCATGCCAATCTAATTTTACAGCACCATTTATTCTACCATTACAAGTACTTCACGCTCAAGTCTGCTCTCATCAACCACTTTGGAGTTGGTTAGGCCTTCATCGTTTCCAGTCTCAAATACTGAAAAAGATTTTTTCCTTCCAGTTCATCTTTCACGGTTACTTCAATGATCTGTCTAATGCAGATATACAGGCACGTGATGCTGTCATGCATTTGCTTGGAATGCTTCAATGACTTTTGCTCACTTTATGTGCTAATCCTTGAACTTTGGAGAATTCGCCAGAAGATGAAGGCCCTCTGGTATGACCTCTGAGGAAATAGGATTCTTAAGATGTTTTCTCAGGTGGCAAATGAATTCTCTCCTTTACTTACTTCCTTGGAGACATGTAAGTTTAAATTTTATTTGATTTTTGCCTTTATTTCTTTTTTCTTCCTCTCAGGCATTGGTTAGGTCATACTTTAAGATACAATTTAAACACATGTCAAGAATTTTTTGAAAATTAGTCAATGATTAATTGACTATAGTTTCAGTAGAGTTATAATTAATATCTCCACACTCCTGAATTTATGAAGATTTTATAGTAAAGAAATATCAATAAAATAAATACTTTTCTTTGAAATATTATTATATATTGATTAATAATACTATTTAATACTGGGATAATTGCAACGGTATTATTATAAGCAGGAAAAACATTCATAAAATGATTACTGTAAGGTACCATCGAGTTGGTGCCAACCGAATGAGACACATTGTCCTCACAATCTTGGGCAAGCTCTCACTCATTGTGACAGCCACTGAGTCAACCCACCTCCACCAACCCGTTGTTTTATGAAGCATGATGGTTTCTCTAGATGGGACTACTCTTTCCTGACATCATGCTCACACTCTTGCTTTGCAGGCTCATTCTGGTCGTACGTCTTCCAGGACAGATTCCTTCAATGTTGTAACAGTTTGTGGTATATTCAATATGTTTCATCAACACTATAACCCAAATGCATCAAGTATCCTTTAGTCACCCTTGTTCGTTGTTCAGAATCTGAATTAATATGAACTAATTGACCATACCATCACATGGGTCAGATACACTTTAATCCTCACAGGGACAGCTTTACTTTCTATTATTTCCAAAAGGTCTTGGATAGCAAGTGTGCCCAATGCAATATGTCATTGGTTTTCCTGACTCTTGTTTCCCTGGACATTGATTTGGGGTCTAAATAAAATAATGTCCTTGACATCTCCAATCTTTTCTCCATTTACAATGATGTTTTTTTGTTCAATTCTGAATTTTTTTGCTTTCTTTATTACAATAAAATTTTAAACCATATTATTTGACATTATGAGTTATATAGCTCTCAAATATTAAATATCAGAAATGTACTATGTAGTAAATTAAAGATATCATTAACTGCATTAGACAAGAATTCGCTCAATATGTCTTTAAAATCTTTGGGATCTGAAGCAAGGATATCATCACCTTTCCATATGACCTTGAAATCATTAGTCTTGGTGACTTTTAAAGCGGATAAGTAACAATTCTACTTTGATTTCTTCTCTTGTCTGTGTAAACTTTCAAATAGCTCAACTAAACACCAAGATGGTTGGGCAGTCATTTTCCTAAAGATGATAGTGTGTGACTGGTATGTGCAGTTCTAAAACAATTAATGGTACGCGAGCGCACAAATCCCCTCTCCCCACCTCCCCCAAAGAAAACACTTTACAAATAATATGAAGTTCAAAGTAGTATAATTCTATGGTGACTATTATTTGGCTTAGTTTTGAAAGGAGAAAAATAAGTATCCAACTTGTAGCATATTTATATTCTTTAAAATACAGCCTTAAGTGAGCATAAAAATATTTCAAAGTGATTTATGATTTTGATAATTTTCTTTTATTTATCACAGTAAGATATATCATTGTTTTCTGAGGGAGAAAATTAAGCCAGGCAACTAAATTTTTAAAATTACCTTTAGAATGGTAAACTTTCCTTTAAAATCTTCACAAATAGAAGCCCAGCTATTTATCTAAATCTTCAAATCTATCAAAAGATTAAAATACCACATGCTGTGTTTTGGGGGTTTATTTGTTAGCAATAGGAATGATGATTACACTCTGATATTGACCCTTTTCAAAGTAATTAATTCTCAAAAATAGTGAGCACTAGTATGATCAATTTCATGCCATTTAATTTGACAATGTAGAATAAATCAAAAATGGTCTCAACGATACAACTTCCACAAACTGACACTCAAACAAACAGAAAATTAATCATTTGTGATGGTTGGGTTTGGGGTCAACTTGGCTGTGCTAGGATTCTCATTGTCCCCATGAGGGGACCTAAAAGAATGCAATCAACTCCACAGTGTGATCTGCTGTGAGCAACTAAGCAGATGTTAGCAAGATTAGGGGGACTGCAATGAGTTAGCCCAAAGTCCTGACCCAGTCAACAGGAGGCTTCCTCGGTGTGTGGCCTACTGCCTTTGTAAGCAGCCACTAGGAAAGCCCAGTGCTTTCAGCTGGGTCGGGATCCTGCATCTGACTTGTCACTGCTGGTTCTTTGGACTTGCGTTAACAGCCTGCAGAGTCCAAAGGTTATCAGTGATCTGCTCTCTGACCTGCCAAGAAATCTGCTGACTTTGGATTATTCGATCCTTCAGTCCAAACCGAACCTGCTCACTTGGGATTCTTCTACCTCTGGAGCTTGGTATCAGCCTAGATTCTGTTCCTGTTGATCTTGCGTTCATCAGACCCCAGTGCGAGTTGGGAGAAGCCCCCAGCTTAGCATCCGACAAGCGGACTTGCTAGTTAGGGCTTACTTGCGCCCACAACAGCGTGAGCCATTTTCTTGTTATAAATGTTTTTCTATGTGTGGGTATGTAAGTGTGTCACTAGTTTTGTCCCTCTGGAACTCAGCCTAATGTAGTCTCATGTTCATTAAATCAAAGGAATTTATAATAAAACGAATTTGCACCAACAAAATTCTCTAAGTTGATTCACTGATGCATTGTGTCAAATACTAAATGATGAAACAATAGCAATCAAAAAGCACAGCCTTCTGGGAAATCAGAACAGATACAACACTTCCCAAGTCATGAATCAGGTCACTAAAAGCCTGAAAGTAAAACCAGACACAATCATTACAAGAAAATAAACGTGAAAGACAGGATTCCTTATCAGACATGAAAAAAAATCAATTCTTAACAAAATGTGAGCAAATCAGATGCAGCAATGCATGTCTTAGATCCATACCATTGTTATACTAGGACAACTATAAGTCGAAGATTTAAAGAACAGACATGTACTGCACTACAGTTCTGAAGGCCAAACTTCCAAGAGAGAATTCTGACTCTGTTGATTTCTACCCAATCTGCTCTTTTTGTAACTCAGAAATGATTAGGTTTAGGATATACCCTACACTGGCAAACCCTTATTAACGTAACAAAATAAACCCTGTTTTGAATGGGATTACACACACAGGTATGGGAATCAGGATTTCAAGGCATCTTTTTAGAGGATATAATTCAATTTAGAGTAGCAGAAAAATTATCACCCTCAGATTAAATTATAAACATATATAAATCAGCCAGTGCCATTCATATCACAATGTAGATTAAGGGATGAAATTTCATAGAAATAATTCAATAGGTATTTTTAATAAAATAAATTGCCTATTAAATGTAAAACTCTTCAAAACATGAACCAAAGAAAACTTCCTATTATAGAAAACGCGTTGCTCAGTGTGATCACGTTGGCTCTGGCCCCCAGTGCTCCCACATTCAGCAGAAGGAAACCCCGCCTGGGTTCTGCACAGCCTCACGAACGTTGCTCTTTGGCACCCACTGTTACAACGACGAGGAGCCCTTGTGCCATTGTGCTATCGGTTGGGCTGTGACAGACAGACAGGGCTTCCCACTCCTGTACACCGTTCCCGCCTCAGAAACTCATAGAGCCAGTTTTACCTTGTCCTAGAGGGTCGCGATAAGTCGGCAATGACTCGATGGCTGTGAGTTTGGTTTGTTTGATTACAACTCCCGTGTCAATCCATATCAGCAAGGGTCCTCTACTTACTGTCTGACCCTCCACTTTGCCAAGTATGGTGTCCTTTTCCAGAGACTAGCCTCCCCTGATACCATGTGTCCAAAGAACATAGAAAGAAGTCACCATCTTTACTTCAAAGAACCATTATTCTGGCACTTCCTCCAAAACTGATATATTTGTTCTTAATGGAAATTCTATTTTCAATATTCATCAGCATCATAATGAAAATGCATTAATTCTTCAGTTTTCCTTATTCATATGAGTGATCATCAATACATAAGTAATACTTATGTATACATATACATAATACTTATGTCAGGTGCACTGTGTTAGGCTGAATTTTCTAGAGAAACAAATAAATGTATATGGAAGAACTTTGAATCAAGGAAGAAATGTGAATCAAGAAAGCACCCACACCACTGGAAAGGGGGAAAACCCAGTCTTCCAGGCCATGGGTCACATGCTAGCTGGAGACCCTTCTTGACGCATGTACCAGCCAACTGATGAAGCAGGAATCTGAAGCAAGAGGCAGGAGGACCTAGACCAGTGGAGACAGTCAAGTTACTCTAAGGCAGCAAACACAGCAGTTTATCTACAGCTCCTCAGGGCCAGCTGTGGACTCCATGGTGGCCACTAGTCCACGACCCAGGATCCAAGCTAGTAGGAAGAAGAGAGGTGGGTTCTTCATGATATCTCTTTATAGATATCAAACAGGAGACATCGTTAGCCTTTGATTTGAGTGAGAGGTTGCCAAGTTGACATAAAACCTATCGCATGCACTTTAGTCCTCAAATGGACATCATTGCTCTGCAATACCTAGAACAAGTTAGAGTTGATACGTTAATATCATTCTTAGCAGTGAACTATTAAATGTTCTCTATAAGATCAGGAAAAGAAAAATATGTCAACTCTCATCATCTATATTCAACATTATGCTTAAAAGAACAGTCTAATAGGACAAGAAAAGGTGACACAATGGATATAATGGGGCGGAGCTGTGCAGGGAAGAAGATCCTTTATATGGCAAGGAAGATAACATGGTTGAATATTTAGAAAGTTCTAAGGAATCTATAATTAATATACTAGAATTAATAATTAAATGTATCAAAGTTGTAGAACATAGTTAATTCATAAGATTAGTATATTTATACATAAAAATTAAACTTTTCAAAATGCCATTTTAAATAGCACTTAAAACGTAAAACGTTTAAGGATAAATTTAACAAAAGACACCTACACTGAAAACTATGAAACATCTTTGATTTAAAGAAGACAAGAGAGTCAGGCATATCCTAAATATACATGGATTCAAAGACTCAATACCGTCAACATATCGATTTTCCCCAAATGAGTCAATGTATTCTATAAGATCAAAATAACAGCAAGCATCTTTATAGAAATTCAAAAGCTGATTTAAAGATTAATTTTGTAAAACAAAGGAAATGGAACAGGCAAAACAGTCTTGACAAGGAACAAATTTGCCCACTGGAGGGGATGAATAACAGATTGTATGTGAACGGATTCATTGGATGGTGTAAGATATGGCAAAATAATAACACTATATGATGTAGTAATAAGGCTTCTTGGGGGTTAGGGTGTGGGAGAGAGGGCATAAAGGGGCCCAGATGTCAAAGAGTTCAAGATGAAAGAAAAAATTTTAAAATGATGGTGACAGCAATTGTACATCTATGCTTAAGCTAATTGAATTATGGATTGTTATAATATCTGTAAGAGCTCCCAATAAAATGATGAAAAAAGGAACAAATTGAAGGTTGCATTCTGACTTCAGTCTTACTATAAATCTACCACAATCAAGTCAGTGTGTCAAAAGAATAAAAAAATGAGACAATGGAAAAAATAAAGAATATGGAAATATACATGAACCAATATGAGCAAATTGTTTTCAACAATGGTATCAAAACAATTCACAGGAGAAATGGCTATGTCTTAGGTAAACAGTGTTGAGAAAATAGATATCCATATTTTAAAATCGTATTTTATCTACACTATTCATAAAAAGTTTTATTCATTATAGCTTCAAACTGGAAACAGCTTAGATGTGCTTCAAAGAACAGATAATTGCATCATTTTTATAAAGTGAAATACTACTTGACAATGAAAACAATTTATACATGCATCAATATAGATGAATCTCAAAATGTTTGTGGAATAAAAAGAAGCCAGACCAAAAATAGCATATAATGTTTGATCCTATGAAACTCCAGGCGAAACAAATCAACAGTGGCAGAGAGCAGATCAACGGTTACTTCAGTGGTTGACTGAAGGGGGCTGGAGAGAACTTTTTTGGGGAAAGCAAAACAGTTGTGCTTTTTGCTGTGTGTCCCTCTCTCACATGAGCGTGAAGGTCGGAGAGACAGGGAGCATATGAGAACCCCAAGTACGTGCCAATGTGGCCACATAGTAACGGGGTATAAAGCTCCCTGATGGCCATAGAAAGTCTACCTCCCTATCCTTACACTTGGCTATGGGCTTGAAATGTATATTAAAAAAAGGCATTGCTTTGTTTTTTTTTAGAAAGTAATTAATTTTGTCCAAATTTCATTCTGCAAAGGATTTGAGAAGACTTACAGCAAGAAAGCACACAAAATCGTAATTATACAGTAGGTATTCCTATAATAAATTATAAATTAAAATGTGAAAAGAGGTTTAGAAGGAATTAGGACCAAAGGAAGGACAACCACATATCAGAAACCCTATATATCTTTGAGCTTTACATTTATCTCTGAGCTCCAAAAAGCTCAGCCAAGAAACCAGGTCGCATCGTAATTATCATAAGGCATATGAAGACTTTTATCTGTGTCAGATTATGAGTATTATGCCAGTTTTATGAAAGTGTAAAAAGAAGCTCTCGTCCCTCCTTTTTTGAAGTTATAGAATATTTTGTATAAGAATTTTGTTCTTAAACATTTCATGGGATTCAAATGGATCCTGTTCTGGAGTTCATTCTACTGTTGGTATTTTGAACATTAGCTCAGTATATTGTCTGTTTTATGGTCTGTTGAGCCATTGTATTTTATTTGACTCTACTAAGGTTATTTCTATTTTTTCAAGAAATGTATGTTTTTATTTTTCATATCTATTGCATTTATTTTAAAAAATATTATTGATTTTACACTTCCTTCCCTGGCTTGGACCTCTAGGTGTTTTTCTTTTATTTAAAAACAAAAAAACTTTTAAATCAATCTAGCCTTATTTACCAAAGCTACTATATTTCCCAATCTAAATAATTTGCTGCTTTTGTACTTGCTTTCCCTCCTATACACTGTTCTTATATCTGATCTGTTGATTTTGGTATACTTCTTTAAATTGAATGTCTCACTCATGTATTTTTACACTTTCTCCTTAATATAAAGGTTTCTAAGGCTACGACTTCACTACTGATTCATTAATTATTTAATTTGCTTTTTTTTCTTAAATACATTTCTGGAAAACACCAGTGTTATTTATTTATTTTTACATCAAGATGTTTTAGTCTTAGGTTTTGGGACATTTTCCCACGATATTTTTCTTTTTTTTTTCTTTTTCCCACGATATTTTTCTGAGTCATATTTGTATTTTCTAGTAGTTAGGGAATGTGGTCAGTATAGATCATAAATTTTCTCTAGTGTTTTAATGGTATCGTTTTAAGAGTTTCATGGCTTTATCGTTTTCACTTACGCATGTGAAAACTCTTGACTTTCAATTAAAGTTTGACATAATGTTTGCCATTTCTGTTTTTTTTAATATATTTGATTACATACCCAATTTTAAAATTGGGGATGTAGGAGTCAGAGTTACATTTGACCAAGATAAATAAAAGTAGGAAATTGCATTAGGTGATACTGAAGTGTCATATAGAAGAATTCCATCACCAAATCACTAAAAGTACATGTGTAGCAAACATCCTATCTTCACTTTGTAGTTCAGCAAAAGTAAAATCCTGGAGGGAAAACTCCGACCTGTAATTTGGAACACACATGCTCCACAGCTTGACTGAGGCAGAGAATCTGTGTTGGGGATGACGGGAACTTAGGGGATGTGAAATTGGGTCACAGAGGTCTTTGAACTAAAGTATGGCTTGTTTCAGGTTGTCAGCCACTCCTTGAAAAACTTCTCTTTAATTCCTCACTATCTCTTCAGTTCACGCACACATGTATTTATGAGCTAATATAATGTAGCTAATATAATGTCAGTGAGGTGATGGGCTCTTAATGACCCGTTCAGCAAAAGAAGCCGGGACTGATCCTGCGCCAGCTTCACAATTGCGGCTTTGCTTCCTTCCCCTCTGTGTGGCAGCCACTGTGTTCATGTGTGTCTTTGAGGGCCACGGGCTGCTTGATTCTCCACTTCTGCAGGGAGACGCCCGTGCTGCTAACATGCCCAGCGCTGCAATAAACGCAGTCGCCTCGCTTCTCAGGAGCATCTGCTGTCCTTCTTCCAAATTCTACTTACCTGGTTTTCTGGCAGTCCGTGTCACGTTCAATATGATTCGTCAGCATGGTAATTTAGATCCATCAATTTCTCTTCAGTCTTCTTTGATCAATTCTTCAGGCCTGTGACGAGGCTACTGAAAACACACGACTTAGCGGAGGTACACCTGCGTGCTCAGGTGACATCTGCAGGAGGTATCGCCAGTGCACTCTGCCGCTTGACTTCTTCTGTGCCGCTTTCATCGACATGGGTGGTGGATGCAGGCAAAATCAAATCATCGACAACTTCTCCCTTTTCTCCACTCATCACGATGTTGTTGCTTATTGGCTTGGTTGTGCGGATGTTTTAAAATAATTTTCTTGATGTTGAGCTGTAATCCCCACTGAAAACTGTAGGCTTGTGCATTCATCAGTATGTGCTTCAAGTCTCCCTCCCGTGGAGTGGTCCAGATCTCCTCTCATATTCATAGCCCAGCTGGTTAACAAAGCTCTCTCCAATACTGATACCACACTCTCTTTCACTTTCTAGGATTGGTTGCTCAATGTACAGATTGAATACGTCTCATAACAGGATATACCCCTGACACATGCCTTTCCTGAATTTAACCACACAGCATCCTCCTGGTCTGTTCCTGCTACTGCCTCTTGGTTTACAGAGAGGTTCCCCATAAAGCACAATTACATTCTCTGAAATTCCCAATATTCAGAATGTTATTCACAATGTGTTATGCTCCATGCAGTCAGATGCCTTCACGTTGTCCAAAAAATACAGATACATATCTCTCTGATGTTCTCTGCTTTCAGTCAAGGTCTAGCTGACATCAGCAATGATATCTTTCATTCCACGTCCTCTTTTGAAACTAGTTTGAATTTCGGGCAGTTTTCTATCTATGTGCAGCTGCACCAGAATTAAGTATCAATGTTCCAATCATGGAGTCCAGTGGTCTGGCTCTCATTTCTAAGGACGGGGTGAACTGAGGTCTTTCTATGAGAAGACCTGGACCCACAATTGTGAGCCTAGAGAGAAAGCTCAGACTCTATACTGAAGTGACATCCACGGTCCCTGACAGGGCTTAGAAACAGTTCTCTTTACTGTCACTAATTGCAAGTCTGCGTTGTTCTCTCCTACTCCTCGTTCTACATGAAAACTTAGCTTCAGCAGCCTGCCTTCCTCTCTGCTTGCTTCAGGAGCCGACTAAACCTAATATTCTGTTACATGCTATCACGGTCTACCCTCGTTTAGTAGGGATAAAACTATTACCAACTTTCCTCCTGGACCGAGAGAGGAAATTACCAGTAACATACACATCCCACGGAGAGCGCAAGGTGTTAGATGCAAATGGAAAGCGCTAGCTGAGTGTTCAAAGAGGGCAGGGGGGAGGGGAAAAGGAGCTCCTCTTCTTGGTGTCCTCAATAAATGGGAGTCTCTCTTATGGAATGGGCACGGATAGCTTCACTGTCCAACAACCTCACTGTAACTGCTTTACTAGGGACAACTCTGCAAAAAGACAACTGATCACATTTAAAACATCTCATCCCTCCCACTAGGACCCAGATGCAGCGAAGCAGCCACGCTTCTCACTTGATGAAGCCAATCTGGTTTTTAAAGGGGAATTTTTACTGGCGGATCAAAGCACTGTTAGAGGCACTGTAGAACGCAAGGGCGATGGAAAGCTTTGTCTGAAGGAAACCTTTCCTGCCCTGCAGACAGGCAGCTGACCTAACACAGCACGGACTCCAGAGTTCGTTCTATAAAATAGGAAGTTTAACGGTCACACTGCCCTGAAAGTGCCAAATGTTCGCCAAAGCTGCTCACACACGTGTGTTTGATTCTGCTCTGGTTTTTCGTGATGTCTTCGAACTCTCACGTGAAGATAAGTAACGGATACCACAGCCACTGAAAAAAATGTCCCTGCAGTGTCTCACAGCTGCAGAGAAACTCACCTTCTCTCTGTGATTTCAGATCCCCCTCCACCCCCCCGCCCCCATCATCTTCGGCTTGCATCCAGGTAAGGCCGTCTTGCATCTTGTTTGAGGCGCTCCCAGTCCTCTTACCTTGTCCGCTCAGGTCCCCTTATGGACCAGAGGTAAAAGAAATATGGATTTCCTCAGAAATATATAAATAGTGAAGTCTTATTAATGAAGACAGACTTTTCTTATGAGTACGCCTCAAATGTCTGTCTGTTATACTTGATGTCAGCTTTGCAGTTAAGTTTAGTTTTGAGAAATAATCAATCAATTAAAATGTCTGGAGGAAATACCCGCATGCCTTGACTAATATTTTTATAACTTTCCATTTTGACAGGTTGGGGTTTTAAAACTGAAAGGAATAAAATATTTTAGTTGCCCCAGAAAAGTTACTTACTAACAGTTCTCTGCTTAAGAATATATATTTTTATATTCTATGCTCAATCATGAAAAGATATATATTTCATTAAGGTTACTGTGCAAAGAGCATTAACAGGATTATTCTGGTTTTTATATTCATTCATCTGCATGGCATTTTCTGGTCAAAGGTCATACATTTGGAGAAAAAAGTAAATATGTGGCTTGTAAAAATACTCATATTAATCACATAATTCTTCAAAGTCCTCTAAGCGGTTTTTATATTTGCTTTTATTAAAATCAAAACTGTGTGGCTGAGGCAGGGAATTCTTTGGCTCCTGTTGGCTCGGTGGCTTTGCCACACTGCTAATGTTCCTAGTGCTTTCTAGACATTTCCCTGTTTATCACAAGATGTCTGCTCCAAATCCGAACATGTTTATCCCTGCAGGTGAGGCTGAGAGCTCAAGGGTTTCCAATGCAAACCTTTCTAGCTGGAGCTGGGGGGTGGAGGGAGGGGTGGGATGGGGAGAAGACGACAAAGAATAAGTCAGAAAGACCTAGCTGTGTTCTGCCCCTATCAACCTGCCGTGGTTTTGCCCTTATAATAAATACCCCCAATAATTATTTTAAGCAAACACCGGTTAAAATCAATGAAAGACAAAGTTAATATTAGAAGAGTGACACAACCCCAAATAGTTATTAATTCTAAGCAAATGGATGCAAAAACAAACTAAAGAATTTAAAACATTACCAAAGTACATAGTTCTTATTAATAAGGAATCACTATCATGGTTTTAGGCAGTCCTGTGATTAGAACTAAGAAGGTTGGACTCACTGCTCTGTGGGAGAAAGAAAGATGTGGCAAAAGCCCTCTGTAAAGAGTCTAGCCACGGAAATGCAATTGGAGAAGTTCGCCTCTATCAGTTCGAGTCTCCATGAGTCTGTCTACTCAACACCAACAGTTTTTGTTGTTGTTGTTTTAATTTGCTTGTTTGGTTAAACCTATCAACTCATTCAATGATACCCTATGTATTGAACCTAATTTTAATTTCCAGATTTTGTTTTAAATTGGCAAGCTGCTTCTGTAATTTAGATAGAAAACTAAATGAGGTAGATCAGCTAAGGAAATTCTGAAATATTTAGAATAGCAAAATAAGACTAATTGTAATTCTATCCAACATCAGTAATTTCCATCAGATCACAAAACTCAGCTCTCTGCTCTTCATCTTCCTCCTTGCTGGTACTTCACTGGTACTGTCCCTGTATCCGGGGGCAGATATATGGGTCCACCCAGCCCTGACATTTATCAGAGCCCCACCATGTTTCCACTGACCTTGGATCCACTGCGCCTCTGCACCCATGGGCCTAAGTCAGATCTTCCTGCTTCCCATTGCACTTTTCTGCATCACTGGCCAGCAGCTATGTGAGTCTGAGGATGACTCATGCTAGCATAGGACCCATGAACTATGTTGTACTGGGCTGGCTTATCTTCTTGATATAAAACACTAATTGAATAATAGAGATCCAAGAAGTACATGCAAATGCACACTGGGATTTAGGGTACAGTTTAAAATGATATACTTCAATACATATTGCTAAGACAATAAAGAGCTACGAGGGTATGTACTACCTATACAATGAATGATATTGGGACACATGAAGGGCTATTAGTGTTTGTGTATTAGCTACTAGGGAGGACTCAGAGTGAACCCCTGTGCGTTTCCAAGACTGGAACTGTTGATGGGAGGAGAAACCCCAGTTTCTCCTATGGAGCTGCCAGTAGTTTTAAACCATCAATCACATGGATCACAGCCCAACAAGCACCCACTATACCATCAGGGTTCTACCCCTTCCACGTAGACATGAAACAAGAATCCGAAGGATAGTGACATCAGGCCATAAAAGACAGTGATCTCGCAGACAAGAGAACAAAGGGAGGCAAGCCTTAGTTTCTCTGAGGTAAAATTAGAAAGCATTTTCAATTGAAAGTGAAAACAAATATGTCAAAGATTTTGTGAGGCTACTAAGGAAATCCTTAATGGGATTGCAAGTGGACAGGAAGAAATAGGGTTGATAGAAAAGGTTCATGATTTTGACCAAGTTGTTGATGTCACAGTTGTATGCATACATCAAAACTTAACAAAGGATACGTTCTACGCATGTGCAGCTTATGAAGATAAATGTACATCTGGCTTAGGAGCCGGAACGTTTTATTAGAGATGTCAATTATTGTTTTCAGGTGCCACTGAGTGGGTTCCGACTCATGGTGATCACATCCACAACAGAATTCAACATTATCTGACCCTGTGTCATCGCCACATCTTCCAGTTTCAGCCTTTGTTGAAGCCACTGGGGCATTCCATGGCCTGGATGGTCTTCTTCACTTTTGCTGATGCTCCCACCAAATATCATGTCCTCTTCCAGGACCTTGTCTCTCCGGATATGTCCAAAGGACCTGGGACAAATCCCCCAAACTTTCTTCTGAAGATTATTTATCCTTGTAAGTCCTCCAAGACCAAGTTATTTATTTTCTCTGGCATTCCCTGTGCCTTTCAATATTCTGCATCAATACTCTGACGTAAATGCTACAGACCTTCTCTGGTCTCCCCCCTCCCTGGTCTGCTTTCACGCGCACATGAGGTGACTGACAAAGCCATACTACGCCAGGCACCCGCAAGTCCTCAAGAGACAGCTTTGCTCTCTAGTACATTCAAGGCTTCTTATGCAGCAGATTTGCCCAAAGCAATGTATCATTTGACTTCTTGACTGATCCTTCCATAAAATTGATTGTAGATAGCAATAAAATTATACCTCAGCAAAACTGTGAGAAATGCATTCTCATTATATAAAGAAAATCAAGTGATTGTATAAAATTAGCATAAGCAAACTTAAGGAAAATTCTTGTTGGAGAATAAAAATGTTTTGAATTCATATCTCAATTATAGTCTAATTTCCTTAATACTTAGAAAGCTCCCATAAAGTAATAAAAATACTGATAGTAAAAATGGACAAAATGTATGAATGGATAACTTTAAGAGCAAGAAACAAATATAGGTGTTAAACAAATGAAAATATATTGAAAAGTGTCCATAATAGGAAAATGAGAGACTGCATTGTGAATCCAGTCAAGAACTCTGATAACAGAGTGATGAGAATTTAAGAGAACCTCGATCCCCACATACGGTTGTCAGACTCTAATTAACATGGATGTTCAAAAGGCAATTTGATGATACAGGTAGTCCTAACTTCTGACGACAAATTTTCCTTCTGACAACTTTGTTCTAAGTCAGTTATGCTGTAGGTTTAAGTCTT
The DNA here is from genome assembly GCF_050624435.1 of Tenrec ecaudatus. Lineage (NCBI taxonomy): Eukaryota > Metazoa > Chordata > Mammalia > Afrosoricida > Tenrecidae > Tenrec > Tenrec ecaudatus. The sequence continues at coordinate 112,666,082 of NC_134536.1, forward strand.
CATTTTATTTTTTTAGCTTTTATTATTTTTGCCTTTTATTATCAGTAATAAATTCAATCTCTATTTTGTCTTTAGGGTTTGAAAACTTATATATAAATTTATAGATATGTCTTCATACACATATACTCATACATAAAATATACATAAATCTTAAGAATTTAGTCCAATAAAGAAGAGTTGGGCAAAGTTGACCTCCTGTCAATTGCAGTAATAGTTCCACTTGTGGAAGGTTCTTGATCATCTTTCTAGATTACTTATGGGAATAAGACTGGCATTTCTAATTAATGAATTAATGATAGTTTTCTAGATAGGCCTTTTATTATTATTATTATTATTATTATTGTTTCCTGAATCTACCTATCAACTTAGGCCAAGGTGTGGGCACTTGACTCCATGCTTTTAAGCCCCTGAAGCCCCTAACTTCATTTAGAAAATACTTCAGTGAACTATTTCCCTGAAAAATTACTAAAGATGAGATTTATAAAAGTTGGGGAAAAAAGGCACAGATAATCAGTAAGCACATTTTTATCTCACAAATTGAGTACTGCATGCATTACTTATTCAAAAAGTGAATTGTTTATAGAAACCTCTTTTTTTAAAGTAAATTTAAATACCATGGAAGCATTTCTTAATTTACATAACAATTAAATTTTTATTTGTACATTGCCAACTTATGTAACATATTACACATTAATTGATAAAATAATGAAAGCAAAAATATTGGACAAATATAAAATGCAAATTTAGAAATCATTAGCTTCAACTCATATTTATACAAAAATACTTTTCATTTTAACGTACAAAGAAAATTAATTCTCTTGTATTAAAATAAGTGGCACCATAAATGCCTATAAATATGACTGGAAATATAGAATGCAACCTATGAAAATACTTCAGAAATGGACTGAGAAAAAATTGTATAAAATTATACCTTCAACTAGTAATCAAAGTTATTGTGAGTGACAGAAAATATTTCTGGAAAACTCATCTGTGCCAGCTTGAAATATTTTATATTTGGTTTAACTACTAGCTGATGTGGTAGAAATATGAGGAGTTTTTGTTCTATATCCAATTTAGAAAGACTATGTCAGAGAAAATTCCATGCCATTTGTATATGAAGCCAAGGACAACTCCCCCTCCACCCCCAACTACATTCCAAAACCAAGCTCACTGTCCTTGATACTGACGGAGTAAAATTTATGAAGATAAATACTTTTTTTGCTTTTCTTAATTTAAAGGATACCTTTCTACCAAAAGTTCTTACCCCTTATATACGGACACTAAGTCAATTCTGTCTCAGCTTCAGAGTTTCCAGTTCCTTGATATCAAGTGAATTCTGCCTCATAGCCTCTCTAGAATAAAGTGGAACGTCCTCATTTGGGGTTGCCTGGCTACAAACATTGAGGGGAACAGAAAGCCTCATCTTCCTCCCCGGAGCAGCTGGTAGGTTACAGCAGTTGACTTCGGAAACAGTACCCCAAATCAGAGTGCAATACATTCCAGGGTGCCTCATTCTGACCTTATCCAGGGGTTCTGAGTTTTCAAATCTGTCCAGGAGTAGACAATCACATCTTTCTCCCCACAAAGCTGTTGCTGAGTGTAACCTGCTGACCTTGCAGTTAGCAGCGCACAGCCTAACCCCTACTACCTCCAGGACTGCTGGCCAACACTTCTAGCCAACGGGAAACTTTCTAGCATCTTGTCTTTAAGTATATCCCTTAAAATACCCTCCCATTTCTATGCATCTACTTCAACAGCCACTTTTTTGTTACATCATTTTATTGGGAGCTCACACAGCGCTGATCACAATCCATCACTGTGTCAAGCACATTTGTGCATTTGTTGCCATTACTGTTCTCAAAACATTTTCTTTCTACTTCAGCCCTTGGTATCAAGGCTCCTCATTTCCCCCCTCCCCCTCCCTCCTCATGAACTCTTGATAATTTATAAAGTATTATTTTTTTCATGTCTCACACTGTCTCATGTCTCCCTTCACCCACTTTTCTGTTCTCTGTCCTCCAGGGAGGAGTCATATGTAGATCATTGTGATTGGTTCCCCTTTCTCCTTCCCCATCCCCTTCCCCTCCTGGTATCTCTACTCTCCTTATTGGTCCTGAGGGGTTTATCAACAGCCATTTTTAAGCACTTACATTTTCCCTCCGAAGGAGACGTTGACTTACCTAGCGATTCAAATCAATGAGATAATAACATCATCAAAAATAATAACTAATACCATGTGTTTCCAAATTTTCAGTCTTTTGTCCTAAAATATAGGATTGACAGATGCATGATTTTAAGAGTTATAAATATTAGCTTAATAAGACATGACAAATGAATAAAATAATTTTGTCCTATAAAGTTCATGCATTCATCAGTACAATATAGCTTGTAATGTTCATAGTATAAAGGACTTTTCAAAACAACTATGGCATTTTAGAAGTTGAGAAAGGAGAAGGTACTAGATATAGGAATGTGGATATTGTCCTACAGAAGTTCAAGAATCATTATTCTTCAGATGAGGCAAAATGTAATAAAACAGAAATTTAAGTAAATGCATAGAGATGAGAATACCAAAGATCCAATTGTTCCTTAGGTCCTCCAGCACTGCATTCCATACCTGTATCATCTAGAATTTCTAGAAGCTTTATTTAGCACTTGGATTCGAAGAATTAAATATCATTATCTTATGATTGACATCTTGACAAGATGTAGTGCCATCGAGATTCTGCTGCTCTAGCCAACATGACCAACAAGTGAAATAAAAGAAATCCACGATAGTGTTGTTAGCTGCCCTCAAAGCAGCCCTGACTTGGGGTGCTTCCGTGTTCAATTGAAGAGCACACAGCCTGGTACAGCTCCTTGGTTGGTTGTGAATCAGAATGTTGTCATCTAAAGGGTTTTCATTACTGACTTCCAGAAGCAAACCCACACTCCTTTATTCTTAGTCCATCTTAGTCAAGAAATTCCACCGAAACCTGTTCAAGATCACAGCAATGCACAAGTCTCCATGGACACACAGGTAGTGGCTTCACATGAGATGCATGGACAAGGATTCAAAGTAGTGTTTACTGCATGTAAAGCTAGAAGTCTACCGCTGCACCATCACTGCCTCTCCTAGTCATTAAATAAGAGGCTCGATATCAGGACTAGGAGAGAGCTAAGGATTTCTTTTTTATAATGCGTTTACAGCACTCAAATTTGACATGACATATTTGTAGTACAACTGAGACTCATATGAAAGACGAGGATTTTAAAAAATCTGGTATTTAGGTATATATTAATGCATTGATACATTCACATTATTTGAAAATATTTATTAAGAATCTATTATGTGTCAGGCGTAACAGTAGGAAAAGGAAAGATTTCAGCAAAGTATTTATATTGAAATTTTAAAAATATTGTCCTTGCGCCACCTTCACCACTCTGTGTACTTGCCCTTCTCTGTTAGTCTACTCAGTTATTCAACCCGCGGCATGCTGGCAATGCAGTGTGTACTTGTTAGCTGCTAACCACAAGGTCAGCAGTTTGAAACCACCAGCTACCCAGGTTTGCCACCCCTATAAAGTGTCTCAGAGGCCTACAGGCGCAGCGCTACTCTGCTGTCGCGGTGCGATCAGATTGGACTTGCCGGCAGTGCGGTTGGTTTTGTTTACTGTCTGAACTTCAAGAACATCTCATGAAGAGATTTGACTCATAGAATACTAATGACTGAAACCTTGATGATTTGTGGAGTAACAGGAATAACGTCATGTATGAAGAAAACAAGGGTGGTTAACAGGAGAGAACACCAAGATCAACGTGGACATAAGCAGACTCTGACATTTGCTCCTGACTGTCGAGTAGCTAAAGCAAACGGAAGAATGACGAAGGAAACGAGCTGAACAAAAAATTCCAACGGGAAGCTTGAGAAGACGAGGTATTGCCATGAAATGTGCAAAGACCTGGAGTTTAAAAGCACAAAGGAAGAGTACATAGCACATCTCACGCTGAAAGAACCGAGGAGAAAAATCTAAGCCTCAAGTTACGGCGCTGCAAAGCTCTATAGGTAAAATATTGAATAATGAAGGAAATGTCAAAAGAAAATGGATGGAAGGCATCGCATCACTGTGCTGAACAGATCTGGTCAACATCTGACTACTTGAAGGGAACATGGGATCAAGACGAAGTCCAGACTGCATTGAAGGTACGAGGGAAACCCACGGCTCCAGGAATCCACAGTAAAGCAGTTGAAATACTTCAACAAGATGAGGCCGCAAAGGAAGCATTCACTGGTCTATGCCGAGAAACTTGGAAACTAGCCAACCAGCTGGAAGTAACACATATGCTTATTTATTACAAAAACGTGACACACATGATGTGGAAATTATTAAACAATATGATTAATGTCATAAAAAGTACAGTGTGACTGAAGACTGTTCGACAATGCTGTACATTGTAGTACACTGATAGAGAGCTGCCAGAAACTCCAGCTGGATTCGGCAGACTTGGCACGAGAGGTGTTAAGGCGGAAGTCAGATGGCTCTTGGATGAAAGCAGAGAACATCAGGAAGGTTTTTACATGTGTTTTATCAACTATGCAAAGGCATTCGATTGTGTGGATTATAACAAATTATGGATAGCTGAATATGCTAGTGGGCCAAGAGGAAAGTAAAGGGAAATAGAAGAAAGAACTAGGAGGCAAAGGGCATTTATAGAGGTCTAAACACAGGCATGTACATGTGTAAATATATTTATATATGATGATGAGAAAATTTATCTATATACATATATGTGTAGGTTTAGTATAAAGGTTGCAGATGGACATTGGGCCTCTACTCAAGTACTCCCTCAAGGCAAGAAGACTTTGTCCTAATACGCTGGCATTCCATGATGCTCACCTTCCCGACACGATTGCTGAAGACAAAGCAGGTGCATAAGCAAATGTGGTGATGAAAGCTGATGGTAGCCAGGTATCAAAAAGATATAGCCTCTGGGGTCTTAAAGGCTTGAAGATAAAAAAGTGGCCATGTAGCTGAGAAGCAACAAAGCCCACATGGAGGAAGCACACCAGCCTGTGTGACCATGAGGTGTCAGTGGGATCAGGTATCAGGCATCAAAGACCCAGAACAAAAATCATATCATTGTGAATGAGGGGAGTGCAGAGCCCATCTGTAGGCAATTGGAATCCCCTTACAGAAGGGTTGTGGGGAGTAAACAAGCCAGTCAGGGTGCAATGTAGCACCAATGAAACATACAACTTTTCTCTAGTTCTTTAACGCTTCCTGTCCACCACTATCATGACCCCAGTTCTACCTTACAAATCTGGCTAGCCCAGAGCATGTTCACAGGTACAGATAAGAGCTGAAAACACAGGGAATTCAGGACAGATAAACTTCTGAGGACCAATATTGAGAGCAGTCATACCAGGAGGGGAAGGGGAAGGTGGGGGAAGAAAGGGGGAACTGATCACAATGATCTACATATAATCCCCACCAGGGGGATGGACAATAGAAAAGTGGATAAAGGGAGACATCGGTCAGTGTAAGACATGAAAAGTTAATAATAATTTATAAATTTTCAAGGGTTCATGAGGGAGGGAAGGAGGGGAAAAATGAGAAGCTGCTACCAAGGGCTCAAGTAGAAAGAAAATGTTTTGAAAATATTATGGCAACAAATTTACAAATGTGCTTGATACAATGGATGGATGTATGGATTATGATAAGAGTTGCACGGGCCGCCAATAAAATGATTTAAAAAACCCCAAAGAATGGGAATTCCAGAAGACTTCGTTTGCTCATCTGAACCTGTACAAGAGCCAGGAGACAGTGATGTGGACAGAACAGGGGAAGACTACAGGTTTAAGAGGAGAAAAGTTGTGCATCGGGTTGTCTCCTCTCTCCACACTTGTGCCATCAGTATACTGAGCAGGTAATCCGAGAGGCTGGACTGCATGAAGAAGGTAGTCACAGCAGGGTTAGCTGAAAGCTAATCAGCAACTTACAATACGCAGCTGAATAGAACATTCCAAAGGGCAGCTTGAGAAGACAAAGCCCAATATTAGAAAGAGATGCTCAAAGACTTAAAATCAGAAAGTGAAAAGGGAAGAACACACTCCGAATATCTGAAACTGAAAGAACTGGAGAAAAATCAAGCCAGTTTCAATCGAACATTCTATGGGCAGAGTATTAAATGATACGGAAAGCATCCAGAGAAGATGGAAAGATATAAAGAGTCGCTGTACCGAAAGAACTAGTTAACATTCCATCACTTCAGGAAGTAGTGTATGAGCAAGAACCAATGGTGTTAAAGGAAGAGGTTCAAGCTGCATTGAAAACATGAGCCCAGAACAAGGAGGAATTGAAGCATGTGCTGATGGAGATCAAGGATTGCAGCCTTCAGTCTGAATGTAAAGAAATCAAAATCCTCACAACGGGACCAATAGGTAACATCACGATAAACAGAAAAGAAAGAAGTGGTCGATGATTTTGTCTTGCTTGGATCCACAATTACAGCTCATGGAAACAGCAGTCAAGAGATCAAAAGATGTGTTGGTAAATCTGGACTGAGGTGTGCCTGACCCAAGCACTGACATCTTTAATCGCTTCATCTGCTGTGAAAGTTGGACATTGATAACGGAAGACAGAAGAAGAATTGATTCATTTGAATTATGGAGCTGGTGGAAAATGTCGCCAGTGCCATGCCTGCTAGCAAAGCAAAGACAATGGTCTTGGCAGAAGAGCAGCCAGAGTCCTCCTGAGAAGGAAGGATGGAGCAACTTCGCCGCAGCGACTTTGGATTGGACGTACTCCAGTCCCTGGAAAAGGACATCGTTCTTGGTCACATGGAGGGCCAGTGGAAAAGAGGACGGACCCCGGTAACAAGGATGGGGAAACGGGCTCAAGCTTAAGAACAATTGTCAGAGGAGCGCTTGCCCGGGTCGGGTCGTGTCTCACTACCTTGTCCGCTGGGTTGAAACTGACTCAGTAGTACCAAACAAAAACCACAGCAAGCCTCAGTGCTGTCCTACTGATCAGCAAACACGAGGGAAGTATCCAAGAACTCAAATTGCATCTAAGGCTTTTTTTCAAGCCTGAAAATGGAGCCAAGGCTCCTTCACACTTCCTAATCGAAGCCCCTGATACATCATTTCAGGACGCCCAAAGCCCAAAGCCAAACTCATTCCTGCTGAGTCCATGACAACTCACAGCGATCTCATGTGACAGAGCAGAACCGCCTGGCGGATTTCCAGGGCTATCAATCACTATGAAATCAGACTGCCCCACCCTTTTCCTGGGGCACTGGGTTTGCTCCAGGCAAGCAATGGCCTGGAGCAGGGGTCCTCAAACTATGGCCCACGGGCCACATGTGACCTGACAAGGACATTTATCCCGCCTGCGAGGTGTTTTTGCCCCCACTGCCTGTGTGCATAGGAATTTGTTCACAGTTCTGTTTTGTTTTTTAACTATAGTCCGACCCTCCAACAGTCTGAGGGACAGTGTACTGGGCCCCTGTTTTAAAAGTTTGAGGACCCCTGGCCTGGAGCATAGGCCATATCTGACATCCTCTGGCTTCTCCATTACCATGAAGCACGCTCAGACAAGCGTCCACTCCTGCCTTCCCCTGATCAGACACCAACCATTCCTCCCATAGCACCCTCCCATCCCGTGTTGCAGACTCCATTGCAATTGCCATGCAAAAACTCAGTTTAATACTCACATCTCAGGAGGTTTTCTAGAGGAGGTAACAGATTAAGTCAAGCCAAGATCAGACAACAGTAAGTAAGGATAGAGTCATTGGTTTACCACATCTCTCCTCAGCCAGTAGCCAAGCCACTATCTAGACGTCAGCCTTGACTTAAATAAAAGTTTATTGTGCCAACCTGGCCAATAGACATACATGGGGTTAATTGAAGGGAAGAGAGATAAATGGCTCTGTGAGCCCCACCTTTCTAGTTCTAGTGTCTCTTGATTTCTGATGGTCGGACCAGGGTGCAGCTGCCTTAGCAGTTCCCTGCTTCAGCTGGCAAGGCTCACTTCCTGCAAGACATCCCCAAGGAAAACCCACATGGACCTACCCCAATGCAGCCCTGGGTGCTGGAGCAGCCGTGTGGAGACCCCTGCCAGCGCTGAGATGCTTACACATTCACTGATTTGGCTTTCCTCCTGCAGTTGGCATCATAGTGTGTGTTTTGTGAGATGGAAGAGGACTTTGTGGATTGGTGTCAGACATATGGGTTAATGTTGGACCCGTGGGCTTGGGCAGCACTGGGTTAGGATGTTTTCTTGATGTACATTTACCCTTTATATAAAACTCTCTCTAATACAGATGAGTATCTGTGGATTTGTTTCTCTAATGTACCCAGATTAACACAAGACTGTCAGCCACATTGCCCCTTGGCATTTACCTCCATGAGCCAGGGAACCAGGCTGCTTCAAAGTTTCATCTCAGTGCTGCTCCTCTGTGCTATCTCATGGTCTCCTTGCCTCAGCCTCTGAGGCCCCTGGTCTCTGCCTCTGCGACTGAGACAGAGATCTCAGACGGGCTGAGCTTCTATGTCCTGAGATTCCGCTCTCATCCTGCCTACATGGTTCTTCCTTCTAGCCAGGGCAGTGGGAACTAAAACTGACCAGTCCCCTCAATCAGTGTGACACACGCCCTATTTGCATGGCCCCAATCAATCATTTGGTGGGAGCTACAGAGACAAGGACAGAAGGGGCCTATTTTACAAAGCCACTCCACCACACTAGGAGCCACCAAGGTGCCAGCTAGGGACTCCCTAGGGGAAGAAAACCAAAAGACAACTCTCTTTGGCCCCCCAGGCCAGAGCTTCAAAGCGGTCGTCCGTTTGTACTAGCAGGGGGCCTCAAACTTTTTAAACAGGGGGCCCGTTCACTGTCCCCCAGACCGTTGGAGGGCCGGACTATAGTTTAAGAAAAAACTGTGAACAAATTCCTGTGCATACCGCACATATCTTATTTTGAACTAAAAAACAAAACGGGGCAAAAACACCCGGCAGCCTGGATAAATATCCTCAGCGGGCCGTAGTTTGAGGACCCCTGGCGGCAGACGATCTCGTCTTTCTTTCTCAGAGCAGACGTCAGGTTGGAAGCAGCACCCCTCTGGCGAGCAGCTGAGCTCGCCTCTATTGCTCCACGAAGCCCCTTCGGTGGGGCGAAACACACACGCCAACCCAAACCAGGCCAACGTGTTGCCCTCGAGACAAGTCCAGGTCATAGCAGCTCTGAAAATCCTGGGGGACTAGGCACTGATAAATTCTTATCCACGTGTTTGGCAGTTCTAGACCAGCCTCAGTTCCGAGAGAGAAACACTGGGCTGTCTACTCCCGTCACCAGTCACGGTCTCAGAAACCCACAGGGGAGTGCTAGGAGTCAGCACTGACTCTGTGGCAGCAAGTCTGGGGTTGAACCTTAAAGCCCACTCCAGGAGACAGGGCCCAATGAGACTAGAAGTTCACCTGACATCTGCCAAGGTCAGAGTAAAGCAAGTACCAGGCCTTCCTTGCCATTACCCACCCCCTTCCCCCCAGGCCCCTGTGGTGCTTACCTGTTTCCATAGGTGAGAACTTGTGTAAAAGTAAGTTGTACAATTTAAAAGTTTCCTGTGGAGCACAGTAAGCTCTTAAGAAGAGAGGAGTTATATCAATTCCATAATGAGTAAATATTTGATGACTCCTGTAGAGGCTGTCAGCGATGCTGCTGTCAGCTTGAATAAAATAAACATGCTCAGGAAACAACTGACCCAAAGGGGGTCACTCCCAGTCACGTCATAAATATGTAGGACTCAAGTCGACAATAATTACATCATCCTCTATCATATCCTCAGCTCAGTGTCCTCCTCGTTTCTTTTTTTATTAAAGCAGCTCTTTGAAGCAAGAGACACATACCGTTTGATTACTGGTGCGTGTGGGCTGTACAGTGTGTTTCCAGCGCAGTCACTGCATAGCAATGCACACAAGGGACAGAACATTCATCTTCTCTTCTTCCTAATGGAAGAAGAGGTTTAGGATGCCCCGTGATTCCATTGAAAGTCAAGGCTATAATTTATATGCTTTGTGCCGCCCATCCTTGTGCCCTCTCCCACCCTGTTGTTGTGTTTGATTTTCTAAGATGGAAAAACGAAAAGGAAGTTACAGCTGAATTTCCATTAGCAGCACAAGGCGTTTTCATCTCTGGCCTCCTTTGATGGGGTGGCCATGTGCAAAGCATAGCCATCATGTAAAATAATATCTGTGTTCTTGTGTAGAAAAGACTATGTGAACACTTTATAGTAACTTGTGCTAGAAATGGGCTGTTGTTACAAGAAAAATGTGCTCAGTTTCTAACTTAAAGTTTGAAGGTTTGACTCCACCCAGAGGCACCTTCCAATAAACATTGGCCATCTCTTTCCGAAAAGCAGCTACTGAAAACCCTGTGGAGATTTTTATTTTTAATTTAAAAAGAAAAATATGCTCTGTGGTGTATAGTTCTCCTCTGACACATGATTGATGTAAGAAAAATGTGCTTTCTCCTGAAGCAGAATATGTTTAAGAGATGTCAATTTTATCCAAAGGTATCACTTTACTATGCAACTAAAAATTCCTGAAAGAAGTTGGAATCACCGAGGGCACTGTCTGATTAAATTGGTTATCCAGAATGGCCGTGACGTCAAGCGGCTGGGAACTATGTGGGAGTACAAGCGGAGGCATGGGAAGACCCGGGAGAAGTCCATAGTCCGCCAGCACGCAACAGTGGAGTAAACCATGAACTGGCAAAAACACCACAAACGTCTGGCAGATAGAAACTGAGGACACAAAAAAAGAATCAAGCAAAGGGAGATGGCGGAACTTGAATAGAAATAAATATTTGCAGGATACTAAAGGGCAAATAAAGCAAGCCAGACACTAAAGACCAATGCCTTTTGAATAAAATATTTTTTAATTAAAGGATTTTATTAGGGGCTCTCACAGGTCTTGTAACAATCCACGCAGCAGTTGTTTCAAGCACATTTGTGCATATGTTGCACCATTCTTTCCTAGACATTTACTTTCTATTGAGCCCTTGGTATCAGCTCCTTTTTCCCCTCCCTCCCCTGACCCACCTTTGTGACCCCTTGATAAATCATAAATTATTATTATTTTCATATCTTACACCTACCGCTGTCTCCCTTCCCCATGGTTTCTGTTGTTCATCCCCCCTGGAGGGGGGTGATGTGTGCTTATGTGCCCATCATTGTGATTGATTCCCCCTTCCTCCCCACTTAGCCTTCTGGTATCACTGTTCCCATTCCTGTTCTAGGATTCAGTGTGCCGTGAGCTCTTATCTCTTCTCTGTACCTGTGTGCATTCTCCTGTCTAGCCCGAAGTGAAAGGCAACACTGGGGTCATGATAGTGAGGGATGCGGAGCCTCAAGGAACCAGAGGAATATTGTGGGTTTCCTCCGTGCCTTATTACACCCTGATTGACTCATCCCTTCCCTGTGACCTCTCGACGAGGGACGTCCCATTGTCTACAGATGTACTTTGGGTCAATGCTCTGACTCCCCCGGTTCTCAACAATATGCTTTTTGTTTGTCTGTTTGTTTGTTATGGGTCTTTCATCTTTCATAGAGATGAAGCAAGGGCATGGAGCCCATATCTGATCATACAAATGGTAAGAATTTAACTCTATTGCAGCCCAAGGCCAGCATCACCAGACATAAGTTAAACATGCCTCCATCTTCTCCTTCTGTTATCCTATTCTGAAACCAATCCTCCCTAGTTCTTATTCGACTTCTGCGCTGAGTTCAAATCACCCTTGGTAATGGCCACACAGAACTCACAGATAACACTCCCGATGAAGGGAGTTTATTTGTGAAGATACAGGTTACCACAAATCAGGATCAGAAAGTATTATAAGGATACAGATATTTTGTCTGCTCTGTCCGCTCTCAGCTATGCTGTTAAGTAGGTCTCTCTGGTCCTCCACCTGTCAGCCATGTGGTCCCTAGGCTTCTGCTCTGGTCTGGCAAGGGTTACGAAACTCCTTTAGCACTGATAGATGTTCAAAGGGCACTTGACTGCAAGCCTGACTCCTGTCCCCAATGCACTCAGCATGACTCTTCCACAGCTGTGGGAAACAGAAGGATTTCTCCCAAGTTGTCTCCCCCCAATATATGCCAAACTCAACTGCTTGTGAATGACTAGACACTTGGAGGTCATTATGAGTAGATCAGGGGTCATTCTCCCCAAGAGCTATCAGCCATCTAGAGCAAGCAGACACCACTGTTTATCCCACAACAAGCAGGGTCCACTCCCTTCTGATAAGGATAGTAGTTGTCTGTTTCCTTGTAGGAGACCCCAGAGAGGTCAAACCCATCCAAGGATGACCAAGGTTAGGGTGCCATCCTAAATCTAGGAACAGCCCATCTTGTTACATGTATACCCCTCAATCCCTCCTCTTCCTATTGCATATATTTCCCGAGACCACCCCCTCTCATTGCTGTATTACCTATAGAACAACCCTTTCCTATGACATATGTCCTCACCTGTAATTAGGGGACTTGCGTATCCCCAGAGAAGATAAAAGCCTGGGCTAGCATTAAAGATCTCTCTCCCTCCACGTGGACCACCAAGTGGGGCTGAGGTGAGCATGCTACTATGAATTGTGTCTGACTCCATTTATTTCAATACTTCTCTTCTATCTCTCATGCTCTCTATAACTTTACTATGATCTTTACTTATTATCACTGTACAATTGTGCCTACCGGACCCATAATGATGTATGTGTTAGGGGCTGGCTTCCCCTGAAACACCGCCTCACATTCCCTGCTGTCGCCACTTCTCTACACAAGGGTCCAGGAAAAGAATGGCTCTTCCTTCTGCTGGTCATTAGATGCTCAATGCCTGTTTCTGAGATGGCTCGTTTAATATCCAGCAAAATGGCAAAACTGACCAACTCCCACGAGTTAGAGCCTGCTACACCTCGCTTACAGGCTCCCACTCAGTCGCTTGGTGCGAGTCACAAAGCCTGTGAATAGACAAGCCATCGCAAGTCATTTCACTATTACTACAAAAGAAAACATGTCATTTAAAACTTGGAAGAAATCTATAGGTGTGTGTATTTGTGGATAATATATATATATATATTTGTGGATAATATATATATATATTTGTGGATAATCATATATATATATATGTGGATAATCATATATATATATATAGTCTGTATATAGAATCATTAGAACACAACAAACAAAAGGAAACATCACATTTATCCTGTGTTTATGATGACACTGTTCTAAGTACTTTACATTTGTATTATGTCTAATGAACCAGCTTGATCACTGTATACTCAATTAGAGAAATGTCTTCCTTTTTACTGGAAGAAAACTTAAATGAGCCCTATGAATTTTCTATCGGGGTAATAAAAAGACTTGCTGTATTTTTACATTATCAACATGACATTATTAACTCATTTTGATAAATAAAAATACTTCCTTGTAATAAAATAATCAAATTTCCCAACTTGATAGGTAAGAATATTGGTGTAGAAAGGTAAAGAGGAAAATTCATATGTAAAAACAATATCTTAAATTAATCCTCTGGACACACACACACACACCTCCCAAATTAAAAAAAAATTAAAAAAAAATTAATCCTCTGTACTCTGCGTTGATTTGGACTCGCACCTGACCTTGCCCATAGGGTAGTTCTTGGTCACCCTCCTGGCAGGTCCCGAGTCTCCCCAGATTCTTATCCTTTCTCTTCAGCTTCTAAAATCCATTGGCCCATTTTTTATCTTCTTCTGTGTGGAGGTTTTATTTACTCCTGCAATAGCCCCAGGGAATCTATCGCTCAGCTCAGCACGTATCAGTCTGGAGCCTAGACTCTTGCACACCGTGTTATACCATCTTCCAGAACATCCCTCTGAAGATCAAAATGGAAAGCAAAGGCATCAGCAGCCTTCTTATACCACGTCTGAGGGTAAAACCCAAACTGTCCTACAGCAGTGTATGTTTGGCTTAAGAAAGTGATCGTTTTAACAAGGAGACGGATGGTATCACCCAGTCAAGCATATACATTTTCTGAGATCAAATGAATGATAGCCCCGCCCCCCATGTCTGTCAGTTTGCCATCCTGCGGGGCTTGTGTATTGTGGTGATGCTGGAAGTCACTGGTGTTTCCAATGCTAGCAGGGTCATCCAAATTGGACAGGTTTCAGAGAATCTTCTACACTATGAACACAATTGGCTCCCTACATGAGAGGAAGGAGCCACTGAAAAACATATGCATAGGATGGAAATACTGTCTGAAGGCTCAATGAACGTATGTGGAGCAAATCACCAGAGAAGTTAGATTATATGTAGATGACGTGACATCAGGATCGGGGGGAAGCTAATGCAGAAGACACAGTTTGCTTGCTGAAGATAAGGAGAACTTGAAGCGCTGACCGATGAGAATCAAGGACGCAGCCTTCCGGATGGATTACAACTAATGTCAAGAAAACAAAAATTCTCATGTTAAATGGGGAAAAGATTAAAGTTTTCAAGGTGTTCATCTTGCTTGGATCTACAGCCCATCCTCATGGAAGCAACAGTCAAGAGATCAAAAGACGTGTTGCATTGGGTTACTCTGTTGCACAAGACCTCGTTAGGGTACTGAAAAGCAAGAATGTTACTTTGAGCCCCAAGATGTGTCTGACTCAAGCCATGGTATTGTCCACTGCCCCATATGTATATGAAAGTTGGAACATTGAATAAGAAAGACTGAAAAAATATCATTGCATTTGGATTATGGATCTGGTGAAGAATATTGAAAGTGCCATGAGATGCCAAAAGAATAAACAAGTCTGTCTTGGAAGAACTACACCCAGAATGTTCCCTAGAAGAAAGTACAATGAGACTTCATCTCACATATTGTGGACATGGTATCAGGAGAGACCAAGCACTCGAAATGGATGACACGCGTGGCAGAGTAAAGCAGCAAGGAAAGGATGATGGCCTTCCACATCATAGACTGGCACAGTGACTTCAAACATAGGCACCCTTGTGAGGATCAGGCCACGTTTCTCTCTGTTGTTCTTGGGATCGCTAGGACAGGGAAATGACTCTACAAATCCTAACAACCACCCTGTGTCATTTGCTTCCCTTCGTCTTTCATTCTGAACCCTTCTAACAAACTCGTGGGCAGACACCTAAAATATGCCTACTGGTCTCCCTCTGTCCCGAATGAAGAGGAATGAAGAAGATCGAAATCTCATGGAAATAATTAGTCCAGGGGACTATTAGACCACCCACCAGTCCCCCTGACCGGGATCAGAAGAACTAGGTGTTACCTGACTACCATTTATAGACCAATCTGAAAGGTGTCACATAAATAAAGTTCTGAAATGGAAGAAAAACGTGAAACAAAACTCAAACTCATAAAAAGGACCAGTGTCACGGAATGGATAGAGACAGGGGAAACCCCAAAACCTCTTTTTTTCTGGAAATGAGGTCACACTCATGACTCAATATTCAGCCACACAATAGATGGGTCTCTCAGAGGAACAATCACACGAGTGAGATGTGCACCCCTTAGAGTAATCACCATTTGAGATCAACCTGGTCGCACTGACCCAAGATTCAGAACGGAATCTGTACAGAGTCAGGAATGGTTTACTTCCATGGAGCCATTAGGTGAGTTAGAACTGCCAGCATTTCAGGTAGCCCAACTGGGACCTTGTGGACAACCAGGATGACGCTCTGGCGTGGGAAACTTTTGCTTTGTCACCCAGGAGCTCTACTTCCTTCATAGCCTTGATCCCCCCACCCCACCCTCCTCTGGAAAAGGCTGATTTGTCCTTTCTTGAATGTCTCAGTATTCTTAAGTGAAACTGCCTGGCTTTGAGCCACTTTTTGCTTGCACCTGTCCTGGCTAAAATGTCACTCATAGGCAATAGCAACCCAATACTGACCTATCAGTCAGAACCAAGAGCAATCGTATGTAATCAATGTGTCTTCATGATTCCTAGAATATAGGTGGATTAATAACCATCGAGTTCTTTTTTATATTATAACGCATAGCTCTTAGTAATTTCTGAAGCATATGGTAGATTTTGGAAAGTGTTCTTTAATTCCAAATCTTTCTTTTCAAATGTCTCTTTCTCAAATTGTATCCTGAACTTGAATGAATGAGGCAAATACAATGCACTGGAGTTGGGCGTATCTGATGAATAATATCTTAAGCAAGCTGTTGTTAATTCCATTCTGATACCAGATGGTCGCATCAACAAGTGTTGGAGCCAGTAGTCCATAGGGCTTCAGTGGCTGATGTCTCCAAAGCAGACAGACACATCTTTCTGCTGAGGTGACACTGGCGTTGGGCTAAGCAGTGAAGGGCATTACCAATGGTGCCATACAGGGACTCCCTACTTTTCTTTAGCATGTTTGAAAGGCAGACTTTAACAAGTGAGTGCTAAGACCCATTTATTCCCCCTAGAGCTATAGCTGTCTAGACCACGGAATAATTTACTGGAGACTTAGTCTAGTTGACTTTTAAAAATCAGGAATTTTTATTCTTTTCTATTGCACGGTATCCATGGAAGGCAAGTCTAAAAAGGAAGCCATCATTTCAGCCAGGTGAGTCTCAGCTCAGTACTAAACCAATCCTCTAAATGTTTCTGGTTCATCATTTCGATAAGTTCTCTTTTAACAAATAAGAAGAAAGATGATTACTAGTTTTAATTCTCTTGGAATTAAGATTTCTAGGGTCCATGGAGTCGGGATAACCCAGTGAAAAATAATTAGTACAAGGCTGGTCTCGACGAAGTGAAAGCTAAAGATACTCCAAATGTTCAGCTAATCCAAAGCACTATACCACTCCATTATTTGTGCTATCGATCAACACTCCTCTCCTCGGTGGTTGTTGTTCACTCATGCCCCAAGGTTCTGCAACTCCCTGGGACAGCTCAAAGAACTCACAAACCATCGAGGAAATGGCTGCTGTAGTTGTGGAGGCTGGGAAGTCCAAAATCCACATTTCAGACATCCCTTATTGTATTCTCCCTGTTGACTCCAAAGCAAGCTGCTGATTCACAAGGCTGGTGAGTGAATCAGGTCCGCTGATAGGCTGCCTGCTCAAACCCCAAGAACTGGAAGTTGGGGGGAGGCCAGATAGTTTCAGGATCTAGAGCACGGAAAAAAAACGTTTCTAAAGTTTCTCAGCATAGGTTAAGATGGGTAAGAGGCCTGTTGTTAAAGCCATGTGGCTGGGCACTAATCTTCAGTGCATGCTCAGGCAGGAAGCAGGGGCTCTGAATCTTGCTTGAGTCTAGGGATATGACTGAGAAGTGGTTTTTTCTTTCTGCTGTCAAAAGTTTGGGGAGGGGGGACGGTCTAATCCCTTCTGCACAGCTCAGGCAGGCCTAGTCTAGCCATAGCTAGTTCTATAACCCCAGCCTTCTGCTTCAGTCAATTAAGTAAGACCCTTGTGGTTTGCCTCTTAAGGAAACAGCTTAGAACCAGAAATTAGTTTGGGGTGTTGTTGTTGTTGTTTTTTTTTTTTTGTAACAGAGATATAAAAAATGAGGGCTAACCAGCAGATCACACGAGCTAGTAAACCAACAAAAGAGTGTAGTTCAAGTCGTTGAGGCGGGGGCTCAAAACATACCTCACCTTAACCCTGCCGCACGAGCCCAGCACGTAACACATTCCAAAAGGGGACTAGAACCACAGATGTAGAGGCTAAAACTTACAACATATCACAAACCGGAGGGCTACCCCTCGAAGGGTTCTATGAAGTAATTAATTACACAGCATGCCCCAAGAAGCACCCCGGGGCTGCTAACCACAAGTGCAGCAATTCGAACTGCATCGCCTTAGAAACCCAGAGGGGCAGGTCTACCTGTCCCATAAGGATGCTCTCAGTGCGCATATCCTCCATAGCCGCGAGCTTGGTTTTCTGAGTGAATTGTCACTAAAGCCAGCAGACGTCCCTTGATTTGAACCTCCTAGAAACT
Organism: Tenrec ecaudatus; assembly: GCF_050624435.1. Lineage (NCBI taxonomy): Eukaryota > Metazoa > Chordata > Mammalia > Afrosoricida > Tenrecidae > Tenrec > Tenrec ecaudatus. The sequence goes on from NC_134536.1 coordinate 112,684,036, forward strand.
CGTTCTGAGAGTCACATCTACACCAAGCAAATCCATTTCCATGAAATCCAGTCCCACTTGTTAATTATTAAGGTCACTTTTTGTCTTCAGAGTTGTGCTCTATTGATAAATTCAGTCAATTTTGGGAAACAAACACTAGGATCTGACTGGAATCTGTGTTTTAGGATAAATTTCTGTGTATAAACATTAAAACCCAATTCCATGAAATGTTGAATATATATGAGATATGAATTTTCCTTATCATCTCTGCAACTTTATTTGAGGAATTTAAAGGTTACCTGTATTGCAAACTGTATCTCAACTAAACATAAATTATATTCTAGTTTTTGGTATCATATTATTTCTTTTGTTTAAATGGAGGCAAGAGCACATATTTCTTGCTGTCACCTTGAATTTTTTCCCTCTGTTTCCCAGGGTCATGATTATATGAGGGCATGTCAAAAGATATTTCAACAAGACCATAGAAACTTTTATGAACAAAATTATCAAAAAGTGAAATCACTGTTTCTTGACATTCTCGTTTAGGGCTCTCCATTCTGCTTCCATCCATCTAACTCTCCCCTGGGGCATTCTACACTCTTGGTTTGACACCACCTTGAGAGAGCAGTTTTGCCATCCTGGAGGGAGGGAGTAATCCTGTTAAGTGGTTCTTAATTGGGGGGAATAAATAAGGAGTCTGACTCGACTGGAAAGCACCATGAAGGACAATAAACAGACCCTGATCTATTTATATGTGTGTTGTTTTAGCTATTGTTTTACTTTCTGTTGTTGCTTCATTGTACTCAGTCTTGTGATGGTACATAACATGTCTACCTGGAAGGGATAGGCGGGATAAACAAGTCAGAAGAGAGAATAACGGGATGGCAGTTCCGGGGGGGACATGGGAAAGGAAGTGGGTTAACAAGCCCAGGGACAAGGGAACAATAAGTGATCCAAAATCAGTGTCAAGGAGGGTGTGGGAGGTCTGGCAGGGCTGGATCAAGGGCAACGTAACTGAAAAGAATTCCTAAAACCCAAATAAAGGCAGAACATGATAGTGGGACAAGAGGAAAGTACAAGAAATAGAGGAAAGAACTAGGAGGCAAAGGGTAGTCATAGAAATTTAAATACAGGCACACAAAGATGTAAGTATATTTATATACGATGAGGGAAAAATAGATCTATATACATATATTTATAGGTTGAGTATTAAGGAAACAGATGGACAGTGGGCCCCTGCCCAAGTACTTCCTCAACACAAGAACACTTTGTTCTAATAGTTCGGCAGTCTGAGATGCTCACCTGCCTGGCACGATCTCTGAAGACAATGGGTACACAAGCAAATATGGTGAAGAAAGCTGATGGTGCCTGGTCACCAAAAGATATAGCACCTGAAGTCTTAAAGACCTGAAGATAAACAAGCAGCCATCTAGCTGAGAGACAACAAAACCCACATGGAAGAAGCACACCAGCCTGTCCTATCTTGATCGCTGAGGACAACAAGGGTGCATAAGCAAAAGTGGTGAAGAAAGATGATGGTGGCCAGCTATCAAATGATATAGCATCTGAGATCTTAAAGGCTTGAAGATAAACAGGCAGCCATCTAACTAAGAAACAACAAAGCCCACATAGAAGAAGCACACCAGCCTATCCTGACATGAAAGCTGAAGACAAAGCAGGTGCATAGGCAAATGCAGTGAAGAAAGTTGATGGTACCTGGCTTTCAAAATATATAGAATCTGGGGTCCTATAGGCTGGAAGATAAACAAGGGGCAATCTAACTGAGAAACATCAAAGCTCACATGTAAGAAGCACACCAGCCTGTGAGATCACAAGGCATCGAACGGATCAGGTATCAGTCATCAAAGATGAAAAAAAATCATAGCATTGTGAATGAGGGGGAGTGTAGAGTGGGGACCCCAGGCCCATTTGTAGTAAACTAGACATCCCCATGCAGAAGGGCTGCAGGAAGGAGATGAGCCAGTCAGGGTACAGTGTAGCAATGATGAAATATGCAATTTCCCTCTTGCTCTTGAATGCTTCCTCACCCCCCCCCCCCCCGCCACTATCATGATCCCAATTCTACCTTACATATCCGGCTGGACCGGAGGATGTTCACTGGCACAGATAGGACTGGAAATACAGGGACTCCAGGACAGATGAACCCTTCATGACCATTGGAGAGAGTGGCGATATTGGGAGGGTGGAGGGAAGGTGAGGGCCAAAAGGGGAAAAGATTCCAAGGTCTACATATAACCTCCTATCCAGGGGACAGACAGTGGAGAAGTAGGTGAGAAGAGACATTGGATGGTGTGAAATATGACAAAAAATAATAATAATTCATAAATTATCAAAGATTCAGGAGGGAAGGGGAAAATGAGGAGTGGATGCCAAGGGCTCAAGTAGAAAGCAGGTTTTTTGAAAATGATGATGGCAACATATGTACAAATGTGCTGGACACAATTGATGTATGTATGGATTGTGATTAGAGTTGTATGAGCCCCCAATAAAATGTTTTTTTTTAAATGAGTCTATGGGAGTAGGAGTAGAGTTGTATAGCAGATGGGATAAGGTTTCTCAACAAACTCTCCTGGGATAGTCTTGCTACCCACAAAGAATGAGCAGGTACATGTATCTTCATGACAGATAAAAATATTCCTTGGTACAAATTTTTGGCTTTTTTTCCCCCTCACCAATGTAGGTTTCAATTTTCTTAAAATGTCTTCATGAAATGCCCATGATCATGTTACCTCTAATAAGAGTCTGTATCCTGGAGCAAGTGCACCAATTCACTAACTCCAAAGCAGAGAGTGAAAGAGAAATTCATCAGAAGGTGACACCAGCAGAAAAGCTAACAGTCATGCAGGATGTCTTGATAGAATATTGTTTGAAATCAGAACACACAGGGATTATATGTGTTTGTTTGTTTATGTACCTATTTATTTATTTATGTGTTAGTTTATTGCTCCAACCTGGTTAATTGAAGGGAAGAGAGATGTGAGCCTCGAATTCTCAGTTCTTTTGCTTTGTGGTCAATCCAAGTGCAGCTGCCTTAGCCAGTTCCCTGCTTCAGCTGGCAAGGCTCACTTCCTGCAAGACATCCCTGAGGAGAAGCCACATGGACCTACCCTGATGCAACCCTGGGTGCTGGAGCAGCTGTGTGGAGACCCCTGCCAGTGCTGAGATGCTTACACGTTCACTGATTCTGCTTTCCTTCTGCAGTTGGCATCACAGTGTGTGCTTTGTGAGATGGAGGAGAACTTTGTGGACTGATGTTGGACATATGGGTTAATGTTAGACTTGTGGGTTTGGGCAGAACAGGGTTGGGATGTTTTCTTGATGTGTACTTACCCTTTATATAAAACTCTCTCTCTTACACATGCATTTCTGTGGATTTGTTTCTCTAAAGTACCCAGACTAATACATATACTTTATACTTTGGAATTCATATTTTAGAGGAATCACTTATGTATTTACATTAATTCAAGTTTCAGATAAATCACAGGATGTAGTTGTTGACTATGAACAAGCAGACAAGACAGTAAGGTAAAGTCTTATCTAGTCTTAGAATGTCTCAGTTGACTAGCTAACAGGGATTAGCTTTGGAGGATGATTCTCAGAGTTATCTGGAGGATATTTCATTAACCCTCCTGTTTGCCTCTGAACCACATAGCAAGTTATGAACATTCCTAGGAGTCTGGGGTAGGGGTCAAGGAAAACTTGTCATGAGTAGGCTAACTGCAGTAAGTAATGTAAACTGAGGTACAATCATCCTGTGTCTTTTGAGAAAATCTGTCAAGATTATGCTTTTGGAATTCTCCAACAGTATTACCATAATCTTCTTGAGCAGACTTCTCTACCTGGAATTTAACTGGCCAACTAGATCCCCTAGGAAGCCACTGGTGGGATATGATTTATTTTCCCCTAACAGTTTAATTGGCATATAATTGATATATCATACAATTCAATAGTACAATTACATCAAGAAGAGTTTTACAATCATCATTGAGAACATTTTCTTCATTCTTGAACTCAACCTTATTAGCTCCCCATTTCCTCTTAACCTCCCTTGCCATGCCGCCAAGAAACCATTAATCCAATTACGATCTGTATAGATTTACCTATCCTGGATTTCACGTAAAACACAACATTAAAAAAAAACCCAAACCACAATAACAAAGTAAAATGTAAAAGAATCTCAATTAAAAAGAACATAGACATTAGAGCCCCCAATAAAAATATTTAATTGAAAAAAAAAAAAGAAAGAATGTAGAGTAACCAGAATGTTCATCAAATACTACTGGATGTAAAACCCTGTTTTAACTATTTAACTGATATGCTAATAGTTTATGTTAAGTTTATGACAATTATATTTAAGCTTAACATACACCTATTATTTAACCTAAGTATTATTTACCCAGAGAAATAAAAGCATATGTCCACACAAAAATAGAAAAAGAAAAAAGAGAGAAGGAAAAAGAACACAGAAAATATTGAAAACTAGAACAAAATTAATTGGATCATCAGGGAAATCAAATGAGAGTGTGCTGAATTTTAACCTTTTGTTTTAGTCACCCTATCAAGACCAAGAAAAGTGCTAAGAGAACTTGTCCTGCAGCTGTTCACTCATCATAGAGAGATGTTTAAATTCATTTTATTCGGAACATACCCATGTATCTATAAATTGGATCTCTAGGAGCAATATTTTTTAATTTCTCCTCATACCTTTACCTTCTGAATTAACACATTATTAAGTTCTAGAAGAAACTAGATCAGATATTTTATTACACAAATTTATACTTGGCCCCACCTAAAGTAGTGTTTTAATGTACAAAGGAGACTCTGTATCTCAAATATAACTTGAGGATATTAAGTCTTGAACAAGAAAGGTCAACACAAAGGCAAAGACACATCATCCAGATGAGGGAGACCATTAGCACGAACTCAAAATGACATCCAAGGGTTTGTTGCGATTCAGGGACTTCACAAGGACATAGAGGGCAAAAGAAACTGTTACAAAAGGACGAATAATGGAAGATCAATGCATTACAGTTACAAGTGAGACAACAGAAGCTAGCAAAGGACCATGACTGGGACATATAGCTTAGAGTCTTACGAGATTGATCCAGGACCTTCCAACTAAGGCAATGAAGACATAATGCATGACTATGCCACATTAGTATAATCTCTAGCAATACGGAGCCCTGGTGGTGTAGTAGTTAGGTTGGCAGTTAAAAATCGCAGCAGCTCCGAGGGAGAAAGTCTGGGCTTTCTACTCCCTTAAACAGTTACAGTCTTGGAAACCCACAGGGGGTCGCTATGAGTCAGCACTGCCTTAATAGCTAAAAACAAAACTCACTGCCATCAAGTGGATTGCAACTCATGCCGAACTAATAGGAGAGAGTAGAACTGCCTCTGTGGGTTTCAGAAACTGTAACTCTGTACCGGAATAGAAAGCTTGATCTCTGTCCTGGAGCGGCTGGTGGTTTTGAATGCTGACTGTGCAGTTCACAGCCCAGTGCATAAGCACTATACCAGTATGGCTCCCGGTTGGATTTGGGGCTTTCACTGTTGGCCACAGAATTCTGTAAACCAGTACTCAGAATCTAAGCTCTGATAGAGAAGATACTGCAAGTCTTTACTTTGTACACAAATAAAAGTTGAGGAATATTTTTTCCTGGGATTCTGCTTATTTTCTTTTTTTTTTCTTTTTTAATTATTTTTTATTTTTTAACAAATTATTGGGGCTGATACAATTCTTTTCACAGTTCATACATATACATACATCAATTGTATAAAGCACATCTGTACAGTCTTTGCCCTAATCATTTTTTTCTCCTCTTTTCTTCTTTTACATTTTATTAGGGACTCATACAACTCTTACCACAATCCATACATATACATACATCAATTGTATAAAGCACATCCATACATTCCCTGTCCCAATCATCCTCAAGGCATTTGCTCTTCACTTAAGCCCCTTGCATCAGGTCCTCTTTTTTTTTCCCCCCCTCCCTCCCTTTTCCCCCCTCCCTCATATGCCCTTGGTAGTTTATACCTCGTTATTTTGTCATATCTTGCCCTATTCGGGGTCTCCCTTCCCCCCTTCTCTGCTGTCCCTCTCCCAGGGAAGAGGTCACATGTGGCTCCTTGTAATCAGTTCCCCCTTTCCAACCCACTCACCCTCCACTCTCCCAGCATCGTCCCTCACGCCCTTGGTCCTGGAGGTATCATCCACCCTGGATTCCCTGTATCTCCAACCCTCATATGTACCAGTACACAGCCTCTGTCCTATCCAGCCCTGCAAGGTAGAATTCGGATCATGGTAGTTGGGGGGAGGAAGCATCCAGGATCTGGGGGAAAGCTGTGTTCTTCATCGATACTACCTCACACCCTAATTAACCCATCTCCTTTCCTAAGCCCCTCTATGAGGGGATCTCCATTGGCCGACACTTGGGCCTTGGGTCTCCACTCTGCACTTCCCCCTTCATTTAATATAATATATATATACGCATACATATATACATATACACATATATACACATACATACACACACTTATATCTTTTTTTTTTTTTTTGCATGATGCCTTATATCTGGTCCCTTGGGCACCTCGTGATCGCACTGGCCGGTGTGCTTCTTCCATGTGGGCTTATTTGTTTCTGAGCGAGATGGCCGCTTGTTCACCTTCAAGCCTTTAAGACCCCAAACACTATCTCTTTTGATAGCCGGGCACCATCAGCTTTCTTCACCACATTTGCTTGTGCACCCATTTGTCTTCAGCGATCCTATCATGGAGGTGTGCCGTCAATGATATGATTTTTTGTTCTTTGATGCCTGGTAACTGATCCCTTTGGGACCACTCGATCACACAGGCTGGTGTGTTCTTCCATGTGGACTTTGTTGCTTCTGAGCTAGATGGCCGCTTGTTTATCTTCAAGCCTTTAAGACCCCAGTCACTATCTCTTTTGATAGCCGGGCACCATCAGCTTTCTTCACCACATTTACTTGTTCACCCATTTTGGCTCCAGCTGTTGTGTCAGGAGAGTGAGCATCATAGAGTTCCAATTTAATAAAAGAAGGTATTCATGCATAGAGGGAGTGTGTGAGTAGAGGCCCAAGGTCCTTCCGCCACCTTAATACTTGACCTATAAATATAGACACAAAGATCTATTTCCCCAACCTCCTATATATATTTGCATGTACATGTCTTTGTCTAGACCTCCATGAATGCCCTTTGACTCCTAGCTCTTTCCTCCATCTCCCTTGACCTTCCTCCTGCCCTACTACCATGCTTCATTGCCACCTGGGCTAGAGTATACCTCTTCTCTAAGCAACCTTACCCTTGATCATTTCCCACCAGGCCTGCCACTCCCCCTTCTCTACCCTTTGGGGTCCCATGTTTTTCCCTTGTCCCTGGGTTTGTTAACACCACTTCCTTACCCCCCCCCTACCCCCCACCCCAAGTCCCCCCGGAACTGTCGGTCCCGTTGTTTTTCATCCAGATAGTTCATCCAGCCTGTCCTATTCAGACAGACCTGTGGAGTCACTAACATGCACGACAACTAGACAGAGGAACACAAAGCAACAGTATACAACCAGACAACAAAACAACCAAAACAAACCACTGAAAAAGAACAGAACAAAATTTGGATATTGAGTTTATGAAGGAGAGAAAGTTTGTCTTCTGCTTCCCTTATATTTTTCAGCGTACCTGACAAAAGCACGTGGTAAGCCACAGTCCAAGTCCACTGCCATCAAATCGTTTCTGACAGATTTAAGGTTTATATGGCTGTAATTCTTTCCACAAGTGACTCGCTCCCAACAGCAGCTGGTGGGTTTTTGAACACTGATCTTGCAGCCATCAGTCCCAAGTTTATCGGACAGCACCACCAGGACACCTCAGGTGTAAGGCAGGGACTTGATAAAGCGTTCAATACATTGGATTTTAAGACCTGTTTAGCGAGTTTTGAGATTTTGAGAAAGAATTTCTCTGGAAACATATGTAAAGCAGCCAAGTAGGTGTTTCCTCCATTCTAGTGAACTTCTAGTCCCAGAATTCACAGAGGTACAGAAAATCCTTCTACTTGACCTGAACTCAATGACAATCACATGGAAAATATGATAAACTACTGACTCTAGGAGGCAGTCCAAGGGCATAATCAGTACTTCCATTTCCCTATTATTATATGTTTCAAAACTCTAACACATACTAGTATAGGAGCAAACTCTTCATTTATGTGCAAATGACCCTCAGAATGCTTTTTCTTTTGCTGCAATGAGTTCCTTTGGTTCAAGTTCCCCATCCCATTATTTCTTAGGCTCTAGCAAACATTGTGTAATGTACTTTCTGTGACCGCGTCTCAGTATGAATAGCTTTGGAATCTATTCTACTAGAAATTTCCTATACTTATTTTGTGTAGAAAGTACGACTCGAATTGTGTTTAAAAGGGAACCTTTCAGTAGGCAAGAGGGTAATGGCTTAGATGATCCTTGATTCCTATAAACCCATATTGTATCGACTATAACTTATGTGGACTGCCTGTCCCTTCCTAGGAGTCCTGGTGTACAAGGGTTACACACTGAGCTGTGACCCACAAGCTGAAACCCCCGGCAACACCTTGGGAGAAAGATAAGGCTTTCTACTCCTTACATCTCGAAAGCCCACACGGTAGGTCTACCCTGCCCTATACACTTTCTACGAGTCGCAATGAACTTGATGGCAATGAGTTTGGTTTTATGGAGGGTTTGGAGCCTTCTTTATGTTGCTGAAACATTAAAATGCTAATTGCTTTATTAATATTAATAGAGTTCACATTAGCAATATTGCTTAAAATACAACCCAAGATTAGAAATTAACATTTACTCTCAAGTGGTGTATGAGGCAATAATTAGAGAAATTTAGATACTATTTGTTTTATGCCTAAAATTAAAGAAGCTTAATAATGCCCCCCTACTTAAGAATGCAGAGGTGGGGAATCCTAGATAGTCATTTGCAAAATATAGTTCTATTTAAATCACTTGCTACCATTGAATCGATGGCATCTGCTGACTCATAGCGACCCGCTGTGAGTTTCCCACATCTAAGTGTTTATGGGAGTAGAAAGCCCCATCTTTCTCCCATGGAGCTGCTGCTGGTGGTTTCGAACTACTGATCTGGTTTTAGCAATCCAAAGCACAACTACTATGCCATCATACAAAATACATTATAAAGTTAATTATGGCAAATGTAGTTAGGTTAAAATGCAATACCTCCCTCATCATTTTATCTCCCTTTTAGCCACTTTATAGTTGCTTCCATTTCTAATATTTTCTGCTTTCTTTGTAATTGAAGTTTTCTGTCTTGTTTTTGTTATTATTGGGGGGGGGTTTCTTTGCTCCCTGTTTATGTTTGTGCACATGACTGTAAATGAAATCCAGGATAAATAAATCTATAGTCAGTCACTGGATTAACAATTATCTAGAGGTCGGGCAGGAAAAGATGGAGGGAAATAGGATCTAACCACAATGAGTGAGAGAGGAAAATTACTGACATCGATTGTGGCGATGATCGCAGTGTGATTGAACAATTAAATTGTATGATGTGTAACTTACATGCCAATCAAACTACTTTATAAAAACTCCCTGGTGGTGACATGGTGAAGCACACACCTGCAGATGACTGACAGGTTAGTGATTCACACCCACCCAGTGTCTTTTTGCATCAAGATTACAGCCTAGGAAAGCCACAGGGCAGTTCTGTTTTGTTCTACAGAGTCACTAAGAGTTGAAATGGACCCCACAGCACATAGTAATTCAGGTTTGCCATTTTTCCACCTGGTTTTCCTTTTATATAGTCAAGTGGATATAACCTCTTTTTTATACATGTTCTCAAAATGAGTACATTATCCTTAAGTCAGAGGATTTGACGGCACCATATGTTACACATGTTATTACTGTTGTTAACTGCCGTCAAGTTGGCTGCTGATGCCTGGTGACCCCACTCACAACAGAACCATCCTCCTGATCAGATGTGTATCAGGCAGCCACCACCCATAGGGTTTTCAGTGGTTGATTTTCAGAAGTAGATCCCAGGGCATTTCTTCCTACTCTACCTTAGTCTGGAAGGGCCACTGAAACCGGCCCACATTGGGTAGTAAATGATACTGCTGATTTTTAAAACACTGTTGTCCATGGAGACATAGAGCTGGCCAAGAATGATCGCCAGAAGCTAGATTATCAGTCCAGCTGGGTCTCTGCCCAATATATGAGGTCAGCTGTTCTCACTTTTCTCCAAGGGGCTTCAGAAACTTGATGGTTGGTATTTTAGAATCACTGTCTGAACATGTGCTTTCATTGGTTTGTTTGTTTCTTAACATTTTAATATGAATTGAGTGAAGGTTTAGAGAGCAGCGCAGTTTTCCATTCAATAATCCATACACATTGTGCTTTGTATTAGTCTGGGTACTTTGGAGAAACAAAGCCACAGGAACTCATGTATAAGAGAGTTTTATATAAAGGGCAAGTGCACATCAAGAAAATATCCCAACTCAGTGCTGCCCAAGCCCACAAGTCCAACATTAAGCTATTAACCCATATGTCCGACACCAATCCACAAAGTCCTCCTCCATCTCACAAAACAGACACAATGACGCCAACTACAGGAAGAAAGCCACGTCAGTGAATGTGTTAGCATCTCAGCGCTGGCAAAGGTCTCCACATGGCTGCTCTAGCACCCAGGGCTGCATTGGGCTAGGTCCATGTGGCTTCTCCACAGAGATATCTTGCAGGAAGTCAGCCTTGCAAGCTGAAGCTGGGAACTGCTAAGGCAGCTGCACCTTGGTCGGACCATCAGAAAGCAAGAGACCCAAGAACTAGAAAGGCGCGGCTCACCGAGCCATTTATCTCTCTGCCCTTCAATTAACTCCACATGCATTTATTGGCTAGGTTGGCACAATAAACCAACTCATGCTTACATCACATATCCCACCTCCTCCATGTTTCCTGTTTCCATTCTTTCTTCTGTCTAATTCTTCTGAACTCTGTCCTTGTTTAAATGATGCCCTTTGGACCTCAAATGGCTGATTATTCTAAGGTGAGGATGCCTCTCAAGTGTTACAGGACCATCTCCGGTTTGGCTGAAAACTGAGGCACCAGGGTGAGTTCATTTCCAGATTAAACATGTGACTAAGGGCCCTCGTTCTGGGATCCCACTAGTTTCTGTCTGATCAGTAAGTCGGGCATTCTTTACAATTTTGAGTTGTATTCTACCTTTCCCCACTCGGTCCAGAACCTTCTAATATGGTCCTTTTCAGAGTACTTTGTAGTGGTAGCAGGGCACCATCTAGTTATTCTTGTCTTTGGGTCACAGAGACTCATGTTTGTCCTTTGGACTAATTGTTTCCATGTGACTTTGCTTTTCTTCACTCATCTTTCTTATGAGACATGGAGAGAACAATAGTTGTACCTCAGATAGTAAGAAACCATGATTAATCTCATATAGTAATAACAATCTTATTTTTTATACTTTCACAATTTCCTAGTCTCGCTGGAAGCTAGAGCATCCTAAGAACTCAAGTTGGACCAATAAGATCTAAAATTAAATTTTCTGATAATGTTTCTAAGAAAGCATTTAATCACCTTGCAGAAAGAACAGACGCCTTCCATAGCCTCTTGCCATTTCTTCATTCTACCTTCTTTGAATATAGACCTGATTCGGTATCAGCAGCAGCCATCTTTTGACAAGGAACCCCAAGCAAGGTAAAATGTCATCACTGAGTAGTTAAAAATAGGCTGATATGTCCTATACAGCTAAGGGGTTCCGAACGGTATCAGGCTTTATATTTGCAACAATTTGTCATTCATGATTTATTAGGATAAACTATTTTGGTTTGATGCATAATTGCAAAGTACGTGATGCTTAGACCCCAGAGCAGCAGTTCTCAACCTGTGAGTCACGAGCCCTTTGGGGGTGCAACGACCCTTTCACAGGGGTCACCTGATTCATAACATTAGTCAAATTACAGTTATGAAGTAGCAATGAAAATAATTTTACAGTTGGGGGGGTCACCACCACACGAGGAACTGTTTGAAAGGGTTGCAGAATTAGGAAGGTCGAGAACAACTGCACTAGAGTCTTAAAAATGATTTCACAGAAAAGTTAATAGCTAAATGTTTCTTCCCCCCTGCACTCCCCACTATCATGATCCCAATCCTACCTTACAAATCTGGCTAGACCAGAGGATGTACACTGGTACAGATAGGAACTGGAAACACAGGGAATCCTGGGCGGATGAACCCTTTAGGATCAGTGGCGAGAGTGGCGATACTGGGAGGGTGGAGGGAGGGTGGGGTAGAAAGGGGTAACCGATTATAAGGATCTACATATAACCTCCTTCCTCGGGGGTTGGCAAGAGAAAAGTGGGTGAAGGGAGACGTCAGACAGTGCAAGATATGGCAAAATAATCATTTATAAATTATCAAGGGTTCATGAGGGAAGGGGAGCAGGGAGGGAGGGGGAAAATGAGGAGCTGATGCCAGGGGCTTAAGTGGAGAACAAATGTTTTGAGAATGATGAGGGCAATAAATGTACAAATGTGCTTTATCCAATTGATGTATATGTGGATTATGATAAGAGTTGTATGAGCCCCTAATAAAATGATTTTTTTAAGTAAATAACTTTTGTGTTTTAGGATAAAAAAGGTGATTTTGCTTTAAAAAATGGTTAAGCACATTCTTTTTTTTTAATGTCAAAATGTTTGCCAATTGTCTCCTTCAGGGGCCCTGAAGGAACACTGGTCTTGTAAGGTTTCTCAGGTGGCAAATGCCTCAGTCCTTGACTTTGCATGAGAAAGAATTCATGCTGACGCCTAGTTTGTGATCCAGTGGGTTTTTATAGAGGATAGAAGCCGTTTCAGGCGGTACAGTAAGCTGAACACAGGCACCCTCGAGGCACTGCACAAACACATGCAGTGGGCTGAGACCAGAGAGAGAAAGAGGGACCAGGATCCAGCTGAGCGAACCACGGCCAAGCTGAGCAGAAGGCGGAGGAGCAGCTGGAAAAGAGAGTGTTGGTCTCCTGGTTCCGGTTTTTAGGGCCTTGCTGGGAAGCGTTGTCATGGCACTGGCTGACCCCATTGGCTGAATTAAGCCCACCTGGCCTAGATGGGGCCAATCCAGGTGTACTGCCCCCCTAGGTGTACCACCCCCACCCCCACTCCCTGGCTCAGGGCCTGAATGGGTGCATGCCCTGTGGACACCCTGGTCCCTGTTCTGCTACCTAACAGTTATGCCTCAGGCTACTAACCAAAAGTTGGAGGCTTAAGGTTACCAAATGGTTCCTTAGATGAAAATCTTGGTAATCTACTCCCATAATGGTAAGATGATAGATAGATAGATAGATAGATAGATAGATAACCAAACTCATTGTCATTGAGTTGATTGCATAAAGTTTACTCTATAGGACAGAGTAGAACTTCCTGAGAGGTTTCCAAAACTCTCACTCAAACTCACAGTGCCATGGAGTTGATTCCAACCTGAGACAGGGCAGAGCTGCCCCTGTGGGTTTCCCAGACGGTACCGCTTTATGAGAGTAGACACAGTCTCAGAGTGGGTGGTGGGTTCAAACTGTTGTCCTTTCAATTAGTAGCCAAACTCTTAACCATTTCTCCAGCAAGACTCCTTCAGTCAAGATCCCAGTCTAGGAAACTCTATGCGTCAGTTTTACTGTGTCAAATGAACTTGCTGTTAATCTCAAAGGATTCAATGGCGCCTGGCAATAAGAATGTCATTTATTCATTGTTGGATCTGCAACAATCATGTCATTTAAATAATTATGCTTCTTTTTAAAAAAGGATCATCAACATTATAGAGCAGTGGTTTTAAGTTAGTGTTAATTTGCCATCGACAGTATGTGGTGACATATTTAGTTGTTATAGCTCCAGGGGACGGTCCTGATATCATGTGGAGAAGCAAGAAACCTTGCTAAATATCAGACACAGCAAAAGATAGCCATTCTTATGCATTGACCTGTGGCCCCACCCCAAAAGAAGTGGTGCATATCCCAACTCCTATGCCTGGATTTAGAATCCTGTTGGAGAATGGGCTTTTTTGGTATGTTAATGAGGCAGTATTCCTATGTGGTGTGTCTTAAACTAATCTCTTTTGAGAACTAAAGGGGAGGAGTGAGAGGTGACCATCCACACAAAGTTCACCCAGGAGTCAAGGACTCAGGAGCCAAGGACTTTCCTCTAGAGCCAACGGAAAGACATCCCCTAGAGCTGGCCCTCTGGACTGGATTCCAACCTTCTAAACTGTGAGACAATGAGCATCTGTTTGGGAATGCCCCCTATTTGCTGTGCTGCTGTTGGAGCAGCACTGGTAAGAAAGATGGCCACCCAGTCCCACCCATCCACCTACAGAGGACCGTCCTCCCCAAACAGATCATTACCCAGGCTCTGGAAGGTGTCTACTGTGAATGTTATGTATGAATTGTGATAAGAGTTGTATGAGCCCCCAATAAAATGATTAAAAAACAAAAACCAAAATAGAGAGTTGGCTTTTAAAACATCTTCATTAATTAAATGATTTCCTATGATTAGGCATATTTAAGGGTTGCGCTCTAATTGTGACTAAGTCCTTATTAAATATCATATCTCGTGACAACTTATTAAAATGATGCCCATTTCAATACCGTTTTGATTCTGTGGATGTACATGAGGCAAGGTAACCAATAGTCAAAATCTGGCTAAATCAGACCACGAGTGCCTCCTGGTGTTATTATAACAGGCGTCTACTCCTCTGACCAATAAGAACTGTCAACATTGTGCAACGTTATCCCTTCAAAATCTCAAAGTTTTGTGATTCGATAAAATAGTTTAAAGTTATTTGGGGGAAAGCTCACACTTTGTGAGTATTATGTAATAGCTGATCTTTAGAATATGGTTATTCGTATTTAAATTTCAAGAGAAAAAATAGAGACAGTATAATGATCTAATGCAAATCCAAAATTAAAACCCCAAGCATGGGGATCAAGTTGGCAAGTTAATTTATTCTATTTCCTAAGATACACATCTTTGGGCAAGCATTTTTCATGATTTATTTTCAGATGTTCCATCCATTTCTGTACATTTCACTGTTTCTGGAGTAGCAAAATAGGCCATTCTCACCTTTCTGGAAAAGCTTAGCACAGTACAAAGTCTAACTGCTTTTTAGTAAGGATTTAGGCCAAGGCCGCCTTTCATTATTTGTGACCCTGGAGCTGCACTCTCAGGCTGTTGTCTCTTGGAGGTTACAATAAGGATTAAATGAGATTATGTAGGGAGAAACTGTTTAAAGTTGCTACCAGGCACAAAAGGCGCTTCTCAATAAGGCTAAGATACTTCTCCCCGCTGTGGTTAGTGGCAAAGACTCAAGGTTCCCAGTTAAGCCCTAAAACCTACCTTGTTTTCATTGAGTAGCATCCCTGCTTTGAAGAAGAAATAGATCCCTGAGACCCGCTTTTTAATCTATCAACTTTTATGTTATTGATTTTGAGTATTCTGCTCATTAGACACAGACAATGTACTTTTAATTGCCTGGACATGCTTTGGATTAAGCAATAGAGTAAGACACACAGACTCGCTTTAAACGAGAAATTGGAATCCAGCAAGCTGAATTGACATTTACAACAAAAGGGTGAACAAAATCCTACTTTAAACTTGAAAGGTCTTTTCTTTACCCTCAATTTGAGCCATGACTGGTTGCCCTGCTTCATATTCAAAAGAAAAGATGAACCTTACTATAATCAAGTCCATTACAATCCTTTCAGAAAAGATTTTTTTTACATTGTTTACTTCAGAGGTAATTTACCTGTAAAGCAGAGATGAAGTTAAGTAAGTTACTTATGAAACTACTTACAAGATTTTTTTTTTGTAAGTTAATGTTTGGTTTTTCTGTGGAATCTGGGAAAAACCCTATGTCGTGGGGTAAACTGAGAGAAGCCGAGCCGGCACTAACCTAATGATTAAAGAAGGCCAGCCGGCTAAGACCTAATGAGAAGACCACGTGAAACACCTGCTTGTGTGCTAAGGATGCTTTTATGGCGGAGAAAAACATGACTGAGAGTAGGCACTCCACGTGTGTTTGACGGCCGATGGGAATCTTGTCTCGCTGGTACGTAGCAACAAGCCTTTCAACAGAATCCAGGAGCTCTAACTTCGGAGCAATAATGCTTATTTTACTTTTTCAGTAGGCTCATAATTCTGTGATTCACACATGACCTCTCCCTATCTTATGTTTAAGCTCGATCAGATAAAGCACAAAATTTCTCTACCATCCTATGGGGCTTTGAAAGCCCTCATTTTAAAAAATCATTTTATTGGGGGCTCATACAACTCTTATCATAATCCATACTCACATTAATTGTATGAAGCACATTTGTACATTCGGTACCCTCATCATTCTCAAAACATTTACTCTCCACCTAGGCCCCTGGCATCAGCGACTCATTTTTTGCCCTCCCTCCCTGCTCCTCCTTCCCTCATGAACCCTTGATAATTTATAAATTATTATTTTGTCATCGCTTACACTATCCGACGTCTCCCTTCGCCCACTTTTCTGTTGTCCGTCCCCCTCGGAGGAGGTCATATGTAGATCCTTATAATCAGTTCCCCCTCTCTACCCTTCCCTCCCTCCACCCTCCTGGTATCGCCATTCACACCACTGGTCCCAAAGGAATCATCCGTCCTGGAGTCCCTGTGTTTCCAGTTCCCATTTATACCAGTGTCCATCCTCTGGTCTAGCCAGACTTGTAAGGGAGAATTGGGATCATGATAATGGGTGGGGAGGACACATTCAGGAAATAGAGGAGAGTTGTATGTTTCATCGTTGCTACACTGCTCCCTGTCTGGCTGGTCTCCTCCCGGCCACCCTTCTGTAAGGGGATGTCCAGTAGCTTACAGATGGGCTCTGGGTTCCCCTCCACACTCCCCCTCATTCACAGTATGATTTTTGTTCTTTGATGCCTGATACCTCATCCCTTCAGCACTTTGTGATCACCCAGACTTTGTTGCTTCTGAGCTAGATGGCTGCTTGTTTACCTTCAAGCCTTTAAGACCCTAGATGCTATATCTTTTGATAGCTGGGCACCATCAGCTTTCTTCACCACATTTGCTTGTGTGCCCATTTTTTCATCTTCAACGATCATGTCTGGAAGGTGAGCATCATGGAATGCGAGTTTAATAGAACAAAGTATTCTTGCTTTGAGGGAAGCCCAATGCTATCTGCTACCTTAATATTAAACCTATGTATATATACATGCACATAGATCTATTTTACCATCCTCATATATAAATATATTTAAATATGTACATGCCTTTATTTAGACCTCTATAAATGCTCTTTGCCTCCTACCTCTTTCCTCTATTTCCTTTGACTTTCCTCTTGTCCCACTATCATGCTCAGCCTTTATTTGGGTTTCAGCAGTTCCTCTCAGTTACATTACCCTTAATCATGCCCTAAAAGGCCTCCTACATCCTCCTCACCACCAATATGGATCACTTGTTGTTCCCTTGTCCCTGGGTTTGCTAACAACACTACCTTTCCCCCCACCTCACCCTCTCCCATGTCCTCCCAGAACTGTCGGTCCACTGTTTTTCCTCCAGATTGTTCATCCAGCCTATTTATTTAGATAGACCTGCAGCGATAAAAACATGTACAAAAACAAGACAGAGCAAAACCAAGAAACAAAAGAAAACAGAACAATAATACCACACAAAAAAGCCTGTAACAACAACAAAAAACCCACAACACAACAACAACCAAAAAAGAACCGCTTGTAGTTAGTCCAAGGACTGTTTGTTGGCCTTTAGGGGTGCTTACAGACAAAGTCTAAGCAGTTTCCTTCTGAGAACTAGAAAAGGTGGGTGGATTTTTCTGTTTGGTTTTTTTTTGTGTGTGTGTGCTTCTTTTAAGGTAAGCATAGTCTTAGAGATGCACACATATGTTGTGGCTATAAACAGGCAAAATCTCTCAGCAGAACCTGCTTGGAAATAAATTCAGAGATTTGTCTAGATTAAATTCAGACCTGCCTGCAGATTCAAAGTCACCCCATGCATTCCGTTTCAGAATCGCCTTCTTTGCGGGTCGTGATGTGGATCAAAGCCTGCCTTCTGGAAGAGTTTCCTTTCCCTTCTTGATATGCAAGGGACATTTTCCTGTTCATCCGAAGAATGAAGTAAGCCCGATTAGATTTGTTCTCCATCTGGGAGCAGGAAATTAACTTCGAAAGTGATTTAAATCTCCTGCCAGGCAAGGGACTCTCACTACCCCGAGTTCAATAGTTCAATTTGACAGCGGACTCTGCCACATTTCCAACACACGTACATGTTTCTGAATGGCCCCGTTCTGACTGCATCTATGTTTATGGAGGAATGCGGTTTGATTTTGATTTTTTTTTTAAGAGAAAGCAGTTCTGGTGTCGTTTACTCTTTCCCCGTGGTTTAAGGAGCGCACCCTCAGACAGATGCAGCGCTGACACCCGCGGGACACGCGTAGGTAGGCGAGGCAGGGGCCATGCCTCTGAGCGCAGGTTCTGGTTTTGTCTAAGCGGAGGCAGCAGCTGGGCAGCACCTGGTGCTCAGGCTGGCAGAGCAGTGGCTGGCATGCTTTACGGCCGCCCGCTTACTTCCTCTTACTTTGCTCCTACTGCCACTACCAGTTGTGTCAGCCTCTGCCCGGAGCTCTGGCAGTAGGAGCACCGGCAGTGGGATGAGGGCAAGCAGAGCAGGCTGGCCATAAGGTTAGAATGTGGTGTTCACAAACATCCAAATCATTTAACATCCTAATTCACAGAAGGAGCTCTGGTGGCATAGTGAGTTAGGCAGTAGGCGGGTTCAACCTATCAGCCATTCAGCAAGATAAAACAGAGGCTGCCTGCTCCTATAAAGGTTTCTGTCCAGAATCCCTAGAGAGTAGTTCTACTCCGAGTCCGAATGCATTCCGTGGCAGACGGGTTTGGCTTGTCTTGGATCACTGACATGAACGGATGCACCCCTGTAGATAGCTGTGTTTTATAAAAGATGAAAATTAGGCTGGTTACACTTCATTAATCAAATTCTTGTATCAAAACCAGTGAATATTTTAAGTCGCCATATATAAATAAGAGGAGCAATCTATCATTTTGCACACTGAAAGAACATCTGGGGGTCTGGCATACAAAGAAAGTGATTCTGAACCAGAACGTTGTGGTTGTTAGGTGCCTTCAGTTCTGTTCAAATGCATAGAAGCGTTACGGACAACAGAATGGAACACTGCCCAGTCCTCCCCAATCCTCACAATTGGTCCTCGGCTTGAGGCCCTTGTTATAGCCACTGTGTGCCTCCGTCTCACTGAGACTTTTCCTCTCTTTCCTGCCCTTCCACCTTAGCAACATGCTGCCTTTCTCCAGGGCCTGATATCTCCTGATAACATGTCCAAAGTATGTAAGATGGAATCTTGCCATCCTGGCCCCTCAGGAGCACTCTGACCATACTTCTTCCAAGACAGACTAGTTTGTCGTTTAGCAATTCATGATACTTTCAATTTTCTTCTCTTGCACCAATATTCAAATACATTGATTCATCTACAGTTTTCCTTATTCATTGTCCAATTTCACATGCTTATGAGGAAATGGAAAATACCATGACTTGCTTGGGTCAGACACACCAAAGGCCTCAAAATAACATCCCTACTTTTCTTTCTTTCATTTTTATTTTTCAATCGTATTATTGGGGGTTCATACAGCTCTTATAACAATCCATACATCCATGCATCATGTCAAGCACATTTTTACATTTGTTGTCATCATCATTCTCAAAATATTTTCCTTCTACTTCAGCCCTTGGTATCAGTGCCTCATTTTTCCACTCTCTCCCCCACCCTCCCTCCTTCATTAACCCTTGATAATATTTGAAATTTTTTTTCATGTATTACACTGACCGTTGTTTCCCTTCACCCACTTTTCTGTTGTCTGTCCCCCAGGGAGGGGATTATATGTAGATCATTGTGATCAGTTTCTCCTTTCTACCCCCACCTTCCCTTTACCTTCCTGGTATTGTTACTCTCATTAACTGTCCTGGATTCCCTGTGTTTCCAGCTCTTATCTGTACCTGTATACATGCTCTGGTCTAGCCAGATTTGTAAAGTGGAATTAGGATCATGATAGTGGAGGGGGGGCGTGGGGGGGAGCATTAAAGATCTAGACTCTAAGAAAGTTTTATGTTTCATTGGTGCTATACTGTGCCCTGACTGGCTCTTCCTTGTTACCCTTCTGTAAGGGGATGTCCAATTGTCTACAGATGGGCTTTGCGTCCCTACCCTGCACTCCCCCTCATTCACATTGATAAGAGTTTTTTGTTCTGGGTCTTTGATGCCTCATAACTGATCCCATTGACACCTCATGATCACACAGGCTGGTATGCTTCTTCCATGTGGACTTTGTTGCTTCTCAGCTAGTTGGCTGCTTGTTTGTCTTCAAGCATTTAAGACTCCAGTCCTGTATCTTTTGATAGCCGGGCACCATCAGTTTTCTTAACTACATTTGCTGTGAACCCATTTTGTCGGGAAGGTGAACATCAAGGAATGCCAGGTTATTAGAACAAAGCATTCTTGCATTGAGGGAGTACTTGAGTCAAGACCCAATGTCCATCTGCTACCTTGATATTTAACATATAAAGATATGTACATACATCTAATTCCCTGTCATTATATATAAATATGTTTACATATGTACCTGCCTGTATTTAGACCTCTATAAATTGCCTTTGCTTCCTAGTTCTTTCCTCTATTTCCTTTTACTTTCCTCTTGTCCCACTTTCATGTTTGGCTTCATTCGGGTTTGAGTAATTCCTCTTGGTTACATTGACCTTGGTCAAGTCCTACCAGACATCCTACACCCTCCTCGCCATCAATTTTAGATCACTTGTTTTCTGTCCCTAGGCTTGTTAACCCCCTCTTGCTTTCCCCATCTCGCCTTTCCCATGTCTCTAACTTTCTTGCTTTTCAATATTAGAATGAGGTCTTGTCCAGCAGATTCACCTAATGCAACAAGACTTTTACTCTCTTGACCACTGCTTCCATGAGCATGGATTGTGGGTCCAAGCAAAATGAAATCCTTGACAGCTTCAATCTTTTCTTCATGTACCATGATGATATCTATTGGCCCCGTTGTGAGGACTGGTTTTATTTACACTGAGGTGTCATCCATACTGAAGGCTGCAATCCTTGATCTTCATCAGCAAATGCTTCAAGGCCTCCTCATTTTCAGTAAGCAAAATTGTGTTATCTGTGTATCGCAGGTTGGTAATAAGTTTCCCTCCAATGTTGATGCTAAATTCTTCTTCATATAAGCCAGCTTCTTTGGTGATTTGCTCAGCATAAAGATTGAATAAGTATGGTGAAAGGACACAACGCTGATGCATGCCTTTCCTGGTGTAAAACCAGAAAATGAATGCATGAGGTCATTTTGAACAAAAGGAGATCTTAATTGAATCTAGAAGCCCTTGCAGAGTTGGGCAATGTTCTCCAAGAGGCTGCATATGCTCTCAACAGTGGCCAATATATGGTGTGGTGTCTCCAATACCTAGTAATCGTGGGTCCAGGAACCAAGGGCTAGAAATAGAAGTGGAATCACTCACTACAACACCCAGTTACCCCCTTGTAGCATTTTTGCTGTGCTCTTCAGGTCTGGGGGTCCTATTTCCATAGAAAAGAATACTCGCTAGAAACACAGCAGTGATTCCACTGAACAGGCAGATAAGAATTCCCACTGGCCATTTGGGCTCCTCGTGCTTCTGAATCAACAAGAAAGGTATTACGGCATTGAGTCATGTAACTGATCCTTATTACCAAGGTGACATTGGATGGATGTCACATGATACAGTAAGTAAGAATATGTCTGAGATCACTTAGTTCGTCTCTTAATATGACCATGTCCTGTGGTTAAAAATCAATGGCAAAATACAGCTCTCCAATTCTGACATGACAGCTAGCATCACGGACACTGAGGTACCCACCTCAAGGTAGAGGAAACATAGAAAGGATAGTAGAAATAAGTACTTCTAAATACCAGCTGCAACCACGTGACTAGCTGCAGAAATGAGGAGTATTGTATGAATGATTCCTATTTGTACATATGCACCAAATATTTGTGTTTTGTTCACTTCTAAAATATGAGAGGGAAATGAGATTAGTGTTTTTGGTTGTACACACGCTAGTTGTATCATGGGCTGCTAACAAAGAGGCCAGCAGTTCAAAACCACCAGCCACTGGGTGGGAGGAAGAGGAGGCTTTCTTTTTCCATAAAGAGTTACAGTCTCGAAAACTCACAGGGGCTGTTCTTCCCTGCCTGCTAGAGCCACTATCAGTTGGCGTCAACGCCATGGGAGTGAATGAGGTTTGATGTCGGTATGATGAAAGACTTATGGGCAGGTAGCAAGTTGACAAGGAGTGGTCTGTGATGGTTAGGGATTATGGCAACTAGATACTCCCAGATAAGGATAGGGGCACAGTTCAACCTGTCAATTTTATCAGTCTGATGACACCTCCTTTGTGTCATAAGCTTTTTTGTATAAAACAGAGACAGAGCAAAGCTGAATCCTCTTTGTCCCTTTACCTTCTGCCAGAGTTGGAACATGTGGCTGGTTCCTAGATCTCCGATTGTATCACCTGCCAATCACTAGCCATCAGCACACCATTGATCGTGGATTCCCTGGACCAGCTTCAGATCTCTGCATCCACCAACCAATGGTGCCAACTGGCTCTGCTTCATGATCCCTCTTCCTGGTCATCAGCTTCCATGAGTCAAGACTTGACCTGGACTGTCCTTACCTATTTCTACAACTGTGCAAACCAATTCTTCATATAAACATCTTTATATACAACACAGACAAGTGTCACTGGTTTTGCTTCTCTAAAGAAGCCAACATACACTCCCTATAATTATTTCTTACAGTGTGAGCACAGGAATAAGCAGCATAAGGCCCACGTAATGAAAAGTGACTGTACAGTTTTAACTTTAAATTGTGTAAGAAAATAAAATGTATAGTAACCTTAATTAGACATATTCTAATTGTTGGAATAATAATTGTGCCAGAAGAGAAAATGTGCTGAAAGGTGATGTGTTTACATAAATAACTTTCTTTGGTATTTGGTAGATCCAGGCTAAGGCAAAGTTTAGATATTGTTTTCTTACAATGTATATTTGAATACTTCTGCAACCAACATTAAGGACAATGTTATTTGTGAATATTAACATCACTATAATTTGTCAAGCCCTCACACACACAAATATTAATATACCAGTCTAAACCAACTCACTGCCATCGAGTCAGTGGTGACCCTCTGTGGGTTTCTGAGCCTGTAACAATTTATAGGGGCAGAAAGTCCAGTCTTTCTCCCGCAGAGCAGCTGGTGGTTTAGAACGGCCAACCCTGCTGATCTCAGCCCAATGCATATCCAGTGCATCACCAGTGCTCATCAGGTCTTATTCTCTACAAGTGGATTTTCATTGTTTGAGACCTTTTGTTCATATTCTGAGGATAAAATTCCAAATTTTCCTCCATTCTATGTTCCCCTCAAATTGAGTTCCTGTCCAGCATTGGCTCAGGAAGTTTAGGGCAACTGAAATTGTAGTAGCAAATGCCTCTGAAATATCTGAGATCTACAAAAATAGAAAAACAGGAAGAAACGATTTCTTTTTCACATTTTATGTCCATCAGAGAATATTGCAGCTCGGCTCCCAATCAGTTTCAATCCAAGGCCCAGGCTGACAGAGCACTGTCTACCTGCGACATTACCAAGTTTTACAGAGAAAAGAGTAAAGGCAAAACCACAAGAGGACTTTCTGCACCTTCTGCTTAGGAGACACATCACTTCCCTCATAGTTAATTGGCCAAATCATGTCACACGGCCTAGCCCAATGCCAATGGGGCAGGAAATAACCATTCTGTACCAAGGAGTGGCT
Organism: Tenrec ecaudatus; assembly: GCF_050624435.1. NCBI lineage: Eukaryota > Metazoa > Chordata > Mammalia > Afrosoricida > Tenrecidae > Tenrec > Tenrec ecaudatus. Next base: position 112,707,973 of record NC_134536.1, read on the forward strand.
TGGCATATAAAGGACTCCAGATAGTTGAAATAAAAAGACTGCTGATCATGATAAAAATATATAATAATGCTTCATGGCCCACTCCATATATCTATACATGAACCAGTGTGGTGGCTCAAAAAATAGTAGGTGAATAAATGAATAAATACATTTGCAGGAAAGAATTACCATATGATGCGCTGCTCTGTTTCTATCCTACTGTCTCCCCTTCTATTCCAGGTGTTAAAGGGCTGATCATGACCTGCCAGGTCGATTTCCAAATGCACAATTTAAAACACCAGTCTGCGAGCAGCACTTGAGGGCAATATTTCCAATTCCTCTTCACATCTTCTGCTATGCGGACATGATAAACATTTATTGGGCACCTTCTCTGTGGTAGGTGTGTGCTAGCTTTGGTGTCCAAGAATAATTACAAAGAGACAAAGGAGACACCAAGAAGCCCACAGCTAATAGTGAACACAACTAAAGAAACATCAATGGTGATAACTCCTAGCAGAGAGGGGTGAAAACCAAGGGAGATCTGAAAAGCTCTCCCAAGGGGGTTGATGTTTAACTAGGTCCTTCTAATGAATAACTGGACCTTGGGAACCTAACAAGGAAGAGAAACAATCAAAGGAGGAACACCTACAAAGAACCTTCTCAGTAGCCTGATTGTTGGTGGTTAAGTTAGAAGAGGGTCCATTGATTCAGCCTAGGATACGGCAGAAATGGTGGCGGGAAAGAGGGGGCCCAAATATCACCGACTAACTTTTCTTCAACTATCAAATCTATAAGAATGCCAAATTTGCAATTTTACCTTGTCTGAAGGAAGAGAAGGGGGAGCAGGCAAGTTGTGGAAATTCGAGGTTTGTTTCTGTAAGGAGATCTGATGAATGGTCGGCACGCTCCTCATTCACATAGCTAGCTCGTAGGTGCGTTTTGGGTGCCTTGCAAGTACACTGCATTCGTGCTATTCTTTTCTAGATGTCCCCAAGGTGAATTTTTTGATTTGGTCTTTAGAGTTTTATTTGTACAGATTAATAATGCTCAATTATAAAACTGTATTAATTTATCTAGGGGAAAAAGCTCATAGTACTTGACATTTATGTCTTTTAGGACATACAAATGAGCTCAAAGACTACATGGAAACTTTGTTTTACCTTTTAAACCCATTTTTCTCCCAAGTTTTTAGAAGTCTCCTCATGTATTTGGCAGTATGTAACCCCCAAAATGATGTCATTTTTTAAATAACCTGAGAACCTTCGGCAGAAGCTAGAGCAGGGAGAGAGAGTCAAGCACGTAGAAGCCGCTGTGTGAACCTCGTTAATATGCCCTCACAGTCACACATTAATTGCTGCACCTTACTGATCCCTCATGCACCAGCAGTGGTGGGGGTAAGGAAAAATTAAGGCAGAGAAGTCAGCTCAGGAGTTATGTGACGATTTGGGGGAGTCCAGAGAGATAATCTTGATAGTTTTCTTGATCACCACAGGGTTGACAAAGGGGGCTTCTTATGAAAACATCTTCAGAAAAAAATGAAAAAAAATCCAGGACCCTCATGTCTAGAAATGGATTTTCACTACAGCAATGCAGCTGCTCATTCTTCAAAGGTGCCAGGGATGTCCTATGAAAATGTCCCTTGGAAAATGTTGCACCAGTCACCCGACACCCCTGATGTCACACAGCCAGACCTCTCTTGATCTACAAATCCAAGGAACCGTCGAGAGGAAGATGGTGAGTCTCTGAAGGATGCAAGATGTGCATTTTGATGTGGTGTGAACCAAAGAGCACCACACCTACCTGGAGGATATGTGGAGAATTAATAACCATGTGTTTGGGTATTTTGTTTAATAAAGATCTCTATGATTTGGGTGGTCATTTCCTGGAAAACAACTGACAATATTTGAGCTTTCCAGCATATCTTACAATTTCAAAATACTTGTATTTTCCACCATTAGCTTGAGTGCTTCCCAATCCTTACAGACTGTCTGATGAGATCACTGATAATGTTATTAAACCTGATTTATTGATATGGCATAATGAATATGCATAATGATACTGCATAACTACTTTCCAAATCATCAATACTTGGGAGTTACAAAATCATACATGAGTAAAATATTCATTTAACTTATAAGATAGGCCAATGTATTTCTTATAGAATTTTGAAAGGTTCATTAATATGGTTTCTTATAGAGTACTTGCAAGGCAGAACCTAAAACCAGTAATTGTCAAGTTTGGGTGTAGAATAGAGAAAAATATATTTAATAGAGAAACAAAAAAAATTCTCTTTCTCAAATGCTTATCTGTATATGCCCAAATAATGTCCATATATTTAGTCTAAAGTAACATATCATGGCAGAATAAAAGCAGAAGCAAGTGGGAGGTCCCAACTAGAACTATAAACCAAACATCAGATTGGGAAACAAATTGGGATTCTTCCCATGATTTTTTAAATCATTATAATTATTTGTCACAAACAATAGTGGTTTACTATGGAATGGGTTTATTATTGTTTATCTACACATATTATTTATTTACACGTACATAGAGAGATTAAAGTTTCTCAGTTTACATTTCAAATATGACAAACATTGAAATGACCCTAAACATAAAGAAAAGGTTTGGGGATTTTCAATAATTTTGAAGACCGTAAGATGTTTGTGAACCAATGCTACAAACAAAACCACAAAAGTCTATCATTTAATGCTTTGTCATTATTTAATTCAGTGTAAACATTGATCTATTTATTGCTTTTGTGGTCCTATGCACTTTTTCCTCCCTTGTAATATTTATTCTCACTGCTCAATCAGAAGACCACGATGTCTTTAGATCCATAGTCCAACCCACGGTCAAAATGACATCCTTCAGCTCTCCTCCCCACTTTTTCTTTAACTTGAAAATCCCGTTAGAGCACTTTTCATTGTTTGACAGTATGGAGCCATTTTCCCTACACATCTGTGCGAGACAGGCAGAGCCATGTATCATGGTAAGCTGGGAAACTGACTCTGTGGGAAGGAAAAAAAACCAACCCAACAACCACCATATTTGACATCACTTTACAGAGTGTTGGACTTGCAGTAAGGAGCTCTGTGGGTGCGAGGGCTAAGCACTGGGCTATCATTCAAACAGTCAAAGGTTTAAACACAGTAGCCTTCCTGTAGGGAAAGAAGTGTACTCTGCTTCCATAAAGATTACAACCCTTGACAGTCTGTAGAGCAGTTCTGCTCTGTCCATTGTGGTTAGATGCATTGAGTTGGTAGAGGCCCATCGCACAGCAGAAGCAAACGCTGCTGGGTCTTATGTCATCCTCACAATCGTTGCCAGGCTGGGGCCCAGTGTCGCAGGCATTGTTGAGGGCTTCCTTGTGTCACTCCACCTGTTGAGGGCCTTCCTCTTTTTTTGGTCCCTCTACCTTCCCAAGCATGATGTCCTTTTCCAAGGACTGGCCTCTCCTGACAACATGACCAAAGTACCTAAAGATGAAGTCTCGCGATGCTTGGAGCATTCTAGCTGTTCTTATTCCAAGACAGAATTGTTGGGGCTTTTTGGGTAATCCATGGTACTTTCAATATTTCTCACCAGCACCCGAATTCAAATGCATCAATTCTTCTTTGGTCTTCCTTCTTCAAAGTCCAATTTTCAGGTGAATAGGAGGCAACTGAAAATTGGGTCAGGCACACCTGAGACCTCAAAGTGACATCCTTGCTTGTCAACACTCTAAAGCGGTTCTGTGCATCCAATTCAACGCGTCTTTTGACCTCTTGACTGCTGCTTCCGTGAGCATGGGTATGGATCCAAGCAAGGGAAAATTCTTGACAACTTCAACCTTTTCTCCATTTATCAAAATCTTACCTATTGGTCCAGTTGTGGGGATCTTGATCTTCTTGATATTGTGTTGAAATACACACTGAAAGCTCCAATATTTGATCTTCATCGGCGAGTACTTCAAGTCCCTCTCATTTCAGCAAGCAAGGTTATGTCATCTGCATACCTCAGATTGTTAATAAGCCTTCTTTCTGATGCCACCTTCTTCATATAAGCCAGCTTCCCCCATGATTTTCTCAGCCCGGAGACTGAAGGAGTATTGTCACACGCCTTTCCTGATTTTAAACCACCACGATTCCCTTGTTCCATTCACAAAACTGCCATTTGATCTGCGTACAAGTTCTGCATGTGAACAATGAAGTGTTCTGGAATTCCCCTTCTTCTCCATGCTATCCATGGTTTGTTATGATTCACAGTCAAATGCCTTGGCATAGTCAACAAAACACAAGTAAACATCTTTCTGGTATTTTCTGCTTTCAACCAAGATCCATTTGACATCAGCAATGATATCCCTTGTTCCATGTCCTCTTCTATTAACCTGGCTTGACACTGGCAGCTCCCTGTAAAGGTACTGCTACAAATTTTGTTGCATGATATTCAGTAACATTTTATATGCATGTGATATCAATGATATTGTTCTATAATCTGAGTGTTCTGTTAGTTCATCTTTCTTTGGAATGGGTATACATATGTATCTCTTCTAGCCAGTTGGCCAAGTAGCTGTTTTCTAAATTTCCTGGACTAGACAAGTAAATGCTTTCCATAAGTTTCCAGCCTGTTGACACATTTCAATGAAGATTCTTTGGGTTCTGGAGCATTGTTTTGGGTTACTGCTTTCAGTGCAGCTTGAACTTTTCCCTTCGGTACCAGTGGTTCCTGCCCCTGAAATGGTAGAATGTCAACTAGTTCTGTTTGGCACAGCGATCATTTATTCCCTCCACAGTCTTGGACGCTTCCTGCATCATTCAATACTTTGCCTGTAGGATCTTTGAGTGTTGCAACTCAATTTTGCCCTGTAGGCTCACTTTACTTTGGAATCAACTCCTAAGCAATGGATCTGGGGAGTGCCCATGGGAGCTGGGGATTGCCATGAAAAGTACGAGTGATTCCAAGACCCATGCCAGCAGTATAGATCGGTTATCCGTGTGTGTTAGTCTGGGTACTTTAGAGAAACAAATCCACAGAAATGTATGCATAAGAGAGTTTTATATAAAGGGTAAGTGCACATCAAGAAAACATCCCAACCTAGTGCTATCCAAGCCCACGAGTCCAACATTAGCCCATATGTCCGACACCAATCCACAAAGTCCTCCTCCATCTCACAAAAACCCATGCAATGATGCCGACTGCAGGAGGAAAGTCGAATCAGTGAATGTGTAAGCATCTCTGCGCTGGCAGGGGTCTCCACATGGCTGCTCCACACCCGGGTTTGCATTGGGTAGGTCCATGTGGCTTCTCCTCAGGGATGTCTTGCAGGAAGTGAGCCTTGCCAGTTGAAGCAGGGAACTGGCTAAGGCAGCTGCATCCTGGTCTGATCATCACAAAACAAGAGACCCAAGACCTAGAAAGGCGAGGCTCACTGAGCCATTTATCCCTCTGCCCTTCAACTAACCCCACATGTGTTTATGGGTCAGGTTAGCATAATAAACTCACTACCTCACTGTGTAATCTTTCCATTTTTAACAAAAGCTAATTTCACAAGTTTCTATTTTCATCTAGAATTTATTTATGACACCTATGTTGACATTACTGTCAAAAATTAAAGGCTGTCAGTCAGCCATTGGGACTATAGATGGGGTTTCAGTTCACCTGACCTTATGTGAAAGTGTAAACTCTGCTCTTAAAGATCCAAATGGATACAATGCACCTCAGTTCAGAATTTGACTATTTTCTGGATAATTTCTACAGGTAGGGCATTAGTGATGAATAATTTGCCTTTCCACTCAAATTGTAGTTCTTAGACAGGCAATTCCCATATTCACAGGGAACTTGTGAGGAATGTAGACTCTCAGGCTGAGACCAGACCTAAACAAAGCTTCATTTAACAAGGTCTCCAGGTAATTCTTATGTATTTGGTTTTTGATTATTGGTTTGGAGTAATTTGAGCTTTAATGATCTCAGCTTGCTGCCTTGTAATTGGCAAGTTATTACCATATAAATACAACCTCTAAAAATGAGTTACCTGTCAGAACGGTTGTTGTTAGCTGCTGCCAAGTCGGTCCACACACCTGGTGAATCCAAAACTTACCAAGTAGGCCTGGTCTTGGCTTGCAGTTGTTAAACATGTTCATGCCAATCTACAGGTGGACCGTTTGAACGCATCCAGCATCTCCATGGGAGGAAAAGCTGCCCCCAGAAAGATAATCGCCGGGAAAACCTTAATAGTAATTCTGCTCCAGCATGTAGGCTCGCTGTAAGTCAACGTGGCTTTGCTGGCACTGAACTACAACAGTCTACAGCAGCAATTTTCCAGGCCTTTCTTCCACACAGCCACTGAGTACGTTTGAACCATCAACTTGTATGTGAACCGCTGATTGCAAGCCATTTTCACCATCCAGGTGCCTGCCTTGTGTTAGCCAAAACACTCCATCTACACCATTTCTGAGATTGCCCTCGGTTCCTTTTCTCTGTTCATTGAAATCTCTGCTCAGTTGTTGAGGGGGGGCGGGGGAGTCTGCACTTCTGTAATCCATTTCTTAAAACACAGCACTTCTATTTTCTTTTGAAGCATCATTTTCATCACTTCAGTTTCTATTAGATTTTTGTCTCCTTGAAAATATTGATGTATACATTCTTTGTTCTGTGGAATGCACAGCTGAAGCTGGTACATTTTTTCCTCCCTTCTCTGTTGATTTGGAGATTCACTTTTATGTGTTACTAAATTAGTAACGTGTTAAAATGCTGCGCCTCTGAATTCTGTGACGCATCCCCAGCCCTTTGGCTATAAAGGCTAACATAATTTACCATCATATAATTCAAGAGCTTGACAGAGAAATTGGACATTTTGGATGGAAGAAGAATGCATATAAAATGTATTAACACATTTATAGGGATTTAAACAAGTGCCTCTAGGGCAGCTGATCTCACCTTGAATGTGCTTTAGAATTATCTGGGGAGCTTTTAAGAAACCCTAGGACCTGGCTCATCTCTCTAGAGGCGCTGATTTAATTGTCCCAGGGTTGGTTCCCGGCATCGGTTTTTTAAAAAATGCTCCTCAAATAATGCAAACCAGGGATTTGTAGTCACTGCTAAATTGGGTGGCAACATCATGAATAAATAAGCCTTTGCCATCCCCTTCCTGACGGGGTCCTCTTTCCTTCAGGGGCCTATTTGTTACGAATACTAGTTCAAGAGCAAGAACAGCATTTGTCAGCTGGGTCCATCACGTTCAGTGACATATGTTTGAGAATGTTTGTTTTTAATCTACGCAGAGAGTGAAGATGATTGAGGTTATCCTCGAGAGTCTAGAGGAACGTATAATGTTTGACAAATGACTAATTTGCAGTTTAATGTACATGCAGCAAACTAACACAAATGGAAGGGTGAATGTGCACAGCAAGTTTCTCAAACTTGTCCTTCAAAAGGAGACAGAATTTCAATCCACAGTCTGAGTCTCATAACAGAACACAAGCTTGTCTAGTACAATCACCTGAAATTATTGGTATAATAACTAAAAGAAAGAACACAAACTGGCCCACTACAATAACCTGAAGTTTTATTTTTCTCAAACTGTCATGTCAATTTGTATTTAATAATAGTACAGTTAATGCAGGAAAAAGATTTGAATTCTGCTTATTAATATGTAATCCATACTACCATCTATAATATTATGCTTAAAATTTCATTGGGCACTGGATCATGTCAAAGTCATAAAATCCATCAATTAGGGACACTTGGAGATTGTAAAATGAAAGTGTCACTGGCAGAGAGCTGGCTGGGATTCCATACACCCAGGTGTGGGAATTATATAACCGATTGTCAACCTGAGACTATTAAGAGTGAAGGGTGGAATTTAACCTGGCAATCAGGTCACAGCTTTAAGACCTCATTTGGAGGCATTAAGGAGATAAATAGCTCACGGGAAGTGGGACACACACACATACTCCCTGTGAGACATTCCTATTGACAAGCCACATGGAGCAAGCTGATGGAGCCCAAGCCCTGGAGCTGGAGAAGCCACATGGACACCCACACCGACGCTAAAATGCTTCCACTGCCGCTGGATTCATAAGACTTTCCACCCACTGCCCTGTGATCTTCCTGCACTCAGCATCATTGCATGTGTTGTGTGAGTCTGAAGAGGACTTTACAGACTGGTATCAGACATATGGGCTAATATCAGACTTATGGACTTGATCTGGACTGGGCTGGGATGTTTTCTTAATATACAATTACTCTTTTATATAAAGCTCTTTCTTATACACACATGAGTATCTATGAATTTGTTTTCCTAGTCCACCTGGACTAACATACCAGGTGTTCTACATAAGGGGTTAAATGTCATCTGGTGGCTACTTGTCATTTGTGGAAACCAAGAAGTGTCTCAGGGAAATATCAATAAAACCCAACCAAAAACATTAAAAACAATTGAAAATATTTGTTAAGAGGACATCCATTGCTGCTGTCTGTCTGGTTCTCCCTTCTCTCTTCTGGTAATAGACACCTCATGCCTCTTTGCTATGGGGAATACAATTTTCAATATCCAGGTAAAGTTCGTCTCCCCAACCACTCCTGGCCCTGCAACCTGATACCACTGTAAGATGTGGCCCATCTCTGCTAATTAGAATGTTTCATTCCTTCAGCGGCAGTTAATAATCTAGGTAGAAACATGTACTTCAAATACCACCAATCAGAGGCCTTTGTAGAACAATTGTGTCAGATAGTTCAGGGGGTCTCTCCATGGTGGATTTGGAAGCTTGTGGATCAGAAGCTGAGGTGGTCATTATGTCTGCCAAGATAGAGATTGTGTCTGAAAATGATGCCATACAAAGACAAGACCAGCCATGAGATTTTTGGAGTCCTAGACCCCACTGTTGACTCAACTTACAGGTCTCTCAATGACGTGGGACCATAAATACCTTTTTCAACTGGAATGCTTTTAATGAATTATTTTTCCTTGGAATTGAAAAGGCCTTAACTAAAATTTTCATCACCTAAAGATTGAGGCTCAGAAAGCTCAGTCTCTTCTATTTCTATATTTTGCTTTCATTACCAAGGCTTTTCATGAAGTCACAATATTCACAGCATTACTTTCGGTTCATATTGAGAGTATTCTGCTGAAAAACGGTTTGATAAATAAGTTTCCTAAGCTACTGTTTATCTTTCAAGCAAATGGTAAATTTATTAATGATATGCAGAAAACTTTTACCTTTTTCCTGTTATTTTTTTCCTCAATAAAAAACATATGCACCAGCCAACAATTCTGTTCAGAGTCTTTAAAATCTAATAAGCAGCTTCCTCCAGTTAAATAAGAGGAATGATGGATTAAGTTTTCCAAGTAAGTGTTCTGTATCCATATACTCACTCATGTTTTCAAATGTACAAGCATTTTAAAATAGATTTGGGAAATCAATTTTAATTTATCATACACTCCTTTCTCACAGAACATATAAGGGCAGAAATATTATTTATAAATATGTGTTTATGTAGGCATGTGAAAATTAGAAAAAAATATATTAGAGGAGAAAGCAAGTGCAAGAGAGATCAAGATTAAGTAAATATGATATGGGTATCTAGGAGCTGAAATACAGGAAGTCCCTAGGAATAACCGTGACTTGTTTGTTGCTATTCAAATTTTCACTCGCTTTGGAACATTTGAACGAACCTCTACTCACAACCAATTCTTCATCACAATCATCTTCAGATAGTGCATACGCAGCTTTTTAAACAATTCAAAAACCTTAGAGTCATTTCTTAACTCCTCCCACTCCCCCAAATCAAACACACTGTCATCAAGTTGATTCCAATACACAGTGACCCCGATACATGTTTCTAACACTGGGCAGTTTTACAGGGGCAGGCGTGCTTATCTTTCCCCTGGGGCTGCTGAGTTGGAACCACCCACCCTGTGGGCTAGCAGCCCATCATTTAAACCACAGCACCACAACGTTAAGGCTAAATAAGAACTACACATACTTGTCCTACCTAGCAGCCATCCCAGTGCACCAGTTGGGGGAAAAAAACCAGCAGGCCTCTCTTGCCCCACAGACCTTACCTTACCTCACTCTGTGCAACTTCTTCATTTGTTTCCGCAAATGAAGAGGGACCGAAAAGGAAAGTGATTTGATGACATAGACGAGGTGAAGAAAAAATAAAGGAGGTCATGATAATTGGGAGGGGAGGAAGCGTTCAGGAACTAGAGGACGATCTTGGAGATCTATGTGTAACCTTCTCTCTGGGAGATGGGCAATGGGAAGGTGGGTGAGGGGAGACGCCGGGCAGTGTAAGATAAGATATAATAATTATTTATAAACTATTAAGGGACCAGGGGGAAGGGGGCAGCGGGGAGGGAGAGGGAGGGGTTAAAAAGGGAAACCGAGCTGATTCTAGGAACCCAAGTGGAAGGCGAATTTTGAGAATGACGAGTGCAACGAATGTATAAGGGTGCTTTGCTCAATTGATGTATGTATGGATTGTGATAAGAATTGTATGAGCCCCAATAAAAAGATTTATTAATTAAAAAAATGAAGGAGGTGCTGTTACCCATCCAAACAGATGAGTTTGAAAACTGTTTCCAAGAACTGAACCACAGATTTGACAAATTTATTCAGTGTAATGGAGAGTACATTGAAGATGATAAGGTTGTTTTGTAAAAAATTTCAATACATAGTTTTAGAAAAATAAAAATCTGGTTTGGGGAGGTTAGTGTAGCTAACCTATGAACACAGGATTCTATTTTCCATGATAATTTCAATTGCCTGACATGCATGTGAAAGTTGGGCAATGAATGTGGATTGGAAAAGAATTGATGAACTTGAATTATGGTGTTGGCAAAGAATATTGAAAGTATCACAAACTATCAGAAAAACAAACACATCTGTCTTGGAAGAAATACCACAGCCAGAATGCTCCTTAGAAGCAAGAATAGCAAGACTCCTTTGGCTATGTTATCAGAAAAAAGTGTATCATGCTTGGTAAAGTCCAGGGGCAGTGAAAAAGAGGAAGACCTTCGACACAGCAGCTGGAGCAATGAGCTCAACCAGGCCTGTAGTGGTGAGGAGGGCTCACAATGGGCTGTGTTGTGCTGTACAGAGGTAGACTGAGTTGGAGTTCATTGGATGGCACCTAACAACAACAACATAGGCCCAATGACATATTATGATATAGAACATGTAATGGGTGTAATGTTAAGATCCAGGAACTGAATAAAATGTGAAGCACATTTTTGTGTTTTGTTTTTTATCACAATAAAATAATTCTATGGAAACACTCCCTTGGACTTAAGGATGAAATTCCCTAGTGTGAGAAGAACCAATGACTGCTCTGCCAATGTTATAGACGTAGAGGTCATTGGACTGTGGTTGGGATCTCTTGCTTTGAGAGCACTCAGTTAATGGCAACTCTGAACTAGTATGTATTTTATATTTTCATGCTTTCTTTAATTTTTTACGACATGCCTTAGACTAGCATAGTCTGCTCTTGCGAATGAGCACTATTGAACGTTTGCTCTATCTCCAACCCTCGTCCTTTTCCTAAATAGTGTGGGTGATTTAAGGTTTTGAACTGTGCGGGCCAAAAATCCACATATTTACATCTAAAACACTGTCCTATGCTTGTTGCATACTTTCCTTTTCGAAGATGTCTTAAAATCTATGCCATTGACTAAATTAATGATTCTATCAACAGAATTATTATATGCCCCATGGGTGTTAGTGATAATGTTCCCCAATAAAAGGATAATGACTTCTCTAAAGTTGCTCAGGGACATATTTAGAGCATAGATACCTGAATGGATCTTGAGCCCACATTTAGCCATAGCCCAATCTAAGAACAATTAGATCTTATGACATGGCCTTACTGGATCCTTGATCTTATGAAGAGATCACTGAAGAAAAGGGTGCTATAGCAAAGTGTGAAGAGGAAATCAGTGTTTGGCTATCAGAGAGAATTGGGTCTTGGGTCTTAAATGCTTGTCTTTAAATAAGCAGCCATCTTAGTGAGGTAACAACCAAATCCACACAGCAGAAACATAGCAGCCTGTGTGGTCCATGGATTGTAAATAATAAAACCCAAGACTGGAGGAGGGAACAGTTTTGGAGCTTATATTCTGAGCACCTAGTTTTTAGAAGGCCATGGATGACAGTGAAAGCCCCAAATTAATTTGCAGGGTTGCATAGGGATTAATCTTCCCCTGAAACTTCCCTGACCATAAAGCAGGGATGTGAATAGCCTATCAGGCACTGCAAAGTGGACAATATAGATGCAGTTAAGTTAAAAAGTCACATTTTATCTCCTTTTTCACCTGCTTTAAAATTTTCTAGTTTTTATTATTTTCTATTGTATTTTCAACTAATTTATTCCTATATTTTATTTTGTACTTGTTTTATGGTTTGTTTGTTTTGTTCAATTGTTTTTTCTTTCCCTTTTTGTATATTTTTCTCTATATGAAATCCAGCACAGGAAAATCTATAGAGACAATACTGGATTAATAGTTTCGTGGGGTTTGGTAGGGGAGGTAGGGAGTGGGATGGGGAGCTAATAATGAGTGCAAAAAAGGATAAAATGTTTTAAAATTGATTTTACTGATGATTGCACAACTCTTTCATAAACTATTGAGCTGCATTATCTTCAAAATACATGTCAATAAAACTTCCAATTAATTTATGTATTAAGATAATAACATTATTGTGAGAAAAGCACTACTATCAATAGCATCAAAATATTTACTGAATATTATATACACAAAAAGGGGGGTGTTTTAGTTGTCTTGTGTAAATGGCTAACACTTATTCTCAAGGTCACATCACACAGCATAGAAAATGGAATCATCCAGACCTCGCACCCAGAGATAGCCTCGCTTACATTACTACGAATGCCCCTGTAAGTATCTATTTATGTGCAAATATGAATGCACATGTTGCACATATGAGACCACGATTTTTAAATTTGATTGATTTAATTTAAGCTAATATACACAGCTCTAATAACCAGAATGCAGGTTTTTCAAATGTCTTCAAAATAGAATTCTATACCTTTAGCCTGAAGTAGATAAAATACCTTTTCCATCTTCTACATGTTCCATTTTAAGGACAAGGCACTTTGAATTAGTCAGCTAAAGTAAAACTTAAAGTCAACTTGAGTTTACAGTTTATAAGAATTATATACTACCACTGGGACTGGGAACTACAGAAACCAAGGCAGTGAGTGAGCCAAATCTCTTACAGATGCAACACGGGCTTTCAAGACAAGACCAAACATCAGCTACTTAGCACATGATATGTACATCGAGAGAGAGGAGTGGGGTGGGGTGGGGAGAGTAGTATCTGGCCATTTTAAATCACAGACTGTCTTTGTGGTATCCACGAAATAATAAAAAATTGGATATATGGATCTAGATCTTAGTAAAAAGATGCTAAGCAAGGTAGACCAGTTTGCTCCATGATTTGGACTATAGGTAGTGGTAGGATTCAACAAGTTCACACTGGTTTGGCAGAACCAGTATCTATTTTGTTGTGGTTGTTGATGTTAAGTTCCGAGAACTGGTTGTACATTGGCACTTATAATCAGAGTTCTCTCCAAGGTGGGCAGTTAACCATTTACAACATGAAATTCAAATTCACGCTCCTGACTCTTTTATAAAGTTCATACCTGCAACAGCATATTCTAAGTGTCCACAGTAATACTCAGTCCATACATAAGTATAAGAAATCAGATGAAGCTGTTCTTGTAATACTGATTTATTCATTTCATGAAACTTGTCATACTTTTGGTGAAATACTACAATTTTATTCCCTCACATTGGTTACTTCAGCAACGAACACAGTGCAGAGAGAGGAAATGCCAAACAACCAGGGGGTGGCACGCTGTCATTCATTCAGCTTTGTGTTATGCCCCAAATTCCCACGAGATATTATGAGTGAATTATGCAATTCCTGACCATGTTCAAAGACCTAAAAATACTGTCAAAACAATTGCTGCGAGTTCAGCAGAAGCAGAACGGAATTTTCCAAAGATGAGCATAATGCGTTCAGAGAAGAGAAGTTGCCTAACTGTTTCTGATCTGATCAACACAAGTACTATCGTCTCCTTGGTTTCTCTCTAAAGGAATGGGATCCGACTCCCCTCCAGTGAAAAGATGGTTACAGATAAATCACACAACTGATGAAGCCTGGACAAAAGTGAAGATGACTGCAAGTGAGGGTGACGATCAAGAACCAATATGAAACTATCTTAAATAGCAGTTTTATTGTTTGGGTCAGGTATTATTTCACTTTTTTTCATTGATATTTTAAAAAATTTTATAACATAACATAGTTTTGTACCTTTTTATTTTTCTTATTTAAGTATTAATGGTATGAAACAGTAAACTACCTCTTGGTATATCTTCTATATAGTTAAAACAGTCATTAGGGTAGCAAACTGGTTGTTAAATTAATTGAATCCCACCCCTGACTATAGGCTATCAAACATGCTAAGTATATTAACTGAATAATGTGTGAATAGTAGAACAAATATGCAAGGGCTTCAGACGGTGTGTATAAAAGTAGATTTAAAAATAATGAAATTTTACAATGAGCTTTTTGAAGATTCCTGTTTATGCAGAAGTAGATAAGGATAAAATATCTACATCTGAACTGTGACACAGTACAGAACATTTAAGAAAGAAGTCCTTTGGGGGTGTACCTAGTTAAAACTTTCCGCTGTCTGAAAGGTTGGGGGTTGGAGTCTACTCAGAGTTTCCTTGGAGGAACCTTACAGACTACTGTTCTACTCACAGATGTGCTGTTGCCATGAGTCAGAGTAGGCTCAAGTCAGCTGCTTCATCTCTTTTTCAACAAGAAAACAAAAAGATTGAATAGCTAGATGGAAGACATAATTCTCACACTTTCACCCCATCATAACCTCCCCTCTCCTACTCATTAGCTAAATGAATGTGACCAGAGCTCTCTCAAATCTCTGTTCCTTTATTCTTTCTGTTGTTAAAACACGTATTCTAAAGCTAAAGGATTCCCATACCATTCTTCAGTGACGTTAAAACCCAACAGTGGCCATCTACAATACTCTTCCAACGCACAGAACACATGAAGCCGATGATTCTCAGGCCTATGTTCATTTCAGTAGCTTAATTCCGAGACTTGTTTACGTTCTTCATATATGTTCTTCATATAAGTCTTATCCTTACTGCCATAAGTACCTCCCTGGTTTTATTGCTGTCCATTTCTCGAACCATCAGAAGTCCCAATATTGAGGGCAGAGACCCATCTCTTACTCCGCAGTCTGAGTGTCTAACACAGTACAAGGCAGGGATAGGCAGGAATAATACCAACCCACCCCATCAGATAGTAAATCCACTAAGTGTGAGAACCACATCGATTTATCTTCATACCTCTCACTATGCCGTTAGCCAAATGCATTATAGTTTCCTCAATAAATTCTTCCGGAATTCAAGGGAAGCAGTGATAAAGCTATAAAACCCTACACTCATTTGAAATTGGCATATTATATTTCAAGTGTGACAAAATGGGTATAAATGAGCCATATGTTGATTATATATGGGAACAGAATATGCCATCAAGCGCACATATGGTCACAAGAGCACAGCACTACTGTACTAGTAAATGTGGATCATATTAAACTAATATGACAGCAATGAAAGTTAATTAAACATTCAATTAACAATTTTATTCTCCTTTGAAATTGAGAATGGCTTGAAGGATATTACTTAGGTCTCTTAAAAGCACTCTCTTGGTATATTTAAATAAGTATTCTTTTCTCGCCATTAATTTTTTTTAAAGTGCATCAAGAGCAGCGATATTATTCCATTGACTTAAAGGTTTAGTTTTTTTCCCCCCAAAGCTTTGCAGAGCATTAGTGACCCCACATACAACTATGAGCAATCTATCTTGATTTCTTTCTTTCTTCAAATTTGCCGATTTTAATGGAATTTGCAAACAAGACTATTTCACTCTTGCATCTTTTCAAGTGATTTTCCCTTATATTTGTCCTTTACTTTTCCTGCTTGGCAAGATTTGGGTTTCCATTCGAGGATCTCTTCTGCTATCTTTGCTCAGTCTTAGCCCAGTGATACCCACTTTGCTGATGTGAATGCCCGTGTGGACAATTGTGCTGTTAGCTTTTTTTTCCACTGCGCCCATTCAGTGCAGATGGCAGATTTCTCCCTGTAAACCTGGACCACTTTCCCAATTTGCTGATCTTTTGGTAGTGTCCTCACCCAACCTGAATGTCACCATCCTAGTGGATGGGCATGGACCGACCACCATATTTCTGTCCCAGATCCTTGGAAAGAGGGGAAGGCATAATCTTCCTGAGAACATCCAGAGTCACAAATAAATTGAACTTCATTTTGTACTTTGCCTCTCATGAACCTGTTTTAATTTTGTTCAGCTTTGGTCTGAACTTGCATGCGCATTTGATGGTGCGTCTTATTTTGACCAGTGACCTTGATCTTCTCCATCATCTCTTTCCACAGATGTAATCATTTGGATTCCTAAGTATTCCAATCATCATGATCTATGTTCAATGAATGGAAGAAAAAGCAAAGCCTCAAATTGCATAATTGAAGGATTCCTTGGGGGACGATATTTAATGTTGTTGTTCCTAGGCGCTATTAAGTTGGTCTGTCCAGTTCTGCAACACCTACACAATTATTCTTCTGTTCAAGTTCATTGTTGCAAACTCTGTGTTAATCAATCTTGATGAAGGCCTTCCTCTTTTTCATGGACCTCTACCAAGCATGATGCATTCCCTAGGAAAGGGTCTTTCCTAATAACGGGTCTAATGTACATGAGAAAACATTTCACCATCTTTGCTTCCAAGAATAATTCTAGCTGTACTTCTTCCCAGACAGGTGTTGTTTTTATTTTTTGACAGTCCATGGTACTTTTAATATTGTACTTTCTTTGCTAGCTCTATAATTCCAACCCACCCATTCTTCTTCCATTCTTTTTCAATGTCCAACTTTCACATTCATATGAGGCCATGGAAAATACCATGACTCGGGTCAGGTGCACCTTAGTCCACAAAGTAACATCCTTGATTTTCAACATTGTGAAGAGGTAGCTCTACCCACTGCACTGTGTCATTTAGTCTCTTGACTGTTTCTTTCATGACCAGTAACTGTGGATCCAAGCAAGAAAAAAATCCTTCACAATGTCAATATTTTCTCTTTTGATCATGGTGTCACCTATTGTTCAACTTTTGAGGACTTTGGTTTTCTTTACTAGAGTTGTGGTCCATACTGAAGACTGCAATCCTGATCTTCATCAGCAAGCACTTCAAGTATGACTCATGTTCAGCAAGCACGTTGTGTCATCTGCATGCTGCAGGTTGTTAACAACCATTCCTCCAATCCTGATAGTGTACTATTCTTCATATAATCCAGGTTTTCTGATTATTTGCTAAGCATACAGACTTAGTAAGTATGATGAGAGGCTTCAACTCTGAAACACACCTTTCCTGATTTTAAACCATCCAGCATCCCCTTGTTCTGTTCACACAACTGCCTCCTGCTCCATGTACAGGTTGATCATGGGCACAATTAAGTATTCTGAAATTCCTGTTCCTCTCAAGGTTAGCCATGGTTTGTTATGGTTAATATAGGATGATGTAGGAAGCATTAAAAATGACTGAATGAATAGTGGGGTTTCTGTAGTAAAATGAACTAGTCAACATTCCCATCCTATCAAGAGGTAGCAAATGAACAAAAATTAATTTTATTGACAAAAGAAGTCCAAGCTGCAATGAAATCATGGTAAAAAAATAAAAGCCTCCAGAATTCACAGACTATCTACTGAGATGTTTCCATAAATGGAAACAACACTGAAAAGTGTTCACCCAGATATGCCAAAAAAATTGGAACACAGCTAATTGGCCAACTGCCTTAGAAACAATTCTCTAGAGAAGCCAGGGAAGCCTTTATTATATGTACATTGCTGTGGTTGTCAGGTGCTTCCAGGCCATTCTGACTCATAGGCACTCAGGTAAGATGGAATGGAACACTACATTTTTCTGTGTCACCTTCAAGATTCTTGCTATGCTTGAGCCTGTGTAACTGCCACTGGTCTATCCATCTTTTGAGCCTCCTCCACTGCTTTCCTGGGCTAAATATAAGTGTAGATATACAGATATTGAGGTTTATAGGTTTAAAGTGGCTTACATGGCTAAAGAGGCTGGTAAACAAGTTCATGGTTGGAATGTCAAATGGAGGATTTTCTTGATTCATGTAGCTACACAAGTTAATTAACCCCAAATTGGCAAGTCAGGTGGCAGGCTGCTATCTGTAGAAGTAGATGAATCCTGCAAGGTAGTACCGATGAAGATCACAGCTTTCGCCCAGATCCTGGATGCTTCCTCCCCCCAACTACCATGATCCGAATTCTGCCTTGCGGGGCTGGATGGGGCAGAGGTTGTACACTGGTACATATGAGGGCTGAAGGCACAGGGAATCCAGAGTGGATGATACCTTCAGGACCAGGGGTGTGAGGGGCAATGCTGGGAGAGTGTAGGGTGAGTGGGTTGGAAAGGGGGAACTGATTGCAGGGATCCACATGTGACCTCCTCCCTTGGAGAGGGACAGCAGAGAAGGGGGAAAGGGAGACTCCGGATAGGGCAAGATATGACAAAATAACGTTGTATAAATTACAAAGGGCACATGAGGGAGAGGGGAGCGGGGAGGGAGGGGAAAAAAAAGAAGACCTGATGCAAGGGGCTTAAGTGGAGAGCAAATGCTTTGAGAATGATTGGGGCAGGGAATGTATGGATGTGCTTTATACAATTGATGTATGTATATGTATGGATTGTGATAAGAGTTGTATGAGTCCCTAACAAAATGTATAAAAGAAAAAAAAAGAAGTAGATGAATCCAAGATTAGTAGGCAATATGACAGGCTGCTGATTCATAGGCTACTGAGGTTTATGAGTCCCAGGATCAGCAGGCAATAGAGCAAGTTGCTGACTCAAGTTCAAAGAGCTGGACGTCAAACTATGATGAGCCAGATGTAGGATCCTAGTCTAGAAAAAAAGTGAGCAAGATTTTCCAGAATGCTTATATATGTTGAAAGCAGGACAGATCCCTTAGGAAACTCCTTCTGATTGACTGACTGCTTGTAGCTGATCTCATCATGGGAATTATCACATTATAGCACATCTCATCATGGGAGATGCCTCCACCATAATTGTCAAACCATTGAGAATCATTGCCCGGAAATATTAAAGCACAACCTTAACTATGACAATATTCAACAAAAAGAAATCCAAATTTGTATCTATTCCAAAGAAAGATGATCCAATACAATGCAGAACTTATCCAAAAATCTCTTTAATATTACATGTGAGTAAAACATTGCTAAGATAATTCACAGTTGAAACAGTGTGTCAACCGTGAACTGCCAAAAACTCAAGCCAGATCCAGTCATCAGGTGTGAGGCTGGTGGGGCATGCAAGAATTCATGCAACAAGAAATATCATTTGTGACATCAGATGCATCTTGACTGGAAGCAGAGAATACCATAAATATGTTTATCTGCTTTTATTGATTAGACAAAAACACTTGAATGTGTGGATCACAAAATATATGGATAACATGTGAAGAATGGGAGTTTCAGAACATTTCGCTTTGCTTATGCAGAACCTGTACATAGACCAGCACTTCTCAACCTGTGGGTTGCAAACCCCTTTGGGGTCAAACCATCCTTTCACAGGTCACCCAATTCATAATAGTCGCAAAATTACAGTTAGTAATTTTCAACAAAAATAATTTTATGGTTGGGGGACACCACAACATGAGCAACTGTATGAAAGGGTCTCAGCATTAGGAAGGTTGAGAACCAATGACACAGACCAAAAGGTAGTCATTTGATCAGAACAAGAGGATTAAAAAATGGTTTAAAATATGGAATGGTGTGTGTTAGCATTTTATACTTCACTATGCTTACTCCATCTGTATACTGACCAAATAATCCAAAACACTCTACTATATGAAGAAGAATCCAGTATCAGGATTGGAGGAAGATCCATTAACAACTTATGATATGCAGATGCACAACTTTGGTTGCTAAAAGTGAAAAGGATTTTAAATACCATTGAATGTCAAAAACAACAGTGTACTGTGTAGATTATACATCAACATATCACAAAAAAACCTTAAATTTGGATGAATAAATAGTATCATGATAAATACAGAAAAGATATGAGTGGTCAAGGATTTTATTTCACACACGCAATGCCCATGGAAGCAGTAGTTAAAAAATAGATTTGATGCAAAAAAGTCTTGTTCATAATCTTAGATGTTACACTGAGAACTGAGGGGTCATGATATTTTTATCACTCATATGCATGTGAAATCTGGACATTGAATAAGAAAGTTTTGAGAAGTATTATTGTATTAGTTAAAATATTGAATATACCATAGACTCTCAGAAGAATAGATAAATCTGCTTTTGAGGGAGTACACTTTGTCTCATACACTTGGACATGTTATTAAGAGGTCCCGTCTACTGGATAAGGACATGATGGTGGGTAGAAGATCAGAGAAAATGAGGAAGACTCTTTATGAAATGAATTGATGCAATGATTGCGACAATGGGCTCAAACATAGGAATGATTTTACCCTGGACTGGGCAATGTTTCATTTAGTTGTACATAGGGCCACGAGAACTCATAACTGACTTAATAGCACCTAAAACACATGTAAAACATGTTTGGAAGCACCCCAAACACCTACTCATTGTTATTGTTCTTTCTATTGCCTCATTCTAAATATAGGACATAAGAGCTATATAGGATAACTATGAGTTGGCATCAACTCAATGGTTGGTAAATAGGTTTGATAAATTAAAAAACTCACTTCTCTCAGGTCAATGCCAACTCATAACAACCTTGTAGGGCAGGCTAGAACTGCTTCCTGAGTTTATAAGACCGGAAAACAAAATTATTGCATTCTTTGAGGATGCCAAAACTGCCATTTTAACAAATATAAATTGAATAGCATAGAATTCTTGAAGAAAAGATTACAGTGCTGGAAATATTATGTCTTTGGGAATGTATAGACTTGTATGGAGGCATGTCAAGAAAAATAGTGTCACACATTGATTTTTTAATAAAGATTTCTATGATTTTGTAACCATATTTTTTACTTAAACACATATATCCATCATCAATCTCTATCTATCTCTTTCTTATCTATCTACCTACCTGTCTATCCAGTGTACATCGCACATAAGAAAATAATAGCATCAAAGTTTTCAGAACAGACACCAGAGCTTTGGAGATGGTCCCAAAGACTATAGTGGAACACATTTAAAATAAATGTCACCTTAAAAATGCTCGTGATTTCATAGAAAACCATATTTTTTACATAGAACATGTAGATATGAACAAATCAGATTTAAAGGGATACGGAGTATTGTCCTCTATAGAGAATGCTGCAGGAACTGATCCTAACTTCCAGTGATTTCCCAAGTGGGAAGGGAATTCAAAAAGCATCAACCTCAGACTGATTCCTGTGAGGCTCAGTTGGACATGCTTTCACATTCCAAGTCCCCTGACCAACGCTAACATATACTGTCCTTTTCAAGGCCTTCTGCTTCCCTTATGGATCCAATAATGTTTCACCAAGTCACACAAAACTCAAGCAACACTCACAATTACAGGGTTTATTAGGCAACTGAACATGGCCCACTTCAGGCTCAGAAATACTCAGGATATTGTTCTTCAGTCAGAATAGACTCGTACAACCCCATGCCCTCATTCATCTAGTTTCTTAGCCACAGGACTCATTGGTCTCTCCACTACTCAATGTTAAAAATCAGTTTTGGTGCTCTTGATAAAATACCCAAGAGGCATGTCACTGTACCAATAAGCTTCTGCCCAAAGGATCTTAGTTCAAACTCTCTGAGTCAGCAAATCTACCTCCGACAACTGCATTTCTAGAGGTACCCCCCTGCAAGCAAGCCGCTTGCTACTTGGTCTCTGCATCAGGAGGCCTACTGTTCTGCCTTGGGCTCTGGCTCTTGGTTCTGCTTCTACTACTGCTTTTTCGCTCCTCTGGCTTTCTGGCTTCTGTCTTCTGGATTGAGAAGGGTCAGCAGGCAGCGCTCTTAATGTCTATGCTCAACTCTTTTTCATTGATGGTAGTGATATCACTCCTCTTATTCTAAGATGGCTCATTTTTATACCCAGCAGGAAAGCAAAATTGACTAAGCCCACATTGGAATTACAAGTATTTACACTCACAGAGAACCCTGATAACAGTCAAGCACAACTAAATCATAACAACCTTCTGAATCTTCCTCTATAATCTTTTTATGCATACTAAGCTGGAAAGGGGGAAATACCACTAATCTGTCCAGTCATTGGGAATTTTAAAAAGACTTTTGCTAGAAGAGTTATAGTAAGTAAATCCTATACCACATATGCTAAGCCTAAAATTCTTTTAAGCTTAATTGGTAATTTCATTTCTCCACTTTTCTGTCAGGTTGTCATACTGTGGTAGCTTGCATGCTACTGGAAGATTTGTCACTGGTATTTCAAATACCAACAGGGTTCTCAAAGTGAATTGTTTTCACAGTAGATTCCAGACTATGAAGAAGGCCTAAGTTTTCATCTTCGAAGAGATTAGCCACTGAAAACCTTATGAATAGCAGTGGAACACTGTCTTGTTCTATTAAAAACCCATGGGTGAGAACAGAAGATGGTGTGATATAGATGCCAGAAGACGGGTCTCTCAGGACAGAAGGCACAAAATATTCCTGAGGGAGATCTGCCTTTTCAAAGTACAGTGAACCATAAAGATACAGATGGAACAAAGCTTGTAGGAACAAAGCCTTTGGGGCCTCCATTTCTTGATGGGGCACAACTCAAAAGGAGACGAAAGAGCTGCAAACATCTATTACTTATGAGGGCTTGGAGTGTTCCAAGTATGACTTTACTAAAATTGGAATTCAGAAAGAGAGAAAAACATGGTTAAGTTCTTGGCAACTATAAGAAAAATCAAAGCTTCAAGCTCACCAGCAACTTCCTCAGAGTAAAGAATTGATCTGCTGCAGTGAAAGTCCAACCATGGAAACTCTATGGGCTAATTCTAACCTATAGGGTTAACTGTGAGTACGAATCAACTCAATGACATAGAACAACACTCCTCTTTTAAAGGGCTTTGGAATAAACGCAGGGAAGCAAAGATAAAAGAATACAGCTGCCCTTCATTGTATGCAGATTTCATAGTTGCTACACCACCTGTTTGCTGAAAATACTTGAAGTGTTCCCCATCATTTGAAGACACGATTCTGTGCAGAGTGGAAAACAACTCCAAGCTGAGATCAATTCCATTTACTTGACAGTGCTTTGGGGATTGTAAGTTCTTATGCCCTCCTTCCTCCCTCTCCTCTTCTGGTAGGTTTAATTTTATGCTTTCCCTTGTTCCAGTCTTTCATCACCGGGAAAATCCCCTTGAAGTGTGTCTGTGTTGTTCTAGTGGTAATTGCAGTTTCTAACTGGGGTTTGTCTTCGTGTTTATGTCTCTGTAATGTAGCCTATGTTTAATGACTCATCTTCTCTATCCTTGCTCGAAATATGATGATTATGATCATGGTGTGAAATTAAACTTTTTTTGCAGCCTAAATAATGATTTAATATTGGCTACTTCAGTGGTTGAGGGAACTTTATTGTACCCAACCATCATAAGCGGTGAGGACAACTCTACTACCCACGCAGCTGGACTACCTAGAAGCTGCAGTCATATTTCAATTTGAGTGGCACCTGCTCTGTTCTAGCACTCAGTCCAGAGAAAGTATCGGGTTATGCTCCCCAGCTTCACTGCCATCAATCAATTCTGACTCATAGAGACCCTGTAATACAGAGTAGAACTGTCTCTGTGGATTTCCGAGACTGTAACTCTTTACCTAAGTCGAAAGCTTTATCTTTCTCCCTCTGAGTTTATTTTAAAGTAGTAAAATATGGCCACTGTGGTTGCTTTACACCTCTTCCAGCACCCACAGCAGCCTTTCACTGTTATAAAGTTAACTCAGACTGACTTTCATGACTCTACATTTTCCATTTCCTCTGCGTTGCCACGCCCTCTGGGATTCAGTCTAGCTCTAAATGACTCAGGCAATGAGGCTTCCATTTCTTCCCCTGGGAAACTAATGTACAGTCTAATAGACTGTTAGGAAATTGTTTCTGATATTCAGCCTACATATTCTTTTCCTTAATTGCATCCCATTACTACATTCTAAACAATTTTTCTTTCTCCTTTATACCCTACAGATTCTTGTCTAGAACCATTTCAATTTGGCCAAGCTTTGTAAATTGGATTGTTTTTGCTGTTTGTTTCAACTTGGAGTCAAACTTTTTTTTCATTTCTAGTTTACTTGCTTGATATTCTGTAAATTCCCTCACTCTTGGCTATTAGGAAGACACTCAAAAGAGTACTATTTACTAAGGGTGGGCTAACCAGGCAAGCACAGGAAACATTGTAACCTTTTTAGTCAGCATGCAAAAATTCAATTAACATCATGTAGATTTGTATATCACCATTCTAATTTATTATAACCAGAGACGCCCCCAATCTGAATAACTGTTTCCATCTACAGATAAGTTTATTAAATTGATCATCTTAAAATTGTTTATCATACCCTAAATCATGTTTATTTCTATTACACATTTCTATATTATTTTGTATGATTCTTTTTCATGTTTCTACAGCTTATCTTTTTATGTTCCCTGCATCACAATGAGCATCAAATAATTGCAGCATTGCCGGATTTTAAGGAGCCAAGGTAGCATAAAACAGGGCTTTCTACTCCTCTGAAGAGTTACAGTCTTGGAACTCACAGGGGTAGTTCTACCCTGTCCTAAAGGTTTCCATGAGTAGGCATTGACTCAATGGCAGAAGGTTTGGTTTGGTTATTGGTGGCACAGTGATGAAGTATTGGGTTGCTAACCCACTGGTCAGCAGTTCAAAATCACCAGTCTCTCTATAGGGAAAAAATAAGGTTTTCTACTCCTAGAAAGTATTTCAACCATGGAAAACAAAATGGGGGCTCATACCCTGTCCCGTAGGATCACCATGAGTCAGAAAGGACTCAATGGCAATGAGTTTGGGGGACTTTGTCTTTGTTTGGTTGAGCCTGATTTTAATCCTAATTCAGTAAAACATAAGTAAAGCATACCCTGCTTGTAAACAATTTAAATATACCCCCGAGCAAACATCATTAATCTCAAAATTGCTAATTGTTCATTTTTTCTTATTATATTATAATGAAAAACATATAGAATATCTTTTAATGCATACTACTAAATATCATATTTATTACTTTAGTGACCCTCAATCTCAGCTCCATGACAGTTCCATGATTATTTTAGTTACAAGAAATTGTTTGTTGCTATGCAAAGATTCACACACAACACAAACGCCTGACACCAAATTAAAATATGTCTTTTTCATTTTTTATTATGTATCTCATCCCTAAAGATTATCAAATACGGGCACACTTTATTTCCTTGTACTTCAATTTTTTGCACTTTGAAGATACTGCATGTTTTACAAATTGAAGGTTTGTGGAACCCTGCCACAAGCCAGCCTATGGATGCATTTTTTCCCTAACAGCATGTGTTCACTTCTTTACTTTGTGTCACCGATTGGTAATTCTCCCAATACTTCAAAGTTTTTTATAATACTGTTGCACACTTAGTAGACTACACTGGAGAGTAAGCATAACCTTCACATGCACTGGGAAATATAATACTGTGTGACTTGCTTTATTGTGTTCATTGCTCTATTGCTGTACTCTAGAATTAAATCTGCAATGTCTAAAACTGAACCTGCAACATGCCTGTATTATTTATGATAATCTCAACTTGAAATTTGTCTACTCTCGATCATGAACTATTATGAAGTATTCTTAGATTGCATTCCTGCTATGAAATAGAAATAGATTAAGCAAAACCAACAACCACCCAACCCCCGCAAAAACATTAAAATAATAAAGAAAAATTCTAATTCTCATGCAGACCAAACTCCCACTGGTTTTCAGTTGGTGGCACTGTAGTGGCTTGCATGTTTCT
This sequence comes from Tenrec ecaudatus, assembly GCF_050624435.1. Lineage (NCBI taxonomy): Eukaryota > Metazoa > Chordata > Mammalia > Afrosoricida > Tenrecidae > Tenrec > Tenrec ecaudatus. Next base: position 112,734,019 of record NC_134536.1, read on the forward strand.
CTGGATGCTGGACTACTGGTATTTCAAGTATCAGCGAGGTCACCCATGGAAGACCGTTTTCAGTGGCACTTACAGACTAAGACAGATCAGGAAGAAAAACCTGGTGACCACTTCTGAAAATTAAAGTGTAAAAATTTATGGACCCAAACAACATTATCCCCTTCACTTAATTTGGACAGGTCATCAGGAGAGCTCAATATATTATCAGAAAATAATGAACTTGAATATGCCGTGAGCATGAAGTTGACAGAAACCCTGTTGGCATGGGCAGTTTGAACCTCCTAGCTCCTCTGTGAGATGAGGTGAGGTAGACAGATTATGTGAAAAATGTGGACTTCCGGCTAGATGGAAACCAGGTAGGCAGCCTGCACTGGGAACTATGTGGATATCAGTGAGTAGGGATATCAGGAGGCACATTGGAGGTCTGAGGCTGTCATTTAATCTAGGTGACAGCCAGGAGCTGTTCCCAGAACCTAGAAGCAAACTTCACCCCATCTCCTACACCTGCTGCAGATCCCACCTTGGCCACCACCACCCAGTCACCCACCTGTATCCTGACCATCTCGTGGCAAGCTTGCAGCAGCACTTTGACCCCCAAACTGCCACCATTAACTCAAATCTTCCCCTGCCACTCTTGAGACCCTCCCTCCACCTGCTGGCAGCTTCCCCAGCTGCACTCAGCACTCTCCTGCCTTCTGATTATGGCCTCTGCCCGCAGCACCCAGAGCACTCTGGATGCAAGTGTGTGACTTCCCCTGCTACATCTGGCACTCTCCCACAATCCTCGTGCAGAGCTTTAAAAGGCAGTTAGCTATAGGGAGCTGGTGGAAGCATTCTAACCAGCCTCCCAAAGAGAGAGCCCAGGGCACTAAAGCCCCAGAAAATGGTACCAAACTCCTCAAAAACAACATGCTGACAGCAACTAGTCACAACAAGCTCAACAAAATAATAGGAGAAACAAAACAATTTCAGAGGAGGTCCCAAACCTAGCAACATGCGTAAAAGAAGCAGAAGTTGATCTACCAAAGAAAGAAATCTTCAGAATGTTACTTGGAGTCATCCAAGATATGAGTGAAGCAATACAGAAAAGGGATGAAACAATAGAGGAGATAAAGACCTCGCACCAAAGGGAAATACAAGAATTAAGGGAGGGGGTAACAAAAGCAAATAACTAGTTAATATACCTCACCAACAGACTAGAAGAAGCAGAGAACCATACCAGTGACCATGAGGATAATCAGAAAGACTTCAACAAATCAGAGAAGCTGAAGAAAAGCTGAGAACAATGTATGATACTAAGAAGAGGAACACATGAGAATAATTAGATTTCCAGAACAAGATACAACCATGGGCATATGGGATTCATTCTAGTGATGCAGGGATGGTTGAACACCTGAGAGTTCAACAGTATTATTTGCCACATTGACAAGAAAAAAGATAAGAACCACGTGATAAATCAATAGACACAGAAAAAGCATTTGACAACATCCCACACCCATTCCTGTTTAAGACACTCAAGAAGATAGGAATGGAAGGAAAATTGTTCAATATAATACAAGTTATATATGATAAAACAACTGCCAATGTAGTATTCAATGAAAAACAGATAAAAACAATCCCATTGAAAAAGGAGACCAGGCAAGAATGGCCCTTGTCCCCACTTCTATTTAACGTACTGGAGGTCCTAGCTAACAACATAAAGCAAAAGAAAGACATCAAAGGTATTTTGTCTGGGGACAGAAGAGGTGAAACTATCATTATTCGCGGATAATATGGTTTTATATATGGAAAAGCTCCACAAGATAAGTGCTGGAAGTGACAGAGGAATAAGACAAAGTGGCAAGATACAAGATCAACAAACAGAAGTCTATCAGACTGCTATATACATCAGACAAGACCATGGAAGAGGAGATCACAAAGGTAATACCATTCATAACAATCAAACACAACTTGAAATAGCTAGGAATTTACCTTGCCCCAAACCAAAAGATTTGTATGAGTAAACCTACAGAGCACAATTACAAGAAACCAAAAGCGGCCTCTACAAATAGAAGAGTATCCCATGCTCGTGGATTGGAAGATTTAATATAGTAAAGATGTCAGTCTTACCCAATGCATTATTTAAGTTTAATGCTATCCTAATACAAATACCAACATCTATATTCAAAGAGTTGAAAAAATTACCAATTTCATATGGAGAGGGAAGAGTCCTATAATTAGGAGAGAACTCCGTAAGAAGGACAAAGTCGGAAGGCTTGTTTGACTTGACTTTAACATCTTTTATACAGTCACAGTGGCCAAAAGAGCATGGTACTAGTACAGTAAAGAACTGAAATGTCAGCAATGAAATCATCAGCATACAGACAACTGATTTTTGATAAGGGTCCAAAAAATATCAAATGGAAAGTGGATACCCTCTTCAACAAGTGATTCTGAAAAAAAATGGATATCTACCTGCACAAAAATTAAACAAGACCCTTAGCTCACTCCATGCACAAGAATAAATTCAAGGTGGATCACAAACCTCTACATAAAACCCCAAACTATTAGGGCCATCAATGAGGGAATTGGGACAAACCTGGAGGGAATTCATAGGCTGTCAGAAATATGGAAGGACACAAACACAGAGCAAGTACAAATTAAACAAGTGGGATATCCTAAAGATAAAACACCTATGTACATTGAAAGCCTTCACCAAGAGAGTAGTAAGAGAGTCCACAGAGTGCAAAAATAGCTTTAGCAAGGACACGTCAGACAAAAGTTTCATTACTAAAATCTGCAATACTCTGCTCTCTTAAAAAAAGAAAACCCAATAGTACACTGAGGAGGTGAGTAAAAGACCTGAACAGAAGTCTCGCAAAGGCAGAACTCTGAATGGCCAATAAACATGAGAAAATGTTCCTGATCATTAATCATAGAGCATATGAAAATTTAAACAACTAGGTTATACCACCTAATACCCTAAAATAATCCAATTCAAAAAATCAGAAAGCAACAAGTGTTGGAGAGAATGTGTTGAAATAGGAGCACTCTTACACTGCTGGTGGTACTTTAGGTATGTGCACCTATTATGAAAATCAATTTGGCGATACCTAAAACAAATGGAAATCAAGCTACCATATGACCGAGCAATCTGCCTACTGGGCCCGTACAAATAAGAAGAAACAGGCTACAACCAGATATCAGGATGCCAATGTCCATCACGGCACAGTTCACAATCGCCAAGAGATGAAATCAACCTAAATTTCCGTCAATAGACATATGGATTAAAAAAAACTCTGGTACACAATTACCATGGGGTAATATGCATCCCTAAAAAACAGTGATGAACACATGAAACACATTGTCGCCTGGGAAGAGTTGGTGCAAATTATGCTAAGCAAAGTAAGCCAAGCGCAAAAGGACAAGTACAACATGAGTCCACTGAGTTAAGCTTAGAAAGCATAGTGGGGAGGTGTCAGATCCAACCCAGGGATACATATGGCAGTCAATTAAAAAGGTGGGGAGAGAAAAAAAAAGGACAAGGGTAGTGGGGGAGCAGAACACTAACTCACCCAGTGGGAAGGTATCATTTCGATCTCCACAGGACGGAGAGAGAGGGACCAGATCTCAACTCGTTGCACCAAGCCTTGAAGGCAATATACCATATGGAGCAGTGAAATAACAGAAAGGTCTGCAGGGTCAGCTCCTTTCCCAGCTACATTGACCCTCTCCCCAAAGTCATGTACTATAGAGGACAGCAGTGAGGATACAGCCAGGGGAGAGGGACAGATCTGTCCAGACCACATGGGAGCAAACTAAGAGGGAGAGGGAGGGAGGAAGGGAGAGAGAGAGAGAGAGAGAAAACGAATCAATGAATACTACATCCTGGCCCACGAAACCTTGAGGATGACATTCCTGCTTGGAGCAGTCAAGGCACAGAGAGGACCACAGGGCCCACACCACCTTGAGACACAATGTACCCTCACAGCTCTATAGGAGACAGCATTGGAGACAGTGGGGGAATGGTGCCTGGCCTGACAGCCCTACCCTCACCCCGACACTGGGGGGAAGCACAAGGGAGTACAACAGAGCAGCAAGGGGAATGAAGCAATGACTTCCCCCAAAGAATTCTGATAATAGACTTCTTACTCAGAGGCAGGGCTTGGCATCTAATCAGACCGGATCGGAAAATATTCATAAGGGTCAGCAGACAGGCCTGGAATTATTTTTAGGGTTTTTTGTTTTGTTTTTCTTTTATTTTTATGTCTATCTATATAAATGTGTTAGTCCTGCATTGATTAGAGAAATACATCCAGACACTCGTATAAGTAAGAGGGAACTTGATATCAAGAAGTAATTTTGCAACAATAAAACATGCCAGGCCAATCCAGATCAAGTCCATAAGTTTGATATTAGCCCATAAGCACAATATCAGGCCATGGATTCCTCTTCAGACTCACACTGCACATACAGCGATGCCAAATGCAGGAAGATCTCAAGCCGGTGATGGAAAGTCCTGTGAGTGTGACGGCAGTGAATGCATCTCCTGGGCTCCGGCTGCCATCTCCATGTGGCGCGTCAACAAGAATATGAAGCAGAGAGGATGTGTGTCCTGCCTCCCGGGAGGGAAACAGGAGTTCCCAGAATGCTCAGGAGAAGGCTGTGCCCACACGGAGGCATCATTCACTATGACCTGATTGACAGACTAGACTCCACCCCTTTAGTCAAGTTGATAGGAGAGTATATAACTGCCACAAACCACTCCTTGTTAACTTGACACTTTTATACAACTCTTTAGCCAGATATAATTTTCAACACAACAAAAATAAAATCACATCTGTACCTAACAGGATAAAACTAAAATACATACAATTTAGTGTGTGCAGCCTCGGTTAAACATAATATCCTATAAATGAGCAAAACAACACTATTCTGTGCCTAACAACTTCAGTTAAGTGAACACCTCCACCATAATGCCATCATCCTATGAGCATATTCCCCCACCCAGGACAGTTTGTAAGGCAGCCACTTCATGCCTTTATCCTCCCCATTTGGGGTATGCAGTTTCTACGCTGCCCACTTATATCAACCCAGTGCTCTGAGAAGACAAGCATGTTCTTTGATGTGAAGAATATTCATTCCAGTTGGAAGCTAGTGAGTTAGGATTCACAAGCAAAGTCAAATCAGGACAGGACATCTAGAAGGTCAGCAGCAATATCACAAATTCAGAGGCTGAAAAAAATCTTTTCATCTGGTCAGGTTCTGGTCACCTCAATGTGGGCCACCTCATTTAACTTCGCCAGTGTGCCCGTTGGTCACCTTGTCTTTAGACCATGGGCAGCATCATACATTCTCAACAACCTCAGTCCTGTTGGGCTAGGTCATGAAGTTCAGACCATCCAATCCACTCTCATCGTCTCCTCTAGTCACTGTGAATCAGCTCTATGGGTGTCAGAGACCTGGCTTAACCCACCTCTTTATTGTTACATTTCTCTCACGTCCCTAGACAAGTAGATCCAGGTGGTCGCCTAGTAAGCATGTCAGGCTGCCCACAAGCTCTCTTTAACATTCAGTCCTAGAGAAGAGAGTTTCTTCGTGGTTCCAGATTTTTTCAGTCTCCTCACCTTTGAACACCCTGAGTACTCCAGACACTTGGTGGGACTTTTCATTGCCTTCCTTGTAGGTGTGCCCTAGACCCATTTAAGATTCAAATTAATGGCTGAAACAGAGCTTACTAACTCTCTAGACTTCCCAATAATCATTTCTATCAATCATTGTATCAATAACAATAGTCCAAAGAAAACAATATAAAGGTAGTACAGTCAGATCTAAACTCAGTTCTTAAAGCAGTCAAGTTCAATCTTTATCTTATCTTAATCCTTATCTAAACTATTCAATTGTCATAAAGTATGACCTTAGGTCTCTGACTGCTTCAAGCCAGGGTGGGGCCGTCTATCAGCCATTTTCAATAAGCAGCAGGATCTCTGAGGAATTCAAAAGGTGATTTTGCCCCCTGAGCTCAAAATATACATTGATCACATTCACTTTCAACATTTTGAACAACCAAACAAAATAATCAAACTTTAACTTCCCATATTCTTCACAGAAATCCACCCAGTAAACTGTGCGGGCACATGTGACCTCTGGCTAACCAAAGAAGAACTACACTGAGGGAGAGACCAGACCAGCATCTGCTCTCCATTTGCATGATTTCTTTCTCTAGTACCCCACTCCCAAGTATCAATATGTGTTAGTTCAGGTTGACTAGGGAAACAAATCCAGAGACACTCATAGATATGTAAGAGAGAACTTTATAACAAGAAGTAACTATGCATCAATAAAACATCCCAGTCCAGTCCAGATCAAATCCACAAGTTTGATATTAGCCCATAAGTCCCATATTAGCCCATGAATTCCAGTTCAGACTCACGCAGCACATGCAATGATGCCGAATGTAGGAAGATCAGAGACTAGTAGGTGAAAAGTCCTGCAGGGCCGATGTCAGTGAACACATCTCCAGGGCTCTAACTGCCATCACCATGGCTTTTCAACAGAAATGTGAAGCAGAAGATTGTGTGTCCCACCTCCAGGGAGGAAGACAGGAGTTCCAGAATCCTCAGAGAAGGATATTCCCACACAGAGGTATTATTCACTATGACCTGATTGACAGGGTAGATTCCACCCCTTCACTCAAGTTGACAGGATAATATGTAACTGACACAATAAGATAGGCAGGATTAACAATCGCAAGGAGAAAACATTGGGGCCGAAGGCTCCAGGGGAACATGGGAGAGAAGGAGGTGGGAGAGAGAGAGAGAGGAGCCAACAAGCCCATGTTCAAGGGAATAACAAGGGATCTAAAATCAATGGCAAGGAGGGTGTAGAATGTCTGGTAGGGTTTGATCAAGTACAATGTAGAAGAGAGGAATTACTGAAAGTCAAATGAAGACCCAATATGATAGTGGGACAGGAGGAAAGTAAAATAAAATGGAGGAAAGAACTAAGAGGCAAAATATATTTATAGTGGTATAAATATAAGTGTGCATATATGTAAATATATTAATATATAATGATAGGGATATACATCTAGTGCATCTATTTATATATTGTGCTAAGATAGCAGACAGATATTGGGCGTCTATTCAAGCCCTCCCTCAATAAAAGAACAGATTATTCTAATAACCTGACATTCAGTGATGCCCACCTTCTCAATAGGATTTCTGAAGACAAAATGGGTGTATAAGCAAATGTGATAAAGAAAGCTGATGGTCCCTGGGTATTAAAAGATATAGTGTGTGGGGTCTTAAGAACTTGAAGTTAAACAAGAGGCCTTCTAGAAGAGAAGCAACAAAGCCCACATGGAACAAGCACACCAACCTCTGTGATCAGGATATGTTGAAGGGATCAGGTATTAGACATCAGAAGATCCAAAACATGCCATAATATTAATGCGAACAAGGTGTATCTGAGTACAGACCCAAAGCCATTTGTACACAATTGGAAATCCTCTACAGAAGGGTCAAAGGGAAGGGAAGAGTCAGCCAGAATTCCTCTGCTTCTTTAATACTTCCTCCCCACCCACTATCATGAGCGCAGTTCTACCTTACAAAATCCCGCTACAGCTGAGCAAGTACAATTGTTCAGATAAGAGCTCTCCACAGGGAATCCAGGACAGATAAAACCCTCAGGAATAGTAGTGAGAGTATCAATACAATGAGGGTAGAGGGAAGGCTGGGGAAGAGGAGAAAGGGGGAACTAATCACAATGATCGATGTATAACACTTCCCGGGGACAAATGAGAAATTTGAGTGAAGGGAGACAGCAGACAGTGTAAGACAGTGTAATTATTATTATGAAAATAATAGTAATTTATAATTTATCAAGGATTCATCTGGGTAGAAGAGTGTGGGAGGAAGGGGAAAAAAGAGGAGTTGATACAAACCAAGGGCTCAAGTAGAAAGAAAATGCTTTGAAAATGATGATGGCAACATATGCCACACAAATGTGTTGGACACAATTGATGTTCTATGGTTTGCTATAAGATATGTAAGAATCCCTAATAAAATGATTTTTAAAAGGAAAAATGGACAGTCTTGGATAACCTGAGTTATACTCTGTCCCATAGGGTCACTACGACTTGTAAACAACTCTGTCAGTGAGTTTGGTTGGGATTTTTGAGTTTTAAAAATGATTTCTATCTCTATATATTCAATACAATACAATACATTAGATCTGAAAGCTTGATTCAGTTTGGGTTTTTTAATATAAATATAAGAGTATATGAGTGTGTGCTGGTGTGTATGGTATATTGTTGTTGTTGCTGTTACCTGCCCTCAATTCAGCCCGGACTCATGATGACCCCAGGCAGTGCTCCATAGGGTGTTCTTGGCTTTAATATTCATGGCAGCAGATCACCAGTTTTCTTTATGGGAGTAGTAGAAAATCTCATTTTTCTCTCTTGGAGCAGCTGGTATCTTTGAACTGCTGACCTTGCGGCTGATTCCCACTCATATATACCCTAGAGGGCAGAGTAGTACTGGCCCCTGAGAGTTTTTGAGACTAAATCTTTGTGGGAGTAGAAAGCCTCATCTTTCTCCCAGAGAGCAGCTCATGGTTTTGAACCAATGACCTTGCTGTTAGCAATTCACTATGCTACCAGAGTTCCCTAAAAAATAGAGTAGCATTGCCAAATTCATATCTCAAGGGCATCTTCCCATGTTGTTGCCATGATGTATTCAGAAATATACATTTTTTTGCTCCTATTTCTGCCTCTTGAGGCCAAACATGATTCAGAAAGTCATCTTGCCTTTACTCCCGAGAAGTTTGCAGAGCTTTGCAGCCTTCCCAATCAATGCTCTATGTGTTTAAAATTGCATTTTATGGTTATAATATATTCTGATATTTTATCTACGGACCACTCTTCAGCAGTCCCGTTTGCTCAATTTAGATCTGTATCTGACAGCCTTTTCCTCAAGTCGTCTCTGTCCTTTGAAAAGGGACTATTTGTTGGAAACTTTTTGGGATTCTTGAAGGTTTAAAATGCTTTACCGATTGCTGGGAAGATGGCAGGCCAGGGGACCCACATACTCTGAGAGCTTTTACGAACAAGGCGGGTTTGGTGTCCAGGTAGCTGAGTGGTAGGAGTCTGGTGAGTTAAATATTCCCCCGAGACATCACCCCACCCCCACCTCCACACATTTGTCCTGAGCCGGGGCCTCAGTGATTCGTGGGACATCTCGGGTCAGTAGGCTTCTGCCGCTGTGGCCACAACTACCTAGAGCCCCACTCCATCCCCAGACTGGGACCCCGTGGCCAGAGTAGCTTGCCTGCCCTGCCGAGACATGTAAAGCAGTGGTGGAACCCCCTACAGCAGATGTCCACTCAAAGACCCCACTAAGAGAGAAGCTTCCCTTTCTCGCGGTACCTCTCTCCCCACCTGGCACCAATCTGCCCTTGGGTCCGTGTCCCCTCTCCATTCATCCAAAGCCCGCGTACCTGACCGGCAGGCTACCGGGGGCAGCCTGGCTACCCCCATAGGGACCATACACCTCCATTGCTGCCAGGGACCTCTCCACTGGCACCTGCCTTGGCCCAGCAGCCCGCCCCCATCAGCCTAGCTCCTGATCTACTCTTGGCCTGGGAAGCAGAGCTGCGCACTTCCCGCCGGTGCTAGCCTGCAGCCAGAGGCCATCCCACTTCTACCCTCGACACTGCAGTTCCACCGGAGCCACTTCAGGCTGGCCTGCACCACTGCAGAGACCCATGCCCCTGGCCCGGAGCGCTAGACCTGCCTGCCGGGGAGTGCCCCTGCCAGCGCTGACAGAGCCAGGCATTAACAGTGGGCACTCCTCCCTATTGGCAGCACGAATGACAGGGCCTTGCATGCTTGCCGGACTGACTTTGCCCTCCCTGGTGCCTTGCGGGATTTCCAGCGGCTGGTGGTTCCGAGCTCTGAGCCTTACAGGGCACATTCCTCCCAGGGTGGAGGGCAGGCGCCACTGTCCCTGTTTCCCATCAGAGCCACCGCTGTCTGATCCGGTTCAGCCCACATCACTGAGGATCCTGCGGAGCTCACAGGGCCATCCATCGGCTCAAGCAATAAAAGCCCGTCTGCTAGGGAGCCTAGGACGTGGCTTTGCGGTCCCCGCTGGAGCTGTCTATGAACTCTGGCTGGCTCTCACCACCGCGGTGCCCTGCGGGATCCCCAGCACCAGTTTCTAAGTCTGTCGCAGCCCTTACCAGCCGGCATAGGAGGCGGGCACTGCGGCCTTTGCCAGCCTCAGCACCCCTTGCGGCCCCAGCCTTTTCTGGCTGGTGCAGGAGACTCACCCCTGCGGTGCTGTGCCTGCCTGTGTAGCCTCTCCCCATAGGCTCAACTATACAGGCCTGCAGGGACTTGGGAGTGCTTGCTGATCTGAAGAACATTCCAGCCCGCCCCGCCCCACGCCCCCAGCAACAATAACTAGGAAAACAGGGTCTCAGATGGAAAAGAAGACAAGATAGAATCTCTCCACTCAAACACAGCACACTGATATGAAATAAGTAAAGACCCAAAACACAAAACAGGGTATGCAACTATGAATCCACAGAGTGCGATATTAACTCTGAATTGCAATGGACTCAATTTGCACGTTAAAAGAAAAAGCCTTGAGAACTGGCTCAGAAAACATAATCCATCAATCTGTTGCCTGCAAGAGACACATCTTAAGCGCACAGACAAGAATATGCTAAGAATAAAGGGTTGGCAGAAAGTTTACCAATCAAATTGTGACTCTAAAAGGGCAGGGGTGGCTATCTTAATCTCCGACAAAATGGACCTCAAGATCCAAACCATAAAAAGGGACAAAGAGGGACACTACATAATGCTCAAAGGTTCAATAAACCAAGAAGCACTTAGCATATTGAATATTTACGCTCCTAATAAAGATGTGGCTAATTTCATCAAATTATTAAAAAGATGAAAAAAGAAATCATGGACTCAACAATCATAGTAGGTAACTTTCACACTCCACTATCAGAGAAAGACAGATCACTGGGAAAGAAGCTCAGCAAAGAGGCCAGAGAGCTAAACAATGTAATTAGGCAACAGCGCCTGACAGACATTTATAGAGTTTTCCATCCAAACGCAAAGGATTTCACATTCTTCTCAAGTCCACATGGATCTTTTTCAAGAATAGACCACATGCTGGGGCACAAGTCCAGCCTGAGTAAACTCAAACACATAGATATTATCCAGGCATCTTACTCAGATCACCATGCCATAAAGCTGAAGATTAATAAGAGGATATCCAGAAAAGCAAGGGCAATTAATTGAAGGATGAACAATGAGCTCCTGCAACATGAATGGGTACAGACCCAGATTAGAGAGGATATTAGGAAGTTTCTAGAAACTAATGAGAATAAGAATACAACGTATCAAAAACTTATGGGACACTGCAAAGGCAGTTATCAGAGATAGCTTGATATCATTAAATGCATATATAAAAAAAGAAGAGAGGTATATGACAAATACGTTAACACAAAACCTCCAACAACTAGAATAGAGTCAGCAGAACAACCCCTCCACTAGCAAGAGAAAAGAAATAATAAAAATCAGGGAAGAGTGAAACCAGTGGGGAGACAAGAGAATAGTGCAAAAGATAAATGCAGCTAAAAGCTGGTTCTATGAAAGAATTAACAAAATTGACAGTCCTCTGGCAAAACTTACCAAGGATCGAAAGGAGCAAACATCAATAGCCAGGATGAGGGATGAAAGAGGGACAATAAAAACAGACCCCGATGAGATTAAAAGGATAATCACAAAGTACCATGAAGGTCTGTATTCTAATGAATTTAGAAACGTGGAAGACATGGATAAATATTTAGAAAAACAGTCTCTCCCTAGATTATCTCAGACAGAGATCAAGAACCTCAACAAACCCATAGCAAAAGAAGAAATAGGGTCATCAAAAACCTACCAACAACAACAACAAAAAAGCCCCAGGGCCAGATGGCTTCACAGAATTCTACCAAGCATTCAGGGAAGAGTTGACACTGATCCTCCACAAAGTAGTCCATAACATAGAAGAGGATGGCAAACTCCCAAACTCATTTTATGAAGGCAAGTATAGAGAATTACAGACCAATTTCTGTAATGAACATAGATGCAAAAATCCTTAACAAAATATTGGCCAATAGAATACAAAAGTATATAAAACATATCATCCACCATGACCAGGTAGGATTCATCCCAAGGATGCAGGGATGGTTTAACATCTGAAAATCCAACAATATTATATACCAAATCAAGAAGAAAAAGGATAGAAACCATATGATAATATCCATAGATGCAGAAAAAGCATTTTGACAACATCCAACACCCACTCCTAATCAAGACACTCATGAAGATAGGATTGGCAAGTAAGTTCCTCAAGCTGATACAAGCTATCTATGAAAGGCCAAAGGCCAACATCATAGTCAATGGAGAAAAGACAAAAATAATCCCACTGAAAAAGGGTACCGAGACAAGGATGCCTCCTCTCCCCATTTCTATTCAATATCGTTTTGGAGGTTCTGGCTAATAACATAAGACAGCGGCAGGACATTAAAGGGATCCAAATGGGTGAGGAGGAGGTGAAACTATCCCTATTTGAAGGTGACATGATCCTATACATTGAAAACTCCAAAAGCTCCACAGCTAGAGTACTTACAGCGATAAAGGAATATGGAAGAGTGGTAGGATATAAGATCAATAAACAGAAGTCAGTGGGCTTTCTGTACACATTGGACAGGACAATGGAAGAGGGGATTAAGAAGGAAGTTCCCTTTACAGTAGCTAAGAACAAACTGAAATACCTAGGAATATATTTAACACAAAATACTAAAGACCTATACAAGGAAAACTATAAGTCCCTACTACAGGAAACCAAGAGTGACCTCCACAAATGGAGAAACATTGGAAGGCTTAATATAGTAAAGATGACAATCTTACCTAAAGCACTTTACAAGTTCAATGCTATATCAATTCAAATACCATCAACCTTTTTCAAAGAACTGGAAAAACACCACCAATTTCACATGGAGAAGGAAGAAACCCAGAATTAGCAGAGAACTCCTCAAGAAGAAGGACACAGTGGGAGGACTCACCTTACCCGATTTTAATGCCTATTACACAGCTGCAGTGGTCAAAACAGCATGGTACTGGCACAACGACAGACACTCAGACCAGTGGAAAAGAATAGAAAGCCCAAGAATAAAACCATCAGCATATAGACAACTGATCTTCGACAAGGGACCCAAAACCATAAAGTGGGAATCAGATGCCCTTTTTAGCAAGTGGTGCTGGAAACAGTGGATATCCACATGTAGAAAGATGAAACAAGACGTTTACCTCACCCCATGCACAAGAATAAACTCAAGGTGGATCACAGACCTAGAAGTTAAACCCCAAACCATCAGGACCATCAAGGAGGGAATTGGGGCTAACCTCAGAGCACTGGCCCAGGGAGCTCATAGGCTCACTGCAATAGGGAAGAACATACACACAGGTGAACTGGAAATCGACAATTAGGATTTAATAAGAATAAAGTGCCTGTGCACCTCGAAAGACTTCACCAAGAGGGTGAAAAGACAACCCACAGACTGGGAGAGGATTTTTAGTAATCGGACAAAGGGCTCTTTACGAAAATCTACAACACCATCATGACCTACAAACAGAGGAAAACAGTTAACCCCTAAGGAAGTAGACAAAAGAACTGAAAAGAACTTTCACTAGGGAAGAGGCCAATATGGCCAATAAGTATATGAGAAAGTATTCCAGCTCATTAGCCATAAGAGAAATGCAAATCAAAACAACCATGAGATAGCACCTAACACCCTGAGGCTAGCCCAAATCAGCAAATCAGAAAGCAACAAGTGTTGGAGGGGCTGCAGTGAAGTAGGAACCCTCCTCCACTGCTGGTGGTCGTGTAGATTTGTACAGTCACTGTGTAAAGCAATCTGGTGATACTTAAAGAAAGTGGAAACTGATCTACCTTATGACCCATCCCTCTACTGGGCACATACCCGGTGGAAACAACAAATAAAACATGACCAGTCATCTGTGCTCCAATGTTTATTGCGTCACAATCGCAAAGACTTGGAAACAGCCTAAGTTTCCATCGATAGATGAGTGGATTAGTAAACTCTGTCACATACACACAATGGAGCACTGAAAAGCACAGATCACATGAAACCTGTCGTTTCATGGGAGGAGTTGGAAGGAATCATGTTAAGCGAGGTAAGCCAAACTCAAAAGGACAGTTCTAACATGAGTCCCCTGAGGTAAGTACAATTAGCACGCCAGGAATAGAATAAACATCCATCTCACAATAAATGGGTAGAAGCATAGATAGTTGGAGGGAGGGCAGGCCACACCTAGGGAGGTACATGAGAGTCTAACATGAAGTGGGGCAAGTGGAGGAAGAAGTGGGGTGGGGAGAAACTGAGTTGTTGATACGTGGGGAACAGGGCACTAACCCACCCAGGGGAGAGTATTGGTTGTGTCCCCACATAACTGGAACATGCATACAGACTCCACCATGACACACCAAACCAGGAGGGCAACATAATGCATGGAGGAATCTACAAAGAGATTGGACCATACACCAGCCATAACCAGAATTAGCCTGACTCCCACCATCGAAGGGAGTACCACAGAAAATGAAATAGATCATCTGGTGTATGAAAGGAACTGATCTACCACACCACACCCAGAAGGAAGCTGAAGCAAAGGAAAGAGGAAGAACGGAGCAGAGCACACCAGGGCCCACCGAGTTCAGAGGACAATAGCCTGGCTCGAAGGGTCCAATGTACAGAGAGGACCATATAGCATGCCCCAAAGCGAGATGCGACATCCTGCACTGACCCTTGGCCCTACACGGTACAGCACTGGAGACACGGTGTGGGATGTGCAACTAAGCTGACCCCATCACACTAAGGCAAAACACTGGGGGCATGCAATGGAACCACGGGGGAAGCAGAGCAAGGAGGTCCCGAGGGAGTATACAGGATGGACACTGGGGCCAGGATGTGGCACTCCATCAGTCTCGTCCAGAAAACACTTCTAAAGGTCAACAAACAGATCTTGAACTACTAACAGGCTTTTTTCTTTTTTTCCTACCTTTTGTTTTTTTCTCTTCCTTAAAATTTTGTATGTCGGTGGCTTTTTTGTTTGTTAGCTTGTTGGTGTTGCTGCCGTCGTCGCCATGTTCTTATGTGCCACTTTGGTG
Organism: Tenrec ecaudatus; assembly: GCF_050624435.1. Lineage (NCBI taxonomy): Eukaryota > Metazoa > Chordata > Mammalia > Afrosoricida > Tenrecidae > Tenrec > Tenrec ecaudatus. The sequence goes on from NC_134536.1 coordinate 112,749,249, forward strand.
CTGTCAAAGCCATCCCCAATTTTATGCACATATTAATATACCTGCAGGTCCACCTAGATGAGATAGGCTGGACAAACAATGTGAGAAGAAAATAACGGGACCAACAGTCCCAGAAGGACATGAGAGTGTGGGAGGTAGGGCAAGGGAGGAGGCATTGGCCAACCCAGGGACAAGGGAACAAGCGGTTCAAAACCGGTGGAGGGAGGGGATTGGGGGACTGGTAGGGAGTGATCAAGGGCAAAGTAAGTGAGAGGAATTACTGAAACCAGAATGAAGGCTGAACATGGTAGTGCGACAGGAGGAAAGCGTAAGGAAATAGAGGAAAGGAGTAGGAGGCAAAGGGCATACAGAGAAGCCTAAATACAGACATGTACATATGTAAATATATTTATGATTATGGGGAAATAAACCTATGTGCATATATTTATGTTTAGTAGTAGGGTAGCAGGTGGACATTGGGCCTCCTAATGTGCATTCCCTTAATACAAGAACACCTTGCACAGCTAAATGGTCATTTCATTATACCCACCTTCCCGACATGATCACTGAAGACAAATATGTGCATAAGCAAACGTGGTAAAGAAAGTTGATGGTGCTCGGCTATCAAAAGATATAGCATCTGGGGTCTTAAAGACTTGAAGGCAAACAAGTGGCAATCTAGCTTGGAAGAAACAAAGCTCACAGAGAAGAAGCACACAAGCTTTTGTGAACACAAGGTGTTGAAGGGATCAGGTTGCAGACACCAAAGAACAAAAACCATCACTGTGTGATCACCTTCCCCACATAAATGTTAAAGATGAATATGTGCACAAGTGTGGTGAAGAAGGTTGATGGTGCCCAGCTTTTGAGAGATATAGTGTCTGGGGTCTTAAAGGCTTGAGAGCATACAAGTGGCCATCTAGCCCAGAAGCAACAAAGCCCACATGGAAGCAGCACACCAACATGTGTGATCATGAAGGGCCGAGGGGACCAGATTTCAAGCACCAAAGGTGGGGGGAAATGAATATCCTATCATCATGAATGAGGGGAGCGCATGATGGGGACCCAATGCCCATCTGTAGACAACTGGACATCCCTTGCAGAGGGGTAGTGGGGAGGAGATGAGTCATTCAGGGTTCACTGTAGCAATAATGAAACTTACAACCTTCCTCTAGTTCTTAAACACTTCCTCCCCCCAACTATCATGATCCCAATTCTACCTAGCAAACCTGGTTAGACCAGAGGATGCACAGTGGTACAAAAGGGACCTGGAAACACAGGGAATCTAGGATAGATGAACCCCTCAAGATCAATGGTGAAAGTGGCAATACCGGGAGGGAAGTGGGGCTAGAAAGGGGGAACCAATCACAAGGATCTACGTATAACCTCCTCTCTGGGGGATGAGCAACAGAAAAGTGGGTGAAAAGAGATGCTGGGCAGTGTAAGAAAGATAAAATAATAATTTATAAATTTATTAAGGGTTCATGAGGGAGAGGGGAGTGGGGAAGGAGGAGGAGGAGAAAAAGGAAAATGAGGAGCTGATTGCAGGAACCCAAGTGGAAAGCAAATTTTGAGAATGAGGAGGGCAACGAATGTATGTGTGCTTTACACAACTGATGTATGTGTGGATTGTGATAAGAGTTGTATGAGCCCCAACAAAATGATTTTTTTTAAAAAACTGCTTTGCCAGGACATGAGCATCAAAGACAGTGTTTGAGAATTTCTTCAGCTGTTTTGTTTCCCCTGCAAATTAGCATCTCTGTGAAATTGTCTGCTTCTCTGGTTCATCTTTACTTACCTAACTTCCCTGGTTGAGGGTCAGCAAGTTCCCACTGTATTCTGAAGCCCGTGGGAATCCAATTAATAGATTTTCTTGAAAATTTCAGATTGAGCTTTTGTTTTTACTATGTGAGTTAGTTTATTGTGCCAACCTGGTTGATAAGCCTAACTATGGTTAATTGAAAGGCTGAGGGATAAATGGCTCGGTGAGCCTTGCCTTTCTAGTTCTCGGGTCTCTTGCTTTGTGATGGTTGCACCAGGGTCCTGCTGCCTTAGCAGTTCCCTGTTTCAGCTTGAAACAATGACTCTTTGCAGGACATCCCCAAGGAGAAGCCACATGGACCTACCCATGTGGAGACCCCTGCCAGCGCTGAGATGCTTCACAAATTCACTGACTCAGCTTTTCTCCTGCTGTTGGCATTGTTGTGTGTGCTTTGTGAGATGGAGGAGGACTTTGTGGATTGGTGTTGGACATATGGGTTAATGGATTAAACTTGGACTTGTGGGCTTGGGCAGCACTGCACTGGGATGTTTTTTTGATGCACACTTAACCTATATATAAAACTATCTCTTATACATGAATTTCTGTGGATTTGTTTCTCTAAAGTACCCAGACTAATACATAACCTGGTTCATATTTCTTGGTTTTTTTTTAATCAGGGATTCTGAGATTGGAAAGTTGATTTCACTTGCCATATTGTTCCTCATAAGCCAGCGGTTTTCAACCTTCCTAATGCTGCGACCCTTTAATACAGCTCCTCATGTTGTGGTGACCCCCAACCATCAAATTATTTTCATTGTTACTTCATAATTGGATGACCCCTGTGAAAAGGTCATTCAAATAATGTTTTTGCTTTTTCTTTCTTTTGTGTGTGTGTGTACAATATTTATGTGGTTGCGCTACAGAAGAATAAGGAATAAGTGTTATGTCTTCAGACAGAACTTGACCATGAGAATCAACTACGGCCAGGTTAAGACATATTTAATTAAATAAGTAGCACTTTCATATAACCTTGAAAATCAATAGAATTCCCAAAATATGGTTTTGAGGCTGTGAGTGTAAATATTCTGGGAAAAGCCAAGGCAAAGGAGTAAGAAAAATGAGTAGTAGCTAGATGTAGATGTAACGAACTCAGAGAGAGCCTTTGAAAATGTTATTTCCGATCATCAGAAACAGACATTTAATAATTGGTACTCTTATGTTTTAGTAGCATATAAATTTCTCAGTCCCCATTTTATTGAATAGCAATCTGTAGTTAGAAGAAGTTTAAGTACCTTATTAGTTACTGAGAAATTTAATAAAAATTTCATCCATATTTGTTCTACCAGTTTACAGGTTAGGAAATAATATACTCAATGGCATAAAGATCTGTAATCTGCTTTGGAAAAAAATGAACATTAATTAAGCAGAGGTAGACTCAACCTAAAATGTTATTTATTTATTATATAGGTATTTATTGAATATTTAAAAATTTCAGCCTCCTGCTATGTGAGTTATAATTTTCTACAGAATTGCAGAAAAATCAGAAAAATTCCCCATCTTCAAGCTGCTCTAAAAGTAATAGCTATTTACAATTATTGCACATTAGAATGAATAGTTTTTTAGAAAGCATATGCCTAGAGCTCCTCTCATCAATTAAGTCATAATTTTTAGAGGTGGGGATCCTGGATTGGATATTTTTATAAGTTTCTTACAATTATACTAGTAGATAGTACGGGAAAGACAGGAGGTGGGGGGATACTCTTTTATACAGATTATTGATATATAAGTATTGGAATCTATGTCATTTTTCATTAGCTATATCCACTATTCAAATAGCAGTGGCCCATATCTCTGAAGGAGCTGGCTTGGTTTAAAAGTGCATCCCACAGTCCTGGAACATCATAAACATCATTGGCCTGACTCTTGACCTCATTTGCCAGAAAATTTGGTTGATTAACTTAGACTGAAAAATTCCGACTTTAGGACAAAGTGCTAATGAGGCCACGGTCACAAACTATACACATAATTATTTTATTCTATTCACTGGCCACAGAATGTTTCTCAATATTCAAAATATTTCGTGTTAACCCTAAAAAAATCTTGACTAATAAAAAGGATCAGGCAACTGCAAATTCATCATCCCTCTTCCAAGCCTACACCACTTGTCTGTTCATTTGCTGTACTGTGGTGGCTTCCCTGTTGCTGGGACTCGAGATGCTATGCCACTGATATTTAAATTCTGACAGAGTGCCTCGTGATGGACAGCTTTCAGCAGAGCTTCCAGATGAAGAGAAACTAGTCATAAGAGATTTTCTATCTATTTATATAAAAAATTAGCCAGTGGAAAGTTAGTGAATAGCTGGGTAATACTGTTCCATCTAGTGACAGAAGATAAGTCCCTTGGCCTGGAAGACACTCAAAATAGAAATGAGGAAGAGCTGTGTCCCCAAAGTACAGCTGACTTCAATGAAGTGAATTAAAGATTTTAGTTCTTCATTTTCCAGCGTAGCACAACTCAAAATCAGAAGAAACTGCTGTCAACATCCATAACTAATTAGAATGTAAGTTGTCTGAAGGGTGAGTTGAAGGAACATGGAAACCATTAAAATGAAATGCATAAAGATTGAAAGTGTGCTAAATGGAATGGTATTGGCCACTTGAATCGTTTGGTCTACTACACTGGGAGTGACAGAGGGAGGAGGAATGATGTCGAAAGGAGCATTTCAAGATCTATCTCAAAGTACAGTATTATCACCGATAGGATAATATTCATACTCAGATGATGAAGATCCGTTAATGTGGCTTCTATTGAAATTTGTGCCTCAACCACTAAAACCAAGATGAATAAACTGAAGAATTCTATCAACTTCTGTAGTCAAAAACTGATTGAACATGCAATCAAGATGCACCGATAATTATGAAAATTGAAAAGAAGACAGGTCAGTAGTTAGGATATAAGGCCTTGGTGGTACATTCAATGAGATATAGTCATTGCAACTACATTGTTTTTCAATGTAGGAACTATACACATGGACCATACTGGACAGAATACCAATGAGCCAAATTGACTACCTCATCGGTCAGACTAAGTCTAAGGGATGCCTGCAGAACGAACTTGCTCATAGGCAAGTTAAATCCGTGGACAAAAACGAAAATAAGTCCAGAAGAGTCCGTGTGATCTTGAGCATATCTGAATATAGAGACCATCTCAAGAATATATTTGAAACAGTGAACATTAATGACCAAAGACCAGATGAATTATGGGGCAAACCATGACATCACACATGAAGAAAGAAAAGATTCATTAAGAGAGATGGGAAAGACCAAGATGGATGCCAGAAAAGCTCTGAAATCAGAGTAGCACAGGTAAATCAAGATGTGGTCAGTCAATGTGGTTGTTCATCACACTTCCTTAAATGGTATATCATAATTCTGGGGCTCTGATCCCATTTTGGAGAGTGTACTCTGTTACACGACTGTGGTGGTGTTAAGTCCTGGCCTTACTAGAGATTGTGAACCAAGTCACATCCTTTGTTTCCTTGGAGGTATCTTTAAGACTTCTTTATTTGGGGGTATGGTGGGCTAAAGGACAAAAGCCACACCTTCATCAAAGCCATTCCTTGGTGTATAAGAGCCACTGGCACACAAAGAGAAGTCCAAGGACTTTCTGCCCCAAATGGTAAAGTGGGAGAGGCCACCAAGACCAAATGCACCAGAGAAAATGGGACGGGAACTTAAAGGAGCAATATTGAGACTATCAGGAGTCTACTCTTTATTTGGCCCAAGACTACAGGACTGTAAGACAAAGCACCTGGCAAGCTGGCTTCCTGATTCACAGAGGCAGAAGCCAAGGAACCACATTGCTGAAAGGCTGAGGGACAGAGAAAGACCTGCTACTAGCTGAAGAGAGGTGTTGCTCTGGGCCAATGACGATATCCTTGCAGAGTATTGATCCTGACTTGCAGTAACCTACTAACTTCCCTAATAACCCCCCTGTGAGTAGTCTGAGTTCTCTGTGGCCATGGCAACGGAATTACAGAATGAGCATAGATGTAGAATGGCGTGGGAGGAATAGTTGCTGTCAGGATAGGTGAAGAGTATTAACTGTGGATGCATGTCCAACCCATGCCTCATGGCAACATGGAATCCAGGGGCAGTTAGCTATGCCACTTCCATGCCATTCGCTGCATAAATACTGTTATATATATATAAAATGCTGCAATATGAAGATACATGAGCCACCGAAGACTAAATATCAAACCAAATTCACTGCCACCAATAGATTCCAACTCATGTGACTCTATAGAAAAGGCAGTACTACTTCTACAGGTTTCTGAAACTGCAACTCTTTATGGGAGTAGAAATCCTCGTCTTTCCCCCAGGGCGTGGCTGGTGGTTTGTAACTGAGGGATGTCTGGTCAGGAGCCCAGCATATAAGCACGTTGCCACCAGGGCTCCTCCTATTGATGGATACACAGGCTAAAGGAATGTGGGCGGTGGACTGGGACTGTTGTTGTTCGGTGTTGTTGAGTCGATTTCATATCAACTCCATGTATAGCAGAATAAAACACTGCCCGTTCCTGTGCCAGCCCCACAATCACTTTTGTTTTAGCTCAACAATGCAGCCACTATGTCGATCCATCTTGTCGAGCTCTTGCTCTCTTTCAAAGGCCTGCTACTTTCACAACCATGATGTCCTTCTCCAGGGACTGCTCTTCCTGAAAACACATCCAAAGTACTCGAGGTGAAGCGTCATCCTAGCCTCTATGGTGCATTCTGGCTACACTTCCAAGACAGATTTGTTTATTCTTTTGGCTGTTTGTGATCATTTCAATATACTTCACCAGCATCATAATTCAAACGCATCAGTTATTCTTCAGTTTTCATTCTTCACAATCTAACTTTCACATACATATGAGACTATTGAGAATACTTAGATCAGGTACACCTTGGTTCATGAAGCAACAACATTGCTTTCTTTTCAACACTTTCAAGAGGTCTTGGGCAACATATTTACCCAATGCAATGCAGCATTTGATCTGCTGTGTTCATGAGCATTGATTGTAGACCCTAGCAAGTTACAATCCTTGACAGCTTCAAATTTTTCTCCATTTATCATGATGCTACCCACTCACCCAGTAGTGAGGATTTTGCCTTTCTTTACACTGAGTTGTAATTCATACTGAAGATTGCAATCCTTGATCTTCATCAGCAAGTGCCTCACTTCAACTCCTCACAGTCAGCAAGCAATGCTCTTCTGCACATCACAGGTTGTCAATAAGCCTTTCTCCAATTCTCCATTCTTCTTCATATAATCCAGCTTCTCTCATTATTGACTCAGCATACAGATTGAATAAGTATGGTGAGAAGATACAACCCTGCGGCACGCCTTTCTGAATTTTAAACTATGCAGAATTTCCTTATTCTATTCACGCATTCACCCCCTGATCCATGTACAATTTCCACATGAGCAAAATGTAGTGTCCTGAGAGTACCATTTTCTCAAGGATATCCATAGTTTGTTATGCCTGATTGAATGCCTTAGCACAGTCAAGAGAACGTAAGTAAACATCTTGCTGGTATTCTTTGCTTTCAGTCAAGATGAGTCTAACATCAGCGATGATATCCCTAATTCTACAGATTCCTCTCAATCAGCCTTCAACCTATGACAGCTCCCTGTCAGTGTAATGTTAAAAGCATGGTTGAATGATCTTACACAAATTTTACTTGTATGTAATATCAATGCTATTGCTCTAGAATTTGAGCATTCTGCTAGTTCATCTTTCTTTGGAAAGAGTATAAATCTGGATCTCTTCCTGTCAGCTGGCCAAGTAGCAGCCTTCCAAATTTCCTGGCATAGATGACAGTACTTCTGGGGCATCACCAGTTTTTTTGAATATTTCTATTGATATTCTATAAATTCCTTGTTTTTATATACTGTTTCAGCACAGTTAGAAGTTCCTTTAGCACCATTGCTCTTGCTCATATACTACCTTTTGAAATGGTTGGATGTCAACTCCTTCTTTTTGGTACAATGATGCCATGCCTTCTTTCTGTTCTCTTTTGATCTCCCTGGATTGTTCAATATTGTGCCCATAGGATCTTTCATTATTGCAACTCAAACCTTGAAATTTTGTTTAGTTCAACTGGGATTCTGATAATAAATACACATGAGACTAACAAAAATATTTCTAAATTTTTACTTAGCTATGCTGCAAAGATATTCAATAGTAGAACATACAGGTGGCAAATTTATAAAAACTCAGACATAGCCAAACAAGTGAAGAAAAGTAATCATGGGGACTGAGGTTTCAAGACCATTGTCTTGGGAGCCATCAAGGTCAATTGTCATAGCACAGTTTACAAAGATAATGTTCTATATTCAAATTTGATGAGTAATGACGGGCCTAAAAGCTCATATGCAGTTATTTAAATGGCAAATATTGATCTCTTCTAGTCTGGAAGAAAGAAGAGTGCAGAAAATGAAAACCAAAAACAAACAAAACATAAAACCAATTGGTCCAACAGACTAACGAGCCATGGTAACATCATCCTTCATAAGCCTAACAGCACAAGAACTAGTTGATATCTAGCTACAACTATAAACTCTTTGGTAAGGAATCACAGCAGAAGATGTGGATAGAAAAAAAAGTTCAAAATCACTGCCATGGAGTCAATGTCGATTCACAGTGAGCTAAAAGCCAGAGCAGAACTGTCCCCGTGAGTGTCTGAGACTGGAGCCCCTCACAGGGTACAAAGCATTGCCTTTCACCCATTAGAGCCGGCTGGTGTTTTCAAACTGCTGACTTTGCAGGTAGTAGCCCAATGCATATCCACTGCACCACTAGGGTAGAGTGGGAGAAAACTATGGAACAAAACCCCAAATCATAAAAAATATCAGGGTTTTGGATAAAGAGACTCGTGGAACCCTTGAATCTATGCCCCTTGGTCACCCTTTAGGACTGGAAATAAACTCACCCCCTTTGCTTAATTTTCAGCAAAACAAAAAGAGGAAAAAATAACACTAGAGAAGAATGCACAGTTTATAGTTATCAATCATTTCATCTCAAAAAAGCAGCATTTACCCAAAATTTCTGAAGGGTTAAGGAATGCCCCTGCCAGCTGAAGGCAAACTGCTTCTGGCGGTCCTTCAAGACTGGTATTGAGAATAAGGCAGGGGCCAGTTCAATAGCTACATGCCAAGTACCAGGAGAAGTATTAATTTGCTCAAGCAATGAAATCACATCTGGAATGGCAGCTGCAATTGGAGTCATCACCTGGTTAAGTTTACGATAATCTACTGCCATTCTCCAGGAGCCATCTGTTTTGTTTTTTTATTTTACAGGCCAAATAGGTGACATAAACGGGGATGTGGTATGAATCACCACCCTTGCATCCTTCAAGTCTTTCATGGTGGCACTGATCTCTGCAAACCCTCCAGGAATGCGGTACTGCTTTTGGCTTCCTATTTTCCTAGGCAATGGCAGTTCTAATGGTGTCCACTGGCCTTTCCTAACACAATAGCCCTTATTCCACATTTTAGGGATCCAATATGGCAGTTCTGCCAGTTACTAAGTATGTCTATTCCAATGATGCATTCTGGAACTAGAGAAATAATGACTTGATGGGTTGGGGAGTCCACTGCACCCACAGTGAAATGTACCTGAGCTAACACTCCATCGATAACTTGACCTCCATATGTCCCCACTCTGACTTCGGGCCTTCAAAACATTTTTGGTTTCCTGGAATTAGTGCTAGTTCAGAACCAGTGACCAGTAATCCCTGACAAGTTAGATCATTTCCTTTTCCCCAATGAGCAGTCACTCTTGTGAAAAGCCACAGGTTTAGAACATATACAGTCTCTTGGAAAATATTGCCCAGACCCACAAGTTGTTGCCACCTGTCTGGTGCTGTAAGTAATGGTGGCTTTAGGTTATTCCATCATTCTAAAAAGCCAGCTGCCTCAGGATGATGAAGAACATGATATGACCAGTGGATTCCATGGACATGGGCCCATTGCCACACTGCATTTGCTGCACATTGTGAAGGAGTTCCTTGATCTGAAGCAATGCTATGTGGGATACCATGCCGGTGGATCAGGCATTCTGTAAATCCACAAATGGCAGTTTTGGAAGTAGCATTGCATTCAAGGAAGGTAATCCATATTCAGAGTAGGTGTCTATTCCAGTAAGAACAAAATGCTGTCCCCTCCATGACAGAAGAGGTCCTATGTAATCAACCTATCACCAGGTTGCCAGTTGATCTCCCTGAGGAATGGTTCCATATCTTGGACTTAATGTTGGTTTCTGCTGCTGGCAGATGGGGCATTCAGCAGTGGCAGTGGCCAAGTCAGTCCTGGTGAGTGGAAGTCCATGTTGCTGTGCCCATGCATAACCTCCATCCCCACCACCATATCCACTTTGTTCATATGCTCATTGGGAGTGGCCGAGGAAGGAGGAGGACTACACTCCACAGTGCATTTCATCTTATCCACTTGATTGTTAAAGTCCTCCTCTTCAGAGGTAACCCTCTGGTGAGCACTCACATGAGACACGATTTTCTTTACTTTCTTGACTCACTCAGAGAGATCTATCCACATACTTCAACCACATTCCTTGTACCATAGTGTGTTAAGATTGACTAAAGAAAAACCCAGGGAGATTCATAAATGTCTAAGACAAAAATTTATATATAAGAGCAATTGAATGTTGAGAAAACATCCCAGCACAGTCCAGATCATGTCCATAAGTCTAATATTAGCACATATATCCAATACCAATCTATAAATCCCCTTTCAGACTCATGCAACACATTCAATGACACTGAATTTAGGAAGATCACAGGCAAGTGTGTGGAAAGTCTTGTGGATCCAGTGGCAGCAGAGCATCTCAGAATTGGCAGGAGTATCCAGGTGGTTCGTTCAGTTTCAGGGCTCCTAACATAGCTCCATGCATTGTCAGAAAGCATGTCTCACAGGGAGTATGTGTCCCACCTCCAGCAAGCTATTTATCTCCTTAGCTCCTCCAAATGAAGTCATCAAGCTGTGACCTGATTGACAGGCTAAACTTCACCCCTTCACTCTTAATACTCAAATTGACAACAGATTATGTAACTACCCTAAGGAAGAAGAATGATTGGAGTCATAGATAGAAAGTAGGATAAGTGTGTTACATTGTGGAGATTGCAATCAATGACATAAATATATGTGTATACATATTAACATATATGCATATATAACATTATAAAAGAAATAATAAAATTAAAGAACTGAGTAGAACATTACAAAGAGTTTCAAGAGAAGAACAGCATTTCCATGATGTGTGAGAACTCCTTGAGGGAGTAAGCCAAAAGTGAAGAACATGCTTGGCATGGCTCTAGCTGACAGAACTGAAGAAAAATTGAAGCCTCCCACTGCAATATTGACCAATTCAATGGCATAAATACTTAATGACACTGGAAACATCAGAATAAGATGAAAGGAATGTACAGATTCACTGTGCCAAAAAGAAATATTTGGCATATGATCAAGAACCAATGGTCTTGATAGAAGTCCCAGCTACATTGAAGGCTTTTGGCAAAAAATAAACATCCAATTATCAATGGAAAACTAATTGAGATATTTCAACAAATAGATGCAATATTGGAAGTGCTCACTTATATATGGCAAAAAATTTAGGAAACAACTACCGGGCCAATATATAGGTCAGAAAACATTCATATTTGTGGCCATTCCAAAGAAGGGGATCAAACATAATACACAACTTAATGAAAAACATGATTAATATCTCACACAGGGAGATTTCAGAAATACTTGCAGCAGTACATTGGTCTGGAACTGCCATAAATTTAAGTTGTATTCAAAAGAGAACAAGGATCAAGGGATAGCATTGCTGGTGTCAGATGGAATACCAGGAAAGTGTTTGGCTGTGTTTTATTGCAAAGGTACTGCAGTAGATAGATTGTAAAAAAATACATAGATTAAAATTCAAAAAAATGAGACCAGAAATTTTAATTGTGCTTATGTAGAATCTGAACATATACCAAGGAACAGTTATTTGAACAGAGGAATGATATACTCGATGATTTAAAATCAGGAAAGATGTGTGTGAGGGCTCTATTCTTTCTTTATACTTGATCAATCTGTAACCTGAACAAATAACCCAAGAAGCTGGATTATATGAAAAGATTGAAGGAAGATTCATTAACAACCCAAGACATGCAGATGACACAACTCTTCATTGAAAGTACATACAACTACTAATGAAGATCAAAGACTACAGCTTTCAGTATGAATTACATACACCTCAACACAGAAAAAAAGTATTTTTCTCAAAACTGAATCAACAAGCAACATTATGATAAACAGAAAAAGACTGAAGTTATCCAAGATTTTATTTTACTTAGATCCATAATAAACACCCATGAAAACATGAGAAGTCAAATTGTATATAATATTGGGTAAATTAGCTACCAAAAAAAAAGTCTCTTTAAGGTGTTCAAAATTAATAATGTCCTGGCTGGTGTGCTTCTTCCATGTGGGCTTTGCTGCTTCTGAACTAGATGGCCGCTTGGTTACCTTCAAGCCTTTAAAACCCCAGACACTATATCCTTTGATAGTCGGGCACCATCAGCTTTCTGTGCCACATTTGCTTATGCACTCATTTGTCTTCAGTGATGGTTTTGGGGAGGTGAGCACACAATGATATGATTTTTTTGTTCTTCAATGTCCGATAACTGATCCCTTCGGTACCTTGTGATCACACAGGCTGGTGTGCTTCTTCCATGTGGGCTTGGTTGCTTCTGAGCTAGATGGCCTCTTGGTTACCTTCAAGCCTTTAAGACCCCAGACGCTATACCTTTTGATAGTCAGGCACCATCAGCTTTCTTCACCACATTTGCTTAAGCAACCATTTGTCTTCAGTGAGTATGTCAGGAAGATGAACATCATGAAATGCCAGTGTAATAGAACAAAATATTCTTGCATTGAGAGAGTACTAGAGTGAAGACCCTATGTCCATCTCTACCTTAATACTAAACCTATACAGATATGAACATAGATCTATTTCCACATCCTCATATATAAATATATTTACATATGCACATGCCCTTATGTATAAATATATATAAATATATTTACATATGCACATTATCTCCATAAGTGCCCTTTGCCTCCTACCTCTTTCCTCTCTTTCCTTTTTACTTTCCCCCTGTCCCACTATCATGTTTGAAGGGATCAGTTATCAGGCATCATCAGAACAAAAAATCATATCATTGTGAATGAGAGGGAGTGCAGAGTGGAGACCCAAAGCCCATCTGTAGGCAACTGGACATCCATCCCCTTACAGAGGGGTTGCAGGGAGGAGATGAGCCAGTCAGGGTTCAGTGTAGAAACGATAAAACATACAACTTTCCTCTAGTTCCTAAATGCCTCCTCCTCACACCCCACTTGCCCCCCAACTATCATGATACCAGTTCTACTTTACAAATCTGGCTAGGGATGTACACTGGTACAGATAGGAACTGAAAACACAGGGCATCCAGGGTGAATGATCCCTTCAGGACCAGTGGTTAGAGTGGTGATACTGGGAGGGTAGAGGGAGAGTGGGTTGGAAAGAGGGAGCCGATTACAAGGACCTACATGCGACCTCCTCCCCTGGGGCACAGACAACAAAAAAGTGAGTGAAGGGAGACATCGAACAGTGTAAGATATGACAAAATAAATATTTATAAATTATCAAGGGTTCATGAGGAAGGGGAAGTGGGGAGGGAGGGGGAAAAATGAGGAGCTGATGCCAGGGCCTTAAGTGGAGAATAAATGTTTTGAGAATGATGAGGGTAATGAATGTGCAAATGTGCTTTACACAATTTATGTATGTATGGATTGCGATAAGAGTTGTATGAGTCCCTAATAAAATAATTTTTAATTAATAATATCCCTTTGAGGGCTAAGATGTGCCAAAGTTGCATTTCCATTCACCTCCTCCACATACAAAAGCTGAACATGAATAAGGAATGTTAAAAATGAATGTTTTTGAGTGAAGGGTTTGGCAATAATATTGCATATACCAAGGACTACCAGGAGGACAAACAAGTTTGTCTTGGAAGAAGAGTAGCCATCTATGAAGAACAACATAAGGTCAAAAATGCTAACTAGATAAGTATCTCTGGTTTCTAAATAAGCCCAGGAAAAAATCTCCAGCTTCTGTTTATTGAAAGTCTCTGACTCTAGCCAATATCACAGACTTAACTTGGGACTTATTTAGAAATAAGAAATCTTGGTTTTTGTTGAAGATCCACTGACTCAGAACCTGACTTAGGAAGACGCCTTGGTGATTCGTATGTGCCCTGTACGTTGACAAGCGCTGTGGTGGACATGTAATCACTTCAGCAGCCGCTCTCACATCTATCAGATCATGTCAAGAACTGTCATATTATTATTAATAAGAGAAAAAAATATCTCCCCAGAACAACAGAATCAAGATTTCTTCCTTGATAAGTAACAAACACCCAATCGACATTTCATCAGAGTCAGCACAGACAACTATTTTGATTTTTGTTTTATTGTCCTATATCTGCTAGTTCTAATTTCTATTGTATTATGGATATGTGAGATAATTGATATCATTGACTTTATATAAAGTCAATTAAAAAATATAAATTGTTTTCCCCAAATACCGCAAGACGGTAGAAAGCAATTGCTAAATGGCTTAGTTTAATCCACTATCTAATTCCTTTAAGTACTGTGTTAGGCTGGGTTCTCTAGAGAAGCATATGTATGTATATAAAAAGAAATTTATGTCAAGAAACCGTTCACACCGTTGTACATTTCTGGATATCTAGTCTAGTCCAAGTCCATAGTACAGATGATAAGCTGGAAGCTTCTCTTGGCTTGTGTAACTGCGGGTGCTAATAAAACAAGAAGCAAAATGACAAAGAAGTCCACAGGCTGGTAGATGCGAGGCTGAATGGATTCAAGGCCTGCTGATGGCTAATGGGATCGGCAAGCATTATTATGACAGAAGGTCAATGAACCAGATGTAGGATCTAGGCCCAGCAGAAGGGTAAGCTTTCCCACAGAATCTGTTTTAAAAAGAGCAGGCCACACTGTGTGGGAGACTTTCTTCCAAGCGCATCAAGACTGCCCTGATGCAAGAGGCTGCACTCCGCCACAAGAGCTGGTTGCTCACAGATCTGGTTATCAGGGAGTTCATTACGCAGATCCTGGGAGATCACTGCTAAACTGCTGAGAACCATGACTCAGTGAGGTCAACACAAAACCCAACTTTCACCAGCATCAACCATTGTAGAACCATTCCACTGATAATTATAGTTTATTTAATACACATTGTTAGCTAATGAGCCAACTTTGTGCCATCCTTTATTAGAAAGGTCCCAATCATTTCCTTTTCATTAAATATTTTTTCTTATTGAATATCATTTAAAGAAAAGGACACTGTATCCGAATTATTTAATTGCCTAACTCAAATGAGATTTGCATTATTCTTTCAGAAACAAATTTCTAGCATATTTGGGGGCAGGGGAGATAAAACTATTAACACACATACAGAATCATATCGACAGCTTGTTTTCCTGCGACAATGATGCTATATTTTCTGAAACTAGATGGACTCTTATTTGGTATCGGTTTAGGTAATGAGACGAACAGAACAAAATTCTGTTTTAACACACTCTTCTCTGTGTTGGTTCACACTCGACTGCAGAGCCTCATTGATACCCTCCCTGATGTAATCTATTAGTGAGCATTTTTACCCTCCACTTCTGAATGCTCTATCATTTAGCTTGCACCTCTTTCTACAACTCACTCTGATTTTATTGTTTTAATAGTCTTATATAGTGAGCAGTTATCTCGTCTCTCTCTATGTATCCATAGCTGTTTTGCTTTGTTTTCAAAGATGTATTTTTTGAGTCCCGTGGATTTGGCAGTTAGACAGTGTTCAGTTAGATGAAAAACTGGGAGAGGACCGCTTCAGAACATTGCTAGTGATCGCCATGCCTTGGTGTCTTCGGTTCAACTCTCGGTTTCATTTTACTCACTCCTTATTTCAGACCCATTTTACACATCTTACAGTTTCCCCTTCCGTAGCTTTCATTACGACACTTTATCTTAGAACGTCTGCCTCTTGGGGGATTTTAACCAATTCCTCTTTCTTCTCCATTATGTTGACACATGGAGTTGTCGATTCCAGCTTCATTGTGCTCATGCAGAACCTGTACATAAATCAAGAAGCAGTTGTCTGGATAGAAAATGAGATGCCGAATGGTTTAAAATCAGGAAAGTGTGTAACATGGCTGTATCCTTTCACCATACTTTTCGGTCTGTATGCTTGGTAAATAATCAGAGAATCCGGACTACCTGAAGAAGAATACAGCATCAATATTGGAGAAAAATTCGTTACCAACCTGCAATATGCAGATGGCACAACCCTGCTTGCTCTAAGTGAGGTGGAATTTAGATACTTGGCTGATGAAGATCAGAAACCACAGTAAGCAGTGGGATTATATACCTCTATCTACAGAAAACACAAATCCCCACATCCGAGCCAATGAAGAGTACCATGATGACCAGAGAACAGGCCGCAGTTAGCGAGGATGCACTTGGATCCACAGTTAGCCCGCGAAAGGAGCAGTCAAAAAATCAAGCAACCTGTATAAACTTGGACACATCCACAGAGAATAGATCGATGTCACTTAAAGGACCTGATAGGACTCATAATACTTCCAATAGCTTCACATGCACGTGGAAGCTGGATAATAAATAAGGAAGAATGGATGCCTTTGGATTATGGTGTTTCCTTAGAGTATCGGAAGTACCACAGGCAGCCAGAGGAGCCAACAAACCTGTATTGGAAGAAGGACAACTAGAATGAACCTCAGAAGCAAGGATGGCAAGACTCTGTCTCACATACTTTGTATATGTTGTCGGGAATGGTTTTTCCTGGAGAGAGATCGACAAAGAGACAGATCGACAAGGAGACAGATCGACAACGCTGCTGCAATAATGAGCTCAATTGTGCAACAATTGTGAGGACCTTACAGGACCAGGAAATATTTTGTTTTGTTGTACCTAGGATCTTTATGAGTCAGAGCCAACTTAACAACACCTAACAACTGCATAGCACCTACCAGCAACAGCACCCACAACAAGCAGCAGCATCTAACAACCCGACAGACCGACAAACAGCCCCTCCAGGCTGGTTTCCTTTTCTTATCAACACTGATTGCCTCGGGGATCTCATCTAGCTCTATGCTTTAAGTTCTACCCACATGGAGGTTCCTCGTGTTATACTCCCTGCCCTCACAACTCCCTTAACCGAGTGCATCGATCCAATCAGCAACTCAACATCTCCTCTTCTATAGCTGATAGGCATCCTAACATTATCATATACCAAATCCAATTTTTTTGCCCTTAAATACATATCTTTTCTGCCCTTCTGTACCCACATGATGTTCCCTAAACCTCAATAAATATAACTTATACATATAACCTCAAAGATCTTAGAGACATCCCTGACCCCTCTTGCTCACAACCCACACCCATTCCATTGGTCAATCCTTTCAGTTCTATCATCGAAGTAAATCTAGAAATTTCATCACTTCGATCACTTACCTGCTGTCCCTGATGCTCAGATTGCCATAATTCCCACCAGGCCTCTTGCAACAGCCTTGTCAAGCGTTCTTGCTGTTTCTAGCTTGACTTCTAAGCGCTAGTCTCAACACTGCAGCTTTCCTTAGACAGCACAAGTCACATCTTATCATTCTTCTTTGCCATTGTCATGCAGAATATTTACAAGCTTAAGTCAAAAAGTACCACCACCAGGGTTTCAGTTTATATATGCATCGGTGTAACACACACACACACACACACACACACAGCATGCTTACACGTGTTTTTTCAATGAATGGCTGTAGAGCATTCGCTCAGTCATATGCTTACCTGAGACATACTAGTGTGTCTACTGGAAAAGGACACGTTTCTAGGATGCGGGGAAAATTTATGTTGAGGTTATGGCTAATGTGAGATTTTTAACAAACCTCCAGTGGCATCTCCACAAATAACTGAAGTATTCCTACAAATGTATGGGAATGGTACTCTACATAAAACAACACTTTGCATGGTTCAGGTATTTTAAGGAAGGTCAGGGAGACCTCCAAGATGAGCCAGGAGAGAGAAGACAATCAATCTCAATGAATGAAGAACTTGTGACTTAAGTACAGAAAGTGATGGAAGAAAACCATCACAGATTGAAAATTCCTCTGGATCCCATAGCTACTGAAGTAAGAATATCATATGGCTTGGTATTTTTTAACTTGAAGTGAAAATCTTGGTCTTCTCAAGGGTTTTCGCTGGGTGCATGCTAAAAGTGTTGAGTAAAGATTAACTAGGTCAAGGAGCTAATCTATCCATAAGACTTTTAAGCATGACAGAAACTAAAGAAGGCAATCTTATGGAACCAATCATAACTGGGGATGAGTCTTGGATTTACCTATCTGATCGAGAGCAAGGTCCATGGTTCTAGAGAAGAATCATGGCTTCTGAGGGGATCTCCTGAGACAATTAAAATCAAGGCAGTGGGATCAGCTCAGGAGGTTATGGTGAATGCTTCTTGGAGTTCCAGAAGGGTAATCTTGAAGGACTCAGGACAATTTTCTTGAAGGACACAGATAGGAACAAGTTGAGTAAAATTGATAACGATATTGGTGATTTTTTAAAAGGCCAGGGAATTTGATTCCTATTACTTTAATTAATCTGCTCATTCTTCTAGTGTAGCAAGGGAAGTCTTATGAGAATTCCTTTGCAAAACCTGACCTCATTCATCTCCAGTACTGATTTTTCCCCTTGAGGTTTACATTTGTTCCCAAACTCAGAGGGCATTTCTAAGGAATATGACTTGAGTCCTTTTGGGAGGACAAGACTGCTGTTTGACATGATGTAAATGGAAGAGGGCAGAATTCTTCAGAAGGTTAGAGATATGGAAACATCCCCTTCAGCAATGTGCAGGCCTAGATGAAGGATATGTCAAGATATAACACCTTCAGACTCTGACATTTTTGTCTAATAAAGGATTTTATAGTAATACTTTTTAACTTGACTTCATACAAGCCATTATGATCATTTAAATGTCTTTCTACATAAATATACTAATATCTCTGCAACTTCACCCTATATCACACTGTCTACCTCCCTCAATCCGATATAACTCAAGGCCTTCCTTGTTGTAAGAACCGGGCATGCACCATCCTCAGTGACTATGCATTTGTTATTCTCTCTGTGAAAAATGTGTGCAAGGGCCCTGGTTGAGGGGCATGCATAGTTTGTAAGAAATGTGAATGATATTCGAAGCTGGCGATGACTAGTAGACTTCAATAAACATTGTACATAGTCCTAGGACTTCTCTGAAAACCTATTTCAGCAATTTTGGAACTAGATTTTTTTCACGTTTTAAAAACAATGACACCAGTTGTAGGTCAAAAACTACTTCGCTGTTGCATGCCATTTAGTCAAATTTGATTCACAGAAACCCTTTATGATGACAGAATAGAACTTCCCCAAAGGGTTTCCTTGGCTTTAATTTTTACAGGAGTGCATTCGCCAAGTCTTTTCTTGTGTAGAATTGTTGGTGGATTCAAGATGCCAAATTGTGCTTAACCATTTAATTGTATAAGGTCTGCTAAGTTTCTATTGTGTAACAAGCCCTGGTATTAAGTCTCATCACTAAAAAGAGAACTCAAGCACTATCTAACAACAAATTTAGGAGGACCTTGGGTTGGGGAGAAGCCCTAGTGGTGGAGTGGTTAAAGCATTTAACTGTGAATCAAAAAAGGTCATTGGTTCAAATTCCAAGTATGACTGTAGATAATTATTAATTTGGGATAATATTTGTGACTTGTAATGACATATATAGACTCCTGACAAATAGGATTTCAATAAAGATGTGCAGCCTGAGAAATCCTGTTTGGTGATTCTACTCTGTTCTAAATAGTTTCAATGAGCCAAAATAAACTCAACGGCAGTGGTTTTGGTTGGTTTTGAGGTTGAGCTGGGTGCTATTTAGTATAATATCAAAAGTAATTACATATCACAAATATTATCCTGGATAAATAATTATCTACAGACATAAAATGTTCTTCTATTATTTAGGATCTCTCATGATCTTTTCCCTATGAAAGTAAAAACTTTTATAGATTTGAAAAGCCATTAGAAGACTGATCTAGAACTCTTAGAGTTCCAGATCTTAAAATAAGCCAAGAACATGCATCTATCAACATGACAGGTTTGATATGGACTTCCAATAACACTCTGTTTCCTCCACCGTTCGCCTCCTAATGTCATCCCCGCACTTCAGACTTTTAAAGTAGCTCATTCATATTCTAATTTGGCTAAAGAGAAGATGAACTAAATCTAAAGTGTCCCATATAGTTGTGCTATGAATTTATAACAGTAGCTCCATAATTTATGGGTTGATAGGACATATTTCCAAAACAACCTGGTATGACTAATGAAACAGTGTGTCAGAGTTCAGCAGATGAATAGGTAATGTAGCTACAAGGTTTTATTTCTGAATCACTGAACTCATCATGAATAGATGGGAGAGCCTGAGTCTCTCTGTTATAAAAATAAAGATGAAGGAGCAGGTGGTAGGAACCCAAATGACATTAAGGTTAAATAGCATGTACCAAATAATCATTTGAGTTTGAATAAGGATATCTTTTTCTTTTTTGGAAAATATGTGAAACAGTTTTAAATAACTCAAGTGATAATAACAATAATAACAGTTACCATTGATTGAGCATTTTCTATGTTCCATGCATTACTAAGAACAAGGGTTTGCTAATTGCACTACGTTATCCACAAAACTAACAGAGTATTAGTAACTCCATTTTAGACATGAAGAAACTCTGTTATGCAACTGAATGACCTACTTTCACAGCTCCTCTTGCACTCACACATTTTTATGTTCTTACACTTGGCCTTGTTCTCTTAATTAGATCTATGACTTTTTAAATAAGCCTGTAAACTTTTTGAATTTCTGGCTAGGGCTCATCATTTTTCTTTTCTCTCCTGAAAACTTTCATTGCCTCCTAAGCTGTATTAGGATAGTAAATACATTATAATTAAAAACCAACCATTAATTTAATCTTGCAACAGAGAATTCTCAACCTAACCCCAATTTGAAGGGTGATAATTTATCATATAAAATGATACATAAATTGTGTGTGGTTAAAACTCTTATCATACGCATAAAATACAGCATATACTCCTCTTTACCCCAAATGCCATTCCTGATCCTCAAGCCAGAAATCGGTATAAGGAAGTATGTAGAACTATCAAGGGAACTCGGTGGAGAACACCTACAAGATAAATAAATTTAGAATTAATTTATGATCCTATTTAGAATGGAAGCTAGAACCAAGAAGGATCACTTAATAAACAAGGATAAGATCTGTCATTTTGGTAAGCATAATTTAATCCCTTTTGATAGAGGCTCTCGAATGCCAGTTACCAAGAAGGACATGCTAATAACATTCCAAATGCCTTAATGTTGTATCGGCAACTAAGGATGCTAATGAAAGAAATCATCAGAATCCCAAGTTTGTCCTTCAGAATTCCATGCTACACATTAAATAAAGAAGGGCTATCTATCTATCTAGTCAAGGACAGAAAATCTGTTTCTTCTAAAACAACCCACCGTATTTACCCAGAGAAAGTGATTGTTCATACACGGGGCAAAATTGAAAATATCCTCTTTTACGGTGTTGACTGATTTTGATTGAAAGAAAAATATATATATTATATCAAAGAGTAGCAAATCCTAAAATATTTTACTAATAAGTTTATTATTATTATTATTATTATTAAATTAGTTCACCCCTGGCCTACAAATGCAAGGTCCTCATGATCAAGCCAACAGAAGCAGAAGTTCAGAAAGCAGACTGCATAGATGGAAAAGGAACTTTAAAGCTGCATAAGTGACAAGATGTTCATAGCACAGAGAGGATTAAAATAGGAGTACTGAAATAAAACACAGCCTTAACAGATGTCTGTTTTACACAACCAATTAACAGTTTTATAAGCCCAGGGAGAGGTTAAAAGACTCATAGTAATAGGTTGTTTATAATAAATTCAGCCCTAAAACACAGACATAAGAAAAATTGAATAGTCTTTCTCTTAAATTTTATGGACATGGCTTAAAAAATGTAGCCCTGTAAATAGATTAAAATGAAATAGTATAGTTTAAAGAATTTCTAAAGGTTCTAGATAAATAAATAATAGTAAAAACATGTATCAGATATGGTTCTCCTAACAAGAAATCATAGGTCCAGGTAGTATTTTTAGGCTCATTCTAGACGTAAGATAATCGATTTTGAGGTCAAGTAATCTGCCTAAAGCCACAGAAGTAGCCAATCTTTAGGTTATGGTCTTACTCCATACATTTGACTCTGGAATGTAGAGGTTTTCTACTTAAAAGTAAATCAAGAAATTACTTAATAGCAAAGGGCAAATAATTTTTAAAGGGTATTTCAATACCTTTTAACTGCAAAGTTCATGCTGAGTATTTCTTAGGCTACAATATTTAATACTTGTTCAAATACATAACACTTTTTGCATAATATAAATCAGAGTCAATAGTGATTACTTTGCCTGTACCATTCTGAGGGCTTTATACAGAATGGCTAAATCATTCCAGCTGCTCACAACTCCGTAAGATGGATATTATCTTAGTACATATTTTTATAGATGAGGATTAAAATCTTAACAGACGTCATGAAATCTGTTGGATGACACACTAGTGAGTGATGTACAATTCAACCTAATCAGCCTGCCTCCAGGGTCCAAGTTTTGGGAAAGCACGTTATGAGTAGTGTTTTCACAATGACCTAACAATGTCTAAAATTTTGGATCAAATCATTATGGACGTCATCCACCAGGTTATTTAAGCAAAAATAAAATTCAAATCAAAGGGAAAATGCTGTTTATAATCAACAATTTTTCTATATACTCAGTCCCTTCCTAGAATTTGGCAAATCTATACATCCATCTCTACCATCTAATTCTCACCAGATTTCTTACTTTTCATTAAAAAAAGACATTTCCGTAAGTCATTTTAATGGTTTAAAACAATTGGATCATTTGATTTTATTTGGTACTCTTAATTGTGATGTTAAAAGTCCACATACATACTCATGTGGAAAAGAATATAATCTTGAAAATAGGGTTATTGCCTGCATTTTTTAAATGCCGCCTGAGTGTAAAAATAGATATAGCGACCTTTCCAAACTACTTGGTGTTGTCCTGTTGAACAGACTGCAAGAGTAACCTAAGATTTTCCAGAAGTCACATTAAAACAGTAAAAAAGCAACCGGTGAAAATAATTTTAACATCTTTTATAGCCAAAATATAATCAGCAGGAAAAGAATCAATGAATTCAGTTCATATGTGGCTGAAATAGAGTAGAAAACCTGAATTAGCAGAAACAAGACACGTACAGTCCCATAGGGCCAATGTGTGGCTCAGGAGCCAAGGAAGCAATCAAAAACAGCAACAATAATAATTACGCAAAATCGCGTTCCACTATAAATCCTATAGCACATAGGAAACCCTGAGGGACAGATTTCACAGAATCGCCTGGGATTCAGTTGGGTCAAGCCTGGGCCAGGGAATCTAGAGGCTGTTAGGTGCCGTCAAGCTGGTTCCAACCCATGGCGACCCATTTTGTCACTGCTCCTCCATTTTACCAAACACAGTGCCCTCCTCCAGGAACTGGTCTCCCCTGACAATAGGTCCAATATACGTACAACAAAGTCAGTGTCTCTGTCTCTCTGTCTCTCTCTCTCTCTCTCTCTCTCTCTCTCTCACACACACACACACACACACACACACACACACACCGGCCTCTAAGGAGCACTCTAGCTGTACTTCTTCTCAGATGAGCCAGCTTGTCCTTTGAGCAGTCCCTGGCACTTTCAATATTCTCCACCTGTACCACAGTGTTAATGCGCTGCTTCTTTGGTCTTCCTTATTCAAGGTCCAACGCTCACATGCATAGGAGGCGATAGAAAATGCCATGGCTTTATATCCCACGCATAGTTCAAGTACATATTGTCCTCTGACAAGGCGTGCCACCCTGCAATGTGTCAGCATGCTTCCTATCTCCTCCCTGGGCTCCCTCTCACCATCTGTCCGGTTCCCTTGCCTCTTGCTACAGTGTCCTCTTCTGAGCAGATGTTGCTCTTTTGGTCTGTCAGAGTTGGTTGTGCTAAGGATCATACTCCTCCAAAAAATTAATTCAATGTCATTGAGTCAATGCTGACTCATAGGGAGCCCCTGTGGTTGCTGAGACCGTAACTGTTTACAGGAGAAGAAAGCTTAGCTTTTCACCCTTGCGGGTGCTAGTGGCTTTTCATATTCCTCCCAAGTATTGTTTATTTTATAGGCCAATCGATTGTTTGGCTGAAAGTTGATCTCTCAGAGTGGTGTCAGTTCTAAGCTAGAAGATAATCTTAGGCAATTGTCTCAGAGGTTTCCTGAGTCTCTGTCAGACCAATATGTTTGGCTGGTTGGTTATTTTTATGAATTTGAATTTTGTTCTACAATTTTCACCCTATCAACTTTCCTTATGTTCCTGATCAGAGCAGGCAGTAGTGGTGGCTGGCTAGCTTCTGGTCTGAGGATAAAGGAGACCGTGGCTCATGGGAGTCATTAGTTCTTTGGACTAATTGCTTCTGTAAGCCTTCACTTTCCCTCATTCTTCTTTGTTCCAAATGGGAAGAAACCAAGAGTTGTGTCTTAGATGACACTCACCAGCTTTTAATACTCCAGGTGCTACTTAACCAAAACAGGATGTGGAACATTATTTTTATGAACTATGCTATGGCAATTGACCTTTATGTCCCCAAGGGTCAGAATTTGTAACTTCCAAGACCTGTAGCTCAGTGTACTGTGAGGTGTCCGGCTATGTCTAAGAAGTTTCCAAACCTGTTTCTCCTATGTGGCCTATTATACGTATGTAGAAAAATCCACAATCATGCTTATGTATAAGGTGACTTGCAGAGTTGCCTTGCAAATGATACATCTGAGAAGCAAGAGGGGAAATTTCAGTCTCAGTAACAGCCTTTATGAGTAATGGTGTAAGCCCAAAATACATCTGCAGAATCTACACAGGAAATAAGCCCCAGTGAGTTACTCCCCTCTAATCATAATTGAGAGATGGCAGCAACCTGGTTATCAGATTAAAATGATAGATCTGACTTGAATGGTTAAAACTTTGTCATTAGATCTCCCCTTTTGATACACTTTGTGCTTGACCTGGTTTTTAATATTTCCTGGTTTTGTTTTTTTTTCCCATATTGGGGTTTATCTCTGCTGTATTTTGTCATTGTTAGTAGCCTTCTTTACTCTGTTGTGGATTCTTTTTCATGGTGTTCCGGATGTGAAACCCAGGATGGGTGAATTGATAGAGACCATGATGATAACAAGGGCTCCTGGTGGGGGGGCCATCAGGGAAGGGGGGGCAGGTTAAGGGAGAACTGATATCAAGAAGAAAAAAATGTTTGAAACGAATAAACCTCATTAAATTGTTTGAAAGCAAGCATAACATTTAATAATTGTATCTATATAAATCAACAAACAAACGATAAAAAGAGTTACAGTCTCAGAAACTCACAGGGGCAGTTCTTCTCTGATCTTCAGGTCCATATGGGCAGGCATCACATCGATGGTAGTGAGTTTGTTGTTTTTGGTTTGGGTATGCATTTACTCCCACATGGTCTCCCACATCTACTGAATACGTGCATTCACCTTGGTATCAATGCCTAATTTAATGTTTCAAATGATCATTGTTACAGGATTATATATATTAACTACTTAGAAAGACCCTTTTATGCTCTCTTGATGGGCTTACTGGCTTCCCACTGCTGATCTTGGGGATCCCGGCCACCTCTCCACAGCAACGGAGGCAGTGTCTTAACAGCTGAGCCTCAGCAGCCTGGCACCACACACCACACCTCACTGTAAACACTGGGGCTGTTTTCCTGATTTTCCAAGGGAGCACCATCAAAACTAAAGAGTAAGAAGGGTTTCTAAAGGCATCTAGGTAAAATATCTCATAGAAGAGATAAATGGAAACCCAGAGAGTTTAAATGGGGTGAACAAGATCGCATGGCTAATTGGAAGTACAATTATGACATGAGCCCAGTCTCTGTTTTGCTAGTCCAAATGCTGCGTCTTTCACAGGAGGGCCATACTTGAACCTTAAAGCAACTGTCTTTATGGAAATGACTTTGATTCTTAGATTATGTAATTGTGAAAAATCTATGTAAGGAATGCAAAAAATAATTTCAAGAACATGCCTGTTTGCTTTTCAAAATAATATTATTGTAAATTAAGTGGAGGGTTACATTTTAGATCATCAACTGTGCATTCAATAGTCCAACCTACTAATCAAACCCTCCAGTAGCCACCTCTATCCACTCTCCGCCCACCTCTCATCCTCTCAGCCTCCATCTCAGCCAAAACAATGCCCACAAATAGGCCAGCCCATTGGTTCATTCCCCTGTACCGCTCTCCCTTTCCCCTTCAGCAACCCCCTCCAAAATCTGCTCCCTTGGTTCTGAAAGTCTGTCTCTTGTATTTTTCCCCTTTATCCCAGCGGTGCCATACACTATTTGTGCTTTATGATGGGTTAAATTCACTAAGCACAATGCTCCCCAGGTTCACCCATGTCACGGTGTTCTACCGGATTTTGTCATTGGATTTCTGTGGTGCATAGTATTCCATCATGTGTATGCACCAGGGTTTCTTTAGCCAGTCTTCTACTGAGGGGCAATGTTTCATCTTCCTGCTATTGTGAACAGTGCTGCAATGGACATGAAACTGCACATGTCTGTTCATGTTACGACTCTTCTTTCAGCTATGTATCCAACAGAAGGATTTCTGGATTGTATCGGATCCTTATTTGAATTTTTCAAAGTAGCACCAAGTCTCTTTCATAGTGGTTGTTCGTATTTGCAGTCCCACCACTAGTGGGTGAGGTTCCAATCCCACAGCCTCTCTAGCATTCGTCTTTCATTTTCTTGTTTTTAACCTTGCTGTAAATGCTGGTTTCAAGTGGTATCTCATTTTTTTTTACTTGTATCCCTTGAGTGGCTAGTGACCGAGAGTATGAAACAGCCTGATACTGGTATAATGATAGACGCATAAACCAATGGAACACAACTGAAAACCCAGAAATAAATCTACCCACCTACAGAAACTGATCTTTGACAAAAAGCAAAACAAGCAAAAAATGGGAAAGAGATAGTCTGTTTAGCAAATAATTCTGGTAAAATTAGATCTCCTTTGGAAGAAATGAAACAGGTCCATGCTTCAACCCATGTATAAAAGTGAACTCAAGATAGATCAAAGAACTAACTATAAAATCAGAACTACAAAGGTCAACACTGAGAAAATACAATATTAAGAGCACTCGTGTATGACACAGACACAATACCAAAGATAACAAAGGAAACACACACAGTAGATAACAAAGTAGATGACTAGAAACTACTAAAAATAAGACACACAAGACGTACATCAAAAGACTCCACCAAAAGAGTCAGAAGAGAACCCCTGGAGTGGGAAACATTTTCTGACAATGACACAATGGACAATGGATGAATCTATGAAACCCTATAGAGAATTTCAATCATCAATAAGTAACTGGGGGACAAAGGACAATTACCAACAGTTCACCAAATATGGCATCTAAAGTGCCAATACACAAGAAAAAATGTTTATGATCAATATTTTTAAGTAAATGAGATTGTGAGACTATTTAGATTTGCTTGCTCTTTGCTGAAAGGATATTAACTTTTTCAGAAAAGGTTGGCACTGTTGGGCTAATAATGATGTTCAACCATAAATTAAACTACACCGAACATAGAAATGGGCATTGAACACAGAAAGATTGAGTTTAAACGACCTTAAAATATTTGAGAGTCAGTAAGCAAAAATAAGAATGTGAA
Source organism: Tenrec ecaudatus (assembly GCF_050624435.1). NCBI lineage: Eukaryota > Metazoa > Chordata > Mammalia > Afrosoricida > Tenrecidae > Tenrec > Tenrec ecaudatus. Next base: position 112,777,012 of record NC_134536.1, read on the forward strand.
AGGGCACATCATTTTATTAATCTTCAAAAATGGCTTAGTTTTCTCCACATTACTAAGCGGGGGGCATATGCATAACCCAAATATAACTTGGATCTTTTTGCCTTTTCTGGAGTCAGTTTCATCTACTGTTATAATAAAACAAATAAACTGCCGAAAGCATTTCTTTGCAGACTTTCAGAAAAAAAGTTACAGACAGAAAAAAAAATGAAGTTATGTAGCACTGAATAGTGCACATTTTCCATATGTTTTGTATGCTACCTGAGGTAGTTGGTTTATTATGCCAACTTGGCCAGTAAGCACATGTGGGGTAAATTGAAGGGTAAGGAGATAAATGGCTTGGCGAGCCTAGCCTTTCTAGTTCGGTTTCTTGTGTCTCTTGCTTTGTGATGGTCAGACCAGGGTGCAGCTGCCTTAGCCAGTTCCCTGCTTCAGTGGGCAAGGCTCACTTCCTGCAATATATCCCCAAAGAGAAGCCACACGGACCTGCCCCGATGCAGCCCTGGGTGCTGGAGCAGCCATGTGGAGACCCCTGCCAGCGCTGAGATGCTTACACGCTCACTGATTCAGCTTTCCTTCTGCAGTCGGCATCATTGCGTGTGCTTTGTGAGATGGAAGAGGACTTTGTGGACTGGTGTCAGACATATAGATCAATGTTGGACTTGTGGACTTGGGCAGCACTGGATTGGATGTTTTCTTGATGTGCACTTACTCTTTATAGAAAACTCTCTCTTACACATATGAGTTTCTGTGGATTTGTTTCTCTAATGTACCCAGACTAGCACACTACCACTCTTTCTCAAAGTTCCTTAATCTTTTAGAGCTGCCCAATCAGTGTTTCTCTGTTTCTGATCTTCTGATGGACTATCTGTTGATTTCTATCTCTCAATGTCTCTGCCTCACTGTCTCTCTCTCTCTCTCTCTCTCTCTCTCTCTCTCTCTCTCTCTCTCTCTCTCTCTCTCTCTCTCTCGTCTACTTATTTTCCCTGGCCTTATTTTTAAGAGCCCTGTACAATGTTCAATGCACTCATCTGCTATCAGAAGGCTGGGGGTTTGAATTCACCAGCAGCTCTGCAGGGAAAAGAGGTGGCAGTCCACTGCCATGGAAAGGTTTACAGCCTTCAAAGCCCTCTGAAGCAGTTCTATTCGCTCCTACTGGCTTGCTATGGGCTTGGGTCCTTATGTTTAACTTCCGCAGATCTTTCTTTCTCTCCTTCCTCTCTTTACCCGATTTCAAAAACCTAACTGAACTAAGCAAAAAGCCATTGTGTAGAGTCCCTTCCAACTCCTGGTAACCTTGTGTGTCCGAGGAAAAGTGTGCTCGATCGGGTTTTCAATGGCCATCTTCAGAAGAAGGTTTTCAGCCCTTCCTTTCGAGGTGCCTCTGGGTGGACTTGAACTTCCAGGCTTTCAGTCAGTAACTGAACACGCTAACCATTTGTACCACCCAGGGGACCACTCCCCTCCGTGTCGCATGCTTCTTTCACGCATTCTCTACCTTGCACTATCTCCACGCCACCCAGCGCCCTTTCCACACCCCTCCTCCCACGTGAATCTGTCTGCACTGACTGCTTTGCTCCCAGAGCGCACACGACTGAATTTCTGTCCTCGTGTAGTGGATTTCTGGAAACACAACTTCCCACCTGGTAATACAAGAAAACTTCCAAATAAAATCAATATTTCATTGGCTAAAATAAGAGCACGTATTAATGTATTGTGGCATTCTGCCTCAAAGTGTCTTTCAATGAGATGCAAAATAATGACTCACTGGGCATTTGTGCTGAAATCTGTTGTAAAATCAGCAAGAACACACACGCACGCACACACACACATTTTCCTTTTGCCAGCACAGAAGTCATTGAGTTACTTAAAATGAGTACACTAAGCTATAAAATAGCCTTGATCCTTCTTCTATTCTCTCTCTCTCTCTCTCTCTCTCATTTATTTATCTATTTATTTTACTATTACTTATAGCACTTGTTAGGACCTCCATACACAAAAACAGCATTACAGGAAGACATCCTGGAAATCACTTTCTCTTTAAAAATGTTAAAGTTTGGCAGAATTGATAGAAGTATGTCAATTCATCATTTATCCATATTATAGATTAATAGAAAAAAATAATGCTTAAAAGATTTTTTTTCAAGATACAAAGTATTTATATAATGAAGATTGACATCGGATAAACCTTGGATTGTTAAATAATGACAATTGTTGGGTTAGTGGTTTTCCAGTGACGTCGTGTTTGCTTCAGCCACATATTGATTCCAAATTTTCTGGCTGATAGGGAACTTGCTCATCAAAGACTCAAACAGAGCATCACCTAATGGTGACACTGACTTTTTCTCCTAGTGTTGATGTGATTGAGTAAATCCTAGCCACACGCTGCAATTGTTTATGTACCGTTTTCGAGGCCAGGGCCAAGTGTCCCGATACAGTACAAAAATGTTAGTCTGAGAAGGGGCACGGATCCGGGAGTGTCAATTCTGCTTTCGAAATGCCTTAGAGAGAGTTTGAACCAAGTTACCCAAGAGGTATTTTTAATGCATTGAGCATGGAGAGTTTTTTCTTTGTTTGCTTCTGAAAATCTCTCACTTTTGGAAAGAAACGTATCTAGGAGACTTCAAGGAAAAGACATGTCTCCCTTCAATGATATAGTAATGGCTAAATTGATAGTTTGACATCTAACCCAGATCCTATAACTCAAATCATTATTACTTAAATTGCTCATAATTCATATTATTCGCTTGTACATTTGTGAAAGGTGCGTTGTTTGTACACCTTTGAATACATGAAACAAGGTCACTAAATTCATTCACATCGGTGGTGGCCATGGAGATTCTCACTCACGTGAGGACTCGGTGTAGGGTTGCATTCCTTGAAAAGACACGCTTGCACACTGGGCACGCCAGAGTGGTCGAGTTGAGCCACACTTGTCCCGAAACAAACGGGCCATGATGGCTTGGAGACTGACCGTCTGCCTGGCGAAGATTTCTTCAGAACTCACCTACAACTCATTTATCTTCCTTCTGTCACCTTTCACGGGCATCAGGCCTGCATCTCAGTCGGAAGGCTCTTGCATTCTACCCTGCTCGCCATTTTCATCCTGTGCAGGCTTTGCCTCAGTGAATTTCCTGCTCGGGAACCCTGTTGGAAGGGGTGACCTGGAAAGGACTGTCACTGATGTGGCGCTTCATTCAGGAACATGTTCCTCAAAAGTCCCTGACATTTCCTTCAACCCACTTAATCAGCCTCTATCATTTGAGTTTACTTTATTTAAGTGTAAATGTAGGCTCACGTTGGGCTGCTTAAATTATATATTTATGGAAACTTAATTTTTCTAGGTGAGGAAGAATTCTAGCCCCTCTCTTCTCTCATCCATGTAATGATACCTGCGGCAGCAGTGGTAATTGTAGAAATAGTATTCATAGCTCTTACACTTATTAGAGCAGTCTAGGAGCTAGGAAATCCTACAGCTCATTTAATCTTGTCAGTCCTCCATGAGGTCGATCTAGACTGGTTCTGTCCTGTTCAGTGTCTTAGTGTAAGTTGGAAAAATTCTGTTCTTCCTCAAATTTAATTTCCATCTGCCAGAATATTACTGCTTTATTCTTATTTTTCGTAGCATAGACATTTTACTGCCATCTGCTGGAAAAATCGGTTGAAATAAATATGCAAACTATGATGTTTATAGTGTGATTGGAACATTGCTAAAGGTGGTACCTTTGTACAGTGTACAACCTGCATTGCTGCACACAGTGGCCTTAAAGTACACGCTATTATCTCTTAAAGAAGCATTTGCTTCTCCTTTATCGCCATGTCTGCAAAAGCAATAGAGTGCTGAGTAGTGTGATTCATAAGGTCAAGGTATAACATTTGTATCAATTTAGTGAATTCAAAATATTATGCCAATGATATATGCATAACTAACTTACTGGTTTTCATTCCAGGTATGGCTAAGAAAAATAACTCACTTATTTGTTAATCTGCACATTAGAAAAGTTTTAGCTTAAATGAATGCTTGCAGGTAAATATTGTGTAAGTCAATTAGTTCCAAAACTGGAAATGTGATGAATTATATTATCTCATAATAAAAGTGTATAGAACGATGTGACCAATTTATCATGCTAGTTATCAAATATGACCATCTGCAGCATATATGAATTAACAGTTTAAAAAACATTTTAACACAAGAAGTGTACTGGGCAATATTTAATTCACACTTGAGAAGGCAATTCAGTATCTTGTACTATCTAGAGTTATTTTTATTTACATTATTTACACTTAGATAGAACTAGGTCTTTTATAAATGTAGGAGAAATATGAAGCTATCTGGTCCTGTAATTTTCCATCCCAGAATCCTATACAGGGTTACGACTCATAGAAATCAATTCATCGACGATGGGTATATTAAAAATAATTGGATCCTGACAGTGACACTTTGTGACTCACAACATTTAAAAAAATTATATTTTCATTTGAGTATCCCCAAACAGACAGATGTTTGAAGTGAGCAAAACCCAAATTTAAAAGTATCTAGAGTTTCAATGACAAAGTATGAATGAAATTAGGAAACAAATAAGTGATATCAATGGGAATACGCAGATTCCTCCTTGCTTGTCATCTGATTTTCCTAAGGATTTGTATTTTATGTTACCATGTGAACTTGAAACAAAAATATTTCTGTAAGACTTCTGTAGTCTCTTGCCTAAGTCCTGATCAGAAGCAAACAATTTAAAATTTATTTTGAGACTTAAATTTTAATTGCTTATTCTTGTCTAGTAATCTTTAAAGTTACTTAGAAATGCTCAATATCTTGGATAATCATCTTCATCTTCCCCAAGCCCTCTTCCTATGACGGCATTCGGATGTCAAGGGCAGAGAAGTGCGGAGTGCATGTCCTCCTGAGGTTGAGTGAAGGGAGTGGAGGGAGCACTGAGGGGCTGTTCTCCACTGGGCACTGAGGCAGTGGTCACCGACCGCCAAGCGAAGGAGTGTCAGGTTGACTTTCTCTATGCGAGTCTTCAGATGATGACCCGTGATTCCTCCCGTGGCCCAGACACTGTTTCTAGGATCGTTCCTGCTAAATGTGACTTTATCTTGGCCACTGCCATCTAGTTTTGATTCCTATTCACTCATAGCTGCAGTGTCTTCTCCATGGCCAATTCTGAAATTGCTTTGCACCAGCGCAGTAACCACTTTGGGAAGTTTCCTAACTAGATCTTTGCTTACTTCTGGGTCTTGATTTTCTGCCGAGCCAAAAGTATTCTACCAAGCCTGTTCCTACAGAAGCTGACTGAGAGTTAAAGAACTTGATTCTTGTATACTCTGAGAAAGCAAATATTTTTCCCTTGAATGACCTTTTATGATTCCATGTCACTTTAACTTGTTATTAAAATAGGTGAAAAGAAGAGGCGAAGGAGCATGTGATTCCACTCACGGTGGATCTTTCCAGGCCCCCCTGGAATTAATTACTGGAAAAGTGCACATATAGCAATTAATTCTATGCAATCCAGCACCATCTGTAGATGCACTATTTTCATTCAAAACTAGTAGAATTTGATATGAAATCATTAAGAATTTTAAGAAAAGAAATTTGTGTCTTTGTTTACACTGACCATTTAGACAAGGAAATGACATATTTTGGGGGAGAAATGGTTAGAAATTGCTGCATAAATTACCTTTTCGATGAGGAAAAATCATCAAATCACAAATTCAACATGTTGACCTTTGCAGAAAGGTTAGACTAAGAGTGATTTTTTTAGCCATAACGATGTATTTCTGTTTCCATAATACTGTACAGTTGTCACAACTCTGTGGACTCATAAGTTTCTAAAGATCTTGCAAAGTTTGTGTTATACCCATCCGTATGTAACAACCCCCAGCTACTGGTCCCTTCGCACTGGTCTGCAGAGGACCAACATCCATCCTCCCCTTGCACATACACTCCAGGTGTCACTCCCCAGCGCCCAATAGAAAACTAATCAAAAGAGAGCATGAAGAGGGAGTAGAGTATGGTGCTCATTTCTGTAAGCCTGCTCCGTATTAGTTGTGCTTTCAAATGCTCGTGTATACCTGTCCTAATTTATTGTAGGTCTTCAGCTTGTGCATCAGTAGTTTGCTCCTCATGATAGGATAGCCCTGCTAGAACAGAGCCCACTGTGACACAAGGTCTGAATTTATCAATCAGCAACATGGGCATATACATTCCTAGATTTATGAACACCGAGACGAACCAAAGCAGCTTAAGATCAAGGACACTGCATTGTGCTATATGCCCCTTCTGATGGGCAGTGAATCATCACTGTGAGGTTCCAGAACATATTTTCCCCAGAACATAAAAGGTTTGTATGACCAACACGCTTTTAAGGTCATTCTATGGTAATAACTGCGGTGTTATAGGGGAAAGAATGGAGTTCGCCCAGATATGCTCTCTCTCACTTCTGGTCAAGCACCCCTACTAACGGATTTGATGACTAGGGTAGCAGTGCTAAGCCCCAACACACAAAATTATTTCTTAATATTGAATTATCTGTATTTACACCACAGGAAATAATAGTAATAACAAATTTTAAAATTCGCAGGCAGATATATCAATTTGTACAGGTACAGAATGCATATCTTGAACACTTATCTTTAACAGTAAAACTGTATTTTCAAATTCTTAAAAATATGTTTTATATCTGCTTCTTAGTTGGTAAGCTATACCTGCCTCCACAGGCTGTGGGATGAGTTGCCAGGGCAGGAGCAATATATGGCTGTCACCACCTTTAAGAAAGATAACATTGCCTTAAAGCTCCTCACAGAAAATGCTATATTCCATTTCTTTATGTTGAGGAGAAAAAGCCAAGGGAAAAAAAAATTAAGTGATTGGCTCTGGAAAAAAGACTCTTGTCACAGAGACTATTTATAACATCCTCACTAGTTACACTAGTTCTTTGACGACTACCTGCATGCGCCTTTCACAATCATGTTAATTAAATAAATCTCACTCCTGATAGTGTAAAGGTGCTACCAGAACAATCTGGAGGCTCTGCCGGCATTTAGTCCCACAGGCAAAATAATTCACAGCAATTCAAATGCCATTCTGAGCAAGAGAAAGTCACGTGTCTGGGACATTGATTTAACTGACATTTATGGTGGGAAATTTCACCCAGCAACCTTAGGAATGTGAAAACATGGTAAGTCATCCATTTCCCTTTCTTGCACAGGTAATTTGATCCTTATCGCTTCCCTTCACACTTCAATTCTGGAATGAAGTCTTTGTACTATCTCAAGTAAGTGATAAGACGGAAAGAAGCAAAGTCAGAGGCTCTTACGGCCAATTCACATTGAGAGCTAGATAAAATCATCCAAGACGAAATACTGTCCCTGAACTAACCTGGAAAAACTTAATAGTCATTTTGGCATCAAGAGACTAAAATTTATGAAATATTTTATCTTTAAAGAGGAATATGCCATCTCTGATTATAATATACATCTTGAAAAAATTCTCAGTGATTCACATATGTGTTTATGTTGAGGTGTTGTTAGGTGCTAATCGAGTCAATTCCAACCCATAGCAACTTTATGCACAACAGGATCAAACAGTGCTCAGTCTGTGCCCTCCCTACAACCGTTCCCAGCCCCGAGCCCGTTGTACAATATCAAACCATTCCCTGAGGGCTCTCCTGCTCCATTGCTGCCCGTCTGCCCTACCGAACCTGAGGGCCTCCTGCAGGGACTGGTTTCTCCTGACCACAGGTCCAAAGCACGTCAGAGGACGGCTCACCATCAGTGCCTCAGAGGGGGATTCGGGCTGCACTTCCTCCAGAACGGACCAGTTTGTCTTTCGAACAGTCCATTCTACTTTCAATATTCTTCTCCAGAACTCAAATTCACATGCATCCATTCTTCCTACATATTTCTTTATCCAATGTCCAATTTTCACATGCACAGGAGGCATTGAAAATACCCTGGCTTGGTCAGGTGCACCTTAGTCATTTATATATATATATATGCTATAGACACACATATATATTGGCTATAGACATGTATATAATAGCTATAGACATATATAATAGCTATAGACATGTATATTATGGCTATAGACATATAGCTATAGACATATATTATAGCTATTATATCATATTAATTATATAATATAATAACTATATAATATTATACATTATATAGCTATTACATAATGTAATAGCTATGTAATATATTTATTGTATAATTAAATAATATAAGTATATATATTATATAATATTGCTATGATATAATAGCTATAGACATTGGTTACCGATTTTCTTTAGTATATTTTGACTCATTGTTTTTTTCAACACCTCAAGATAGACTAGGAAGCCACATTTTAAACTAAAACTGTTCTCATATAAAACTGCTTAAAATCTTCCTGGGCTAGGAGAACCGTTTAAAATTCAATTTTAAAAAGATGCTCATGCATTTGGTGAGATACTTTATTTCCCTTTTAACACGTTTCCCTTTACACATGGTAGTTATCCCTCTTCTGCATCCTCCAGAGCCTTACCAAAGGAGAGTAGTGGGTTAAAATTGATATAAAACGGAACAAATAAAAGAGAGAGAGAGTGAGAGGTAAGCAGCAAGGAATTTGGGAAGATAGAAAACTAAGAGATAATTGAAGTTGAAAAGCAAAGGAAGGAAATAGCTAGTGCCCAAAGAAAGAGGCCGCCGTGAGAGACCAGCCACTGCTCCCCTTGCCTGCAGGGCCCCTAGCAGACAGAGTCCTGTGAGATGTCAGAGACCACGGAGAGAGAGCAGGAGGGACCGGGCTGAACAGATCAGGACTGACCTCCAGGACTTCCCGTTCCTTGTCCCAACCCTCTATAGGAAGTGGCTCCCTCTTCCCAGGCATCGGAAACCTGCGGCTGGCCCCATCCTGATGGGAACTGAATAAAGTACGTAATGAACACAGAGATACTAAACACAGCAAAGTGTGCTTGGAAAATTCGAATTCCACAGATGGTTACGTATATAATGCTGAGACTCTAAATACAAGGGGGATTTAAAAGGTTCATGCAAAAATACAATTATCTTTCATTGCGTTTTTCCATGAAACATATTCTACCAAAAAAAAAAAAACCCTCATAATATCCCTGCCTATAGCCACTCTGACTTTAGCATAGGAGACCAGGGAGTGTTCTATGGAGTAGCTGAAAAATTCAAGGGAGAGAAAGATAGACCCTTGGCAAATGAGAATATCCCCAAAGCCCAAATGTGAAAAACTGACCAAATTCACCCTATCAAGTCTCTAGTATACATTCATCTCCCAGCATACAATGCCAATCAGTATCTTAGTGATATCAAATATATGAACAAAGTTATAAGATGAAATATAGAGCCCCAAATCAACACACACACACATACAGAGAGGACATTTGAGATGACATGTACAAGAGTGAATAAAAAGAGCACAAGTAAAACCAGCAGTCTAGAATGTCAAATATTAAATCTATGAAGCAAAGATAGGATGCTATTTAAGACACTTAAAATATGGATGAAATGCATTTTTAAAATCAGTGAACTGACCAGAAGACCAAGAGACTAGGGAATATTTTGAGAAAATCTCACTGAAAAAGAGAAATGAAATCAGAAAGAAAATCATATAAAAATTTGAGACTTATATTAGGATATTTGTAATGGATAATATTTAGGACCTCCTGTATATCCATAGAATACAGGAAAATTGTGGGGGAAATTAAGAAATTATATACAGGAATTATGCTCAGAGGTGAACTGCTACCTACAAGGTCAGTGGTTAAAATGCACCAGCTACTCTGAGAAAGAGGAAGCCCTCTGCTTCTGTAAAGATCAGCAGCCTTGTGACAAATCAACAGTCTCTCCATTGAAATGAGAGGAGAACCTTCGGGAAAATTAAGTCAGGACCAGGGGAGCATCTCCATTTCAGAGGAGGCCCTGGTGCTTCTGTTGGTGGGTATGGCACACACATAGGGAGGAGCAACCTCACACCGGGAAGTGGTGCTAAACAATAATTGTAGGAACCTAAGGGGAAAATAAACCTAGTTTTATGGTATACTGAGTAGAGATTTCAAATACGTTTCTCCCTAACCCTCAGTGAACCTTACCTAGACCATACACGATGATTGCATTACACACTGACCTTACAGGGAACATGGCATCCCCTAAGGGCCACACCAGAAGGACTCAGTATGGCTCTAACTCAAAGCAACCTATACCCTTGGATTTAGGACTGAAATGCTCTGATGGGAAATCAAGCAAAGGATGACCTCCCAAGACTGTGTAAAGGGCGGTCATTGAACCTTGAGTGGGACCTCTAGCTTAATGGATATACAATGAACGTGGATCCAGAACCACCACATATTTAGTACCTCAATGCGCACCTTACATTAATATGACAGGTTGTAATCTGAGAGACAAGAGTCTGCTCTTATAAGAAATGAAACAGGAACTGTCCCCCTAGCACCAGCCCCCATGCTCCATTTAAACAGAGTTCCATCAATTAAGTAATCAATCTGTACAAAGCAACAATCACGATTGCAGCTCTCGGACTCTAAATGCATAAACTCCTCCTATCAACAGTGCCTTAAATTCTATGCCATTGGATAGATTACTGATGTTATCAGTACAATTGCCTTATATCAAGGGGAATGATTAACAATATTTTTCTTTTTTGTTTTGTTGTTGTTGTTTGCTCTTTGTTTTTTATTCATAATATGACCACCACAGTAAATCAGAGTAGTTCATAAACTGAACACATGCAAATGGATTCTGGGCTCCCACTTAATTCTAGCCTCAATCCAAGAACAGTTCATTCTAATTGTTTGGCCTTGTTCCATACTCCCCTACCAGAAGAGATCAGTGAAGAGAAGGGTGCTACAGCAAAGTGTGGTGAAGAAAGCAGATGGTGCCTGGCTATCAATTGAAGTAGTATCTTGCATCTTAAAAGGTTTGTATTCACACAAGTAGCCATAAGTGATGAATCAACTAAGTGTACATTGAAGATGCACATCAATCTGTGTGATCCAAAGATGAAAATAACATAATCCAAATGCAATGAGGGGAGAAAGATCAGAACTTGAATTGTGAACAATGTGTAGAAGGCTTTAGAGGACAGTGGGAACCCAAAATCTATCTGCAGAGCATCTAGTCAGATTAAGCCTCTGGCAGATCCCGTCTGCACACCGGCAAGTAACTTCAACAGCTTTAGTCTCAGACACTATACTCAGAGATTATTGTTAATTTGATTACAATGGATTGAACCATAATATACTATGATACTTGGTCAGTTGACCTCCCTCTTAACCCAACATAAATTTGCTCTAGGTTCAAATATTTCTCAGTTGTTCCAAGACAGAAATTTCTTCTCTGAGGTTTTAAATATTGCTGGTGGTTTTCTCTTTCTTACTCTTTATTTTCATTTTAACTCTACATTATTTTTTTAAATCATCTTATTGGGGGCTCATACAATTCTTATCACAATCCATACATATAGCAATTGTGTCAAGCACATTTGTACATTTGTTGACATCATCATTCTAAAAACATTTACTTTCTACTTGAGCCCTTAATATCAGCTCCTCATGGTTTTTTACTGGTTCATTTTGTTTTGATTTTTATTGCTTCTGCTAGGTTTCCCAGTAAATGAAGCACAGATGTTGTTGCACAGAGACAGTAACTTATGCAGTTGTTCATTGGGAACAGGGAGCGTGAGGGAACTGGGAAGCAATCAATGAATGTAGGAGGGGAGGCATCATTAGAACTGATTGTGATGGTGTCTATACGGCTCTTTTTTAATCATTTTATTGGGGGCTCATACAATTCCCATCACAATCCATGCATACAACCATTGTGTCAAGTACATATGTTGCCATCATCATTCTCAAAACATTTCCCTTCTACTTGAGCCCTTAATATCAGCTCCTCATTTTCCCCCTCCATCCCCACTCCCCGGCCCTCATGAACCCTTCATCATTCATAAATTATTATTTTGTCATATGTTACACTGTCTGACGTTTCCCCCCACCTTCTTCTCTGCTGTCCATCCACTAGGGAGGAGGCTACACATAGATTCTTGTAATCAGTTCCCCCTTTCTACCCCACACTCCCTACACCCTCCAGGCATCGCCACTCTCACCACTGGTCCTGAAGGGGTGATCTGTCCTAGATTCCCTGTGTTTCCAGTTGCTATCTGTACCTATGTACATACTCTGTCTAGGCAGATTTGTAAGGTAGAATTGGGATCATGATAGTGGGGGTAAGAAGCATTAAAGAACTAGAGGAAAGTTATATGTTTCATAGTTGCTACCCTGCACCCTGACTGGCTCATCTTCTCCCTACAACTCTTCAGTATACAACTCTTTTAAAAAGCAATTTAACTATGGATATGTATGATATGTGAATATTATATCAAGAAAACTACTGAAAGAAAAGGAACCAACCTTGTCCTATAGTTACCATGGGAGAAGGCAGAAGTGTTTGCTTAGAGGGCTTTGAGTGTATTTTAATGGTGGTGGACAATTTGGAGAGAGACATTAATAATGGTTGTACAATATGAAGAGTATAATCAGTGGCACTGAGTTATACATGTAGAAATTTTTGAAGGGGGAAATGTTTTGTTACGTATATTCTTCCCAACATTAAAAAAAATAACTACACAAATAACAAAGAGTGCACAGAAAAATGTTCTAAAATTTATAGTGGTAATGATTGTACAACTCTCCTTGAACATTTTGATCAACGGGGCTTGTGCCCTAAGTAACACGTCTTTTGATTTCTGGGCTCAAGGATTTCATATCAATGGTATCCATACTCTATGCTCATGAAAGCAGCAGTCATGGAAAAATAGAAAAATAAGCCCCCCCAAATGCAAATGCTGACACAAAAGTTACACAAGAAAGAAAGAGCAAACCTATAGCTTGACTCAGCAAAACAATAACAAATCTTACGAAGTCCTAGTAAGCATTACCAAAAAAATTCAATTAAACAAAAATTAAGGTATTGGGAAGAGGCAAAAGGTATATGGCTTAAAGGAACAAAAATCTATCGTACCGCACTGGAAGACAACAAAAATGTCTAAAATGCAGATGTTAAAATTAGAGCACAAGTTTATTAACTAGAAATATTAATACTTAAAGTTCTGCAACTTTGGAAAGAACTAACTCATTCTCTTAGAGCTAGCTGGTTTAGGTTAAAATTGTTTTAGTGTGATGTAACTTTTTAAGATCAAGTACCTGTAATACTAATATAAAAAATATATATTATTTATGAAAAAAGATAATTCTAACTTTATCTTAAGAAAAATATAACACAATGCATATTATTATAAAATGAAACCATTTTTCAAGACTGCTTGTGAGAATTTATAGGTATATTTAAATCAACTTGATAACAAGGCAGTGAATCTGACGTTTTGCTTTAAAATGTATCTTAAAAAGATATAACTCATATTTCAGATCTGGCAATAAATATACTGCTTAGAAGGGGGAACATTATAGAATTAAATCAATTGGTTATAAGGAAAAATGATGTCATTGATAAACATTCAGCTCTAAGCCTTCCTAACCAATTGGGAAAAAATATGTACCTAAGAAGAACCAAAATGGGTTATTTTGGTATAATTCCCGACCATCATTATGTTCGTTAACTAGAATAGAAAACATATCAGGGGAATAAAAGGAGAAATCTTCTCACTTACTTCTCAGATGGTCACAGGAAGAAAATGAACACTGTTTTCTGATCGCGCTAATTTTTGTTTTTCCATGAGTCGATTATCTCTCAAATGTGAACTTCAGTCTGCTCTTGCAAAGCCCCCTTCATGCCTAGGGAAAAAAAGGTATAAATAGAGTGAGATAATCATAAGCAGAAATGCTCATGGATTCCATTCAGTCTCATAAAATATGATTCTCAGTATGAAAAAGAAAATGAGGGAGCATGCTTTAAGCGTCTGACATGTCCACTTCTAGATATGTTAAAAATAAAATGGAAAATAAAATAAAAATGGAATAACCCACAATACAGCTCATTAAAGTCTGGTACAGCTTTGGGTCTGTTGAGAGTAACTGAATGTGCTAAGCAGAATAATGGCGTGTTTTTATGTTTATAAAAAATGCTTTTTTGTGCTTCTAAGTCATCCTCTTTGCCTGGCAGCTCGGCAGTCTTTGAATTTTACAGAGCAGAGGGGTGAACGCGGGCCTGCTGATTTACACCAAGGCTCACTGCACTAAAGCGACCAACCCAAATCCAGGCCTTTTGTGACCTGAGACTTTTGCCATCACTTTTTCTAAAATTTGAAATGCGGGAACTTGCTCCCAATTTAATAGTGACGTGATGACCATTTCTTAATGATGTCTGTTTACAAGCTAATATCCCCTATCCAGTTGTATTGAAACATTCTGCCTGATAACGTATAAAAATAAGACATAGCTTGAACTTTTCAGTGATCTTAACCTCAGTTAAAAAATGAAAGGGTAAATAGGAAATAAAAAGCTCAGATAGTTATGTATTGAATTATGCCCCCATAAAAGATATGACAAAATCCGAAAGTCTAAATCTGTGACTGTGATTCAGAGTGGAAATAAGTTCTTCAAAGATTTTACCAATTTAAGTTAACACGAGGCCACACTGGATTGCCTTAAATTACCAGAAGCTAGAAGACAGTCATGGGCATTTTTCTATCAGACTCCTCAAGACAAAATCAGCATATGCCTGGTCTGTGGTCAGAGGGGATGTGAACGGCTTTGCCATCATGCAGAATGCACTGGAAAATGATTACTGCAGATGTGCTTAGGTAAAAATGTAACACCTCATCATCCATCTCCCTTTTCATCCATTTTAAATTTGTTCTAGTTTTTAATATATTCTGCTATCTTCTCAATTGAGGTTTTCTCTGTTTCACTTTGCTGCTGTTACTTTCTTTTTAAAATGTTTTTCTGTATATGAAATCCAGGATACGTAAATCTATAAAGTAACTGGATTAATAGGGGGTATGGCAGGAGAGGCTGGGAGGAAATTTGGAGCTAATGATTACAAGAATGAAGAAAATGTTCTAAAACTGACTATGGTGATGATTGTACAACTCTTCTTGATGTGATTAAACTATTGAATTGTATGACATACAAACTATATACCAATAAAACTGTTAAAACCCCTTTTTACTGAGCCACATGTACTGCTTTATAGATTAATTAACTTTGTTTTCATCTTATCTACAGAACTATATATAACTTTTTTAAAAACCTTCTAAATAAAAAACAATAAATACAGTTGATACCCCAATTTGGACTTCTAGCCTCTACAACTGTGAGGCAATAAATTCCTGCTAGGAGAGTGGAGGGTGAGTGTGTTCGAAAGGGGGAACTGATTACAAGGATCCACATGTGATCTCCTTCCTGGGAGAGGGACGGCAGGGAAGGGGGGGAAAGGAGACTCCGGATAGGGCAAGATATGACAAAATAACAATCTGTGGATTATCAAGGGCTCATGAGGGAAGGGGGAGCGGGGAGGGAGGGGAAAAAAAAGAGGACTTGATGCAGAAGGCTTAAGTGGAGAGCAAATGCTTTGAGAGTGATTAGGGCAAAGAATGTACGGATGTGCTTTATACAATTGATGTATGTATATGTGTGGATTGTGATAAGAGTTGCATGAGCCCCTAATAAAATGTTTTTAAAAAAGGAAAATGATTAGGGCAAAGAATGTACAGATGTGCTTTATATAATTGATGTATGTATATGTATGAATATGAATTGTGCTAAGAGTTGTATGAGCCCCTAATAAAATATTTTTTTAAATAATTAAAAATATAAACACACGAAAAATAAAAGAAATCTAATAGATGGAATTTTGTTATGGCAGCCTAAAGAAGCTAGAACAGATATATTTTTTCAACCAAAGTTGCTACCTTTGACCTTTTCTGTTATTTAGCAAAAAGAGTAAGAACGACATGCACATAACATTTCCCAACACTTGATATATTTTATGCATAAAAATAAAAAGGTGGTTGAATGATTTGCTTATGTGATTATTTAAGATCCTGTTGGATAGAGACAACAGGGAATAAAATGAAGGTTAGCTAGTGTGTTATGTGGCATAGTCTCCAAAATATATGCATAAAATATATTTGTTAATTATGACAAATGGCAACTGCAAATGTTATGCTAATTGAATTACGTTTTTAAAAATCACCTTAAATGTAATTATTATAGATTCACCCTAAACCATCCATAAGTCAAATGTGTACTACTACAGTGAGAGTCTACTCACTTGGCTAGTCATAATTCTGAGTGGTTTTCCAGCTATGTGATGTAATTTGGAAGTTATGTAATCATGTGGCCGATCTCCATTTTGTGAAGTGACGTGCTAGTGGCCTAGCAAGTGAAATCAGATCCAAAGGTGAGATGTAGCAGGTACAGAAAGTATCACTTGAGGCAGAGAGCGCAGGCAAAGCCACACCATTGCTTCTCCCTTTGCACTGCCTTCGTGTTTCCTCCCCCGCCCCCCCATGCCTCTGGCTGGCCAGACACAGTGGGAAACCAGTGGCAAGAGGGCCCAGGAAATACAGTCAGCTGGTAGCGGCATCACAATACAGGGCAGACGAAAAGAAATGGAACAAGTCTAAGGGCAAATAGATTTTTAGTCTTGAATCAAACAAACTACCACTATCTAGTATAGAAATTTGGATTGGTGTAATACCGTCTTCCAATGGACAAAGCATATTCTTCCATGCCGTTCTTCAATTTCATAGAACTCAATTTTTTGAAAACCACAATTCTATTTTATATGGGGAAAAAAAAGTATAAACCAGCACTCAAGCATAAGGCTGAGCTTTCATGGGTCAGAGAAAAACTCTTATATAAATTATCTTCAGAGAACAAATTGTCCTATGGTAAAAGAGAATGGCATGTGATGTGGAAGTGGCATTTGATGTCCTCTCCCTTCAGAAGGGGGAAGGAAAACCACCATCGTCTACATCAGCTGATTGCTATCAGGCTGAGGTCTGACGGGCCTCCACCCTCCAATCGTCCTTCCCAAAGAACTTACTGCTTCTTCCCCGGTTTTGAGCATTCACTGGGTTGGCTACACAAACTCACATACAATGCTCATGTTTATGGGGTTCAGAAGAGAGACCACTGGTTACAAAGGTTCAGGATACACAAGACAGCTTCTTCTCAGCTATGCCCACAGGCAGGCCTCTCTGGACTTTGGCATTTCAGCTGCAAGGTCCATTGGCTTTTGCTCTGCTCATGCAATATTACACAGCTCTTCAGAACTGCTAATAAATTCTCAAAGAGCATGAGACTGTCATAAACTGCAACCCGAAGACACTCAGCTTTGGCTCCATGGGCCAGAAAATCTAGCCGCACCCCCCAATTAAGTGCCTGGAGGCACCCTACTCACAAGCCATCCTCTAGCTCCAAGGACTCAGCTTTACTTGCTATGTGGGCTAGGAAGTCCAACACTCTATCTCATGAACTAGGTCTTGATTGTGCTGCTTTCTCTCCTCTGCTACTCCTCTGGTACCAAAACTGATTCCTGGTTCAAGGAATTTCAATGTACAGGGATCTCAGGGTCCAAAGGAAATAGTCTATATCTGGTTCTTCTCCTGTGCTGATAGTGAGAACTCCTCCTTCGTTCTTCTGACATCATTCTTCTTTTTTAAAAATCATTTTATTGGGGGCTATTACAACTCTTATAACAATCCATACATCAACTGTATCAAGCACATTTGTACATATGTTGCCATAATCATTTTCAAAACATTTTCTTTCTACTTGAGCCCTTGACATCAGCTCCTCATTTTTCCTCCCTCCCCCTGCCCCCATCATGAACCCTTGATAAATTATAAATTACTGTTACTTTCATATATTATACTGTCCGCAGTCTTCCTTCACTCATTTCTGTTGTTCTGAACCCTGGGGGGTGGTGGTGGTGATACAATGATACAATGATACACCGATCATTGTCATCAGTTCCTCCTTTCTTCCCCTCCTTCCCCCTAACCTAATGGTACTATGGTACCACTACTCTCATGACTGTTCCTGAGGGTTTATCTGTCCTGGTTCTGTGTGTTGAGAACGCTTATCTGTACCAGTGTGTATGCGCTGGTCTAGCCGGATTTGTAAGGTAGAGCTGGAGTCATGACAGTGGTAGGGGGAAGAAACATTAAAGAACTAGACTAGAGGGATACTGTGTCTTTCATATGTCCTACTTTTCACCCTGGCTAACTCTTCCCTTCCTGTGACCCTTCTGTGCTGTGAGGTCCAATTGCCCACAGATGGGCTTTGGGTCTCCACTCTGCTCAATATCACATCGATATGACTGTTTGTCTGGGGTCATCTGATGCCTGATACCTGATCCTGCCAACACAATGTGATCATACAGACTGGTGTGCTTCTTCTGTGTGGGCTTTATTGCTTCCCTGCTAGATGGCCACTTGTTTAACTTCAAGCCTTTTTCAAACCTTTAAGACCCCAGATGCTATATCATCTAATAGCCAGGCACCACCAGCTTTCTTCACCACATTTGCTTATATACCCGCTTTGTCTTCAGTGATCGTGTAGGGAAGGTGAACATCACAGAATGCCAGGCTATTAGAACAAAGTGCTCTTGTGTTGAAGGAGTACTTGAGTAGAGGCCCAATGTCCGTCTGATACCTTTATACTTAACCTATAAATATATGTACATAGACCTAAGTCCTTATTATTATATATAACTATATTTGCATATGTACATGTCTCTATTTATATGACTCTAAATGTCCTTTGCCTCCTAATTCTTTCCTCTATTTCCTTTTACTTTCCTCTTCTTTTTATACCCAGTAGCATTGCACTAGCAATTAACCCATAAGAATCATTCATCGCTAAATCATATGACCCTACCTGTGTATTCTCCTCCATCTTCTTACTCAGACTAAGCAGGAAAAAGTCATTTGGTGAACCTTCTATAGACTATGATTAGAACAGCCATGTTAATTCGCTGCTCAGCATCCACCTATCTTAAGGCTTGAACATAAATAACTAAACAAATATGAATTCTTTCTTGATTACTCACCCATTTATTTATGC